>NC_083433.1:13851929-14180054 GCF_020745735.1 Hemiscyllium ocellatum
GAGGGGTGTAGGGATATCGCATGAAGGAGGAATTATGGGAGAAGGTCCGCCAGGATTTCTTTCAATGGTGCAACAATATTGAAAGAACAAATGAACGACACAGGTTTCTATCACCTACGGCATTCCTCATCAGGATGGGGTGGGATGTCAAGAAGAATTTGAAGATGCCAAAACATTGCTGTCATTGTGCATCCATGTGTCAAAGGTCACAGACATATTGTGAGGTCAGTCTTGGTCGGTTGCTGTGACACATTCTGTGGATTGGACTTGTCCAACTGTGGTCTCTGCAGGGCAGACAGTAAGGGGTCCTTGTGGGGGGAGACAGTGAGTGGGGGAGGCATCCCCGTAGGGCACACAGTGAGGGAGGGTCCCTGTTGTAGTGGGTCCTGTTCCTGCTTTACTCCGCGCTGAGTCGGTATCTGACAGGGTGGCCACCTGCGCGTGTCTCGCACCAGCTGGTTCTAGGAACCGGGGAAATCCCACACTATGGGATTCCCTCTGGGGCGAGCGCTGAGTCAAAACTGCTGCAGGCTGCACAGCAAGTCTGACCCTTATATCACCCAGGTAACCCACTGCCACCAATACTCAGGCGATTCTCCCTTCCGTCAGTGGTTTAATGGCCACCCCGTTGTCTACCTACTCGGGCAGTTTCCCCGGAAGAGAGAAAAGGACTGGGCTGTTTATGCCTGACCAGACCCAGTCCTGAGTGGACGGCTTCGAGGTGTCCCAGGAAAAACCCTAGATTCTTGACTCCGGAACTATGGCAAGGCCTTTTGAAACACTGTGACTTTACCAGAGGTCCGTGGTGAGGGTGCAATGGAGCAAACAAGACGCAGAGCCACAGTCCAACACCATTTTATTATCAACACCCACCAGAACCCGTAAGAAAGACAAACATTAGACACTATACAGTTTACTATGACTATGGGAACAAGATGCTAACGCACACAACGTAAGGCCTTACTTTACACAAGTTAGCAATGCTTATAACTATGACAGTGGAGAACCCCCTTTCCCACAAAGCCTCAACCACTGATATGGTTCTCGGAAAACGCCACGCTTCTGGGTAAGAAACTTACAGCCAGGCTTGAAATTGAGTGCGAGGGTGAACAGCAGACCTGTCCCAGCAGCCAGTGAAGAGAGAGGGAGAGAGATCTGTCCCAGCAGTCAGGAGAGCCCCCTCTTTTTTCGAGAGAGCCCAGGTACCTCAGCAGTTATAGCCTGGAAATGCCCCCAGGGCACTGGCAATGTCCGATGTGTTTTACACCTCCCTACTGTGCAGGTGAAATGACCTCCGTGGCTGTGTCCATCGTTTCATAATCTCTCCGTTTGCTAACACGGAGGTGCTAATGGCTCTCTTCTGTTCTCCTGAGCCTAGCCCAGACATCGTGACTCCAGGCTTTGTTGGCTTATCAGGCCTGCATGGTGGCCACTTCCCCCCTCCAATACACTTAGGTGTCTGGCCGATTCCTGCCAGAACACCTTGGGGGCTGGGCTCTCTTTTGTACAGGCACAGAGATAGCAGCCAGCTGAGCCTGCTGGGAAATCATGTCAAGCTTTCAGAAAAAGGTGGCTGCTCTGTCCATTTTAGCTGCTTTTCCCAGGTTCCACTGCTTGCTCCCCGCTTCTGTGTTGCCCGAAATTGCTACACTGTGGGGGACAGTGAGGGGTCCCTTTGAGGAGTGTCACTGCGGAACACAGTGAGAGGGTCTCTGTGGCGGGGGGGGAGACAGTGAGAGGGTCCCTGTGGGGGACAGAGTGAGGGGATCCCTGTGGGGGGACACAATGAGGGGATCCCTGTGGGGGGACACGGTAAGAGGGTCCCTGTCGGGGGGACACGGTGAGGGGGTACCTGTGGGGGGACACAGTGAGAGGGGGGTCTCTGTAGGGGACACAGTGAGCAGGTTCCTGTGGGGGACACAGTGAGAGGGTTCCTGTGGGGGACACAGTGAGGGGGGGGTCCCTGTTTGGGAGACACAGTGAGGGGAGGTGTCCCTGTGGGGGACACAGTGAGAGGGTCCCTGTGGGGGACACAGTGAGGGGGGGATCCCTGTTTGGGAGACACAGTGAGGGGAGGTGTCCCTGTGGGGGATGCAGTGAGGCGGGGCCCTTGGGGGGACACAGTGAGGGGGGGGCTTGTAAGGACACAGTGAGGGGGTGGCCCTGTGGGGGACACAATAAGGGGTCGGTCCCAGTGGGGGACACAATGAGGTGGGGGTACCTATGGGGACACAGTGAGGGGGAGTCCCTGTTTGGGAGACACAGTGAAGGGGGATCCCTGTTGGGGGCACAGTGAGGGGGGAGGCCTGTGGGGGGACACAGTGGGGGGGGTCTCTTTTGGGAATACAGTGATGGGGTGGTCCCTGTGGGGACACAGTGAAGGGTCCCTGTGGGGGGACACAGTGAGGGGGTCCCTGCGGGGAAACACAGTGACGGGGTCCCTGTGAGGAGGGTCCCTGTGAGGCGGACCCCTGTGGGACAGTGAGGGGATCCCTGTGAAGGGACACAATGAGGGCGTCCTTGTGGGAGACACGGTGAGAGGATCCCTGTGGGGAGACATAGTGAGAGGGTCCCTGTGGGGGGACACAGTGAGAGGGTCCCTGTGGGGGGACATAGTGAGAGGGTCCCTGTGGGGGGACACAGTGAGAGGGTCCCTGTGGGGGGACACAGTGAGAGGGTCCCTGTGGGGGGACATAGTGAGAGGGTCCCTGTGGGGGGACACAGTGAGGGGGGGTTCCCTGTCGGGGGACACAGTGAGTGGGGGGGGGGGGGTTCCCTGTGGGGGACACAGTGAAGGGGTTGTCCCTGTGGGGTACACAGTGAGGTGGGGATACCTATGGGGACACAGTGAGGGGGGGTCCCTGTGGGTGACACAGTGAAAGGGGGTCCCTGTTGGGGACACAGTGAGGCGGGGGCCTGTGGGGGGACACAGTAGGGGGGTTCCTTTTGGGAACACAGTGATGGGGTGGTCCCTGTGGGGGGACACAGTGAAGGGATTCCTACGGGGGACAGGTGATGGGGATCCCTGTGAGGAGGGTCCTTGTGGGACAGTGATGGGGTCACTGTGGGGGACACAGTGAGGGGGTCCCTGCGGGGGACAAGTGATGGAGGTCCCTATGAGGAGGACCCCTGTGGGACAGTGAGGGGGTCTGGTGGGGCACACAGTGAATGAGATCCCTGTTGGAGGACAGTGGGGAAAGATCCCTGTGGGACACTGGGTGAGGGGGGAGTGGATTCTGTGGGAGGGACAGTGAGGGTGGAGTTCTCTGTCAGGGATCTGGTGGGGCACAAATTGCAGTAGACCCAGTTGATCATTTCATCTGGATGCTCCAATTGGCTGTTTGAGGATCTAGTGGCACCCTCCTATCGCAGCTGCTGGGACCACTAATCTGATCACCCCCCACCTCGGAATTGATGAATGACTGAATGAGGGTTTTATTGGGTGAGTGAGATGTAGGTGAGTGAATGAATGAATCAGTGAGGGAAATATGGGTGGGTGCGTGAGTGAGTGAGTGAGGAGCTGGGCAAGTTCTGGGATGGGGGGTGGTGGGTGGGTGAGTTGGACAGGACTGACACATCCACCCTTGCCCTGAGTGTAATGGAGTCAGTGCAGTCAGTCGGATGTGTATAACACCAGCAACAGAGAATTCCGATAGTGTGTGTAAGTCTGAGATAGCACAACCTTGTAAATAATGGCCGTTATAAATAAACATCAAGATATCTAACTCTATCTGTGGCATATGTTATGTGGACTAATATAGTAAACAGAAATGGTATCAAACTTCAGAATATCTATTATCGTAATCGCTTTGACATTTTTGAGATCTCACTGTGTGCAAATCGCCTACAACATTTCCTACGTTCATTAAGGCAGTAATTACACCTCAACATTATTTCAGTGCTTTGACAAGTCTGATGGAAGTGATCCTGCCGAGAAACCATAGCGACATTAAAACAACTCGTGTTTTCTTTCCCAAATCATTCGGTATAATCTTGTCTGTTGTCATGACAAGTACCAGGGGAGTTGGTGGTCAAAGATCACACGGTCGGGGAAGAACGTGTTTGTTCTCCAGTTGGTAGGAGGAGAAGGGATGCCTTGCTAGACAAACAACAACTGCATTGTGAGGCACGGAGGGGGAAGGCAAGGTGCCAATGTTACGAATCCTCCAGGAAAATGTCCAAACACACTTGGCAGCATCCACCATGAGCTGTTGAGATGATACAAAGCCTTTGTTCAGATCTTAAAATCACACAACCCCAGGTTATAGTCCAACAGGTTTACTTGGAAGCACTAGCTTTCAGAGCGCTGCTTCTTCATCAGGTAGCTGTAGAACCTAATGAACGCGCAGCACTCCGAAAGCTAGTGCTTCCAAATAAACCTGTTGGACTATAACCTAGTGTTGTGTGATTTTTAACTATGTCCACCCCAGTTCAACACCGGCTCCTCCCTATCTTTGTTCAGATCATGCAGAAGCTGATCTGGTGATGCACCTTCAGAAGAATGCAAGGCCTGAGAGAAGGTACAGCAGGGATTCACCTAAACTATACCTTCCTCAGTCTTCCATGTTAGACGGTATGGACAGCTAATACCAATGGTGTGGGTTCAATTCCCACACCAGGAGAAAGTGGAGTCTGCAGGTGCTGGAGATCAGAGTCGAGAGTGTGTTCCTGGGAAAGCACAGCAGATCAGGCAGTATCCGAGGAGCAGGAGATTTGCATTTTGGGCGTAATTCCTGGTGAAGGGACATTAACAGGATGCAGAGATGGGCTGAGAGGTGGCAGATGGAGTTCAATCTGGGTAAGTGTGAGGTGATCCATTTTGGAAGGTCGAATTTGAAAGCTGAGTACAGGATTAAGGATAGATTCTTGGCAATGTGGAGGAACAGAGGGATCTTGGTGTACAGGTACATAGATCCCTTAAAATGGCCACCCAAGTGGACAGGGTTGTTAAGAAAGTTTTGGCTTTCATTAACAGGGGGATTGAGTTTAAGAGTCGTGAGATCTTGTTGCAGCTCTATAAAGCTTTGGTTAGACTGCACTTGGAATACTGCGTCCAGTTCTGGTCGCCCTATTATAGGAAAGATGTGGATGCTTTGGAGAGGGTTCAGAGAAGGTTTACCAGGATGATGCCTGGACTGGAGGGCTTATCTTATGAAGAGAGTTTGACTGAGCTCGGACTTTTTTCACTGGAGAAAAGGAGGAGGAGAGGGGACCTAATTGAAGTATACAAGATAATGAGAGGCACAGATAGAGTCGATAGCCAGAGACTATTTCCCAGGGCAGAAATGGCTAACACGAGGGGTCATAGTTTTAAGCTGGTTGGAGGAAAGTATAGAGGGGATGTCAGAGGCGGGTTCTTTACACAGAGAGTTGTGAGAGCATGGAATGCATTGCCAGCAGCAGTTGTGGAAGCAAGGTCATTGGGGACATTTAAGAGACTGCTGGACATGCATATGGTCACAGAAATTTGAGGGTGCATACATGAGGATCAATGGTCAGCACAACATCGTGGGCTGAAGGGCCTGTTCTGTGCTGTACTGTTCTATGTTCTATGTCCGAAACGTCAATTCTCCTGCTCCTCAGATGTTGCCTGACCTGCCGTGCTTTTCCAGTAACACACTCTCGACTCAATTCCCACACCAGCTGAGGTTACCATGAAAGAACCTCCTTCTCAGTCACTCACCTCATCTGAGTCATGGTGACCCTAAAGTTAACCAACACCTCTCTCTCTAATAATGAAGATCTGGATCCCAAATGGGACCACTTGGCTTCGGATTTTTCCGGAAACTTCTCACATATTTTTGCTAACGGTGAAGACGGATCTTCCGTCTTATCTGTGCGATTACCCATCTTTAAAAAAAGGTTCCTTATTTCACAGAACAATTTAAGCGCCAATTTAAATAATGCCAATCCAACTGAATCGGAGATTCTCAGCTCTGATAGTTTCCCGACCCACTCTCTCTTTGTTTTCGGATCCGTTTCTCATGTCTGACCCCGAGATGTCTCTCTCCCCCTTTTCTAGTGTACATGATCTCTTCCTCGCTTCTTTTGTGGAGTTCTCAACTCCATTAAGGTCCTCGACTTTTTATCTCTCTCTCTCCGTCTCTCCCTCTCTCTCTCTCCCTCTTCCCCCTTGCCAAGACCAATCCTTATCGGGCTGAACGCGGATAATAGACAGCGAGGGGTCAGTTCAGCCACTGCTTATGAGAGGAAATCCAAACGATTCTAAAATACTCACGTCAGCCTGGCCAAATTCCTCAGCTTAGGCTCTGAGATTTCTAGTCCCACTGATAACACTACCATGCCACCAATACCCTCTTAACATTGTGAAGGAAGATTACACAAAGTCAAATTGTATTTCCCAGAATTTAGACAGTCTAGGAAGTGGCTTGACCCAAGATTTTTTTTCAAGATATTAAGTTGGGACAGAAGTTGGGAAACTATTTCTGTCGATTGGTCAGTCTCAAACGAGAGAGCACAGACTAAAAATGTCAGTCAAACTTCTCCAGAGTAAAATGAGGAAACACCTCAAACAAAGAAGTGGAAATCTCTGATCTCAGACCCAATCTAATTTGTTTTTATTCTTCCATGAGTGTGGGTGTCAAAGGGCTTTTGTGACCCATTCCTAATTACCCTTGAGCTTAGTAACATTCCAGAAGGCAAATGTTGTGGCTGATTCTGGAGGCACATGTCGGTCAGACTGGGTAAGCACAGCAGATTCCCTTTCCTCAAAGGGCATTAGTGAAAGAGGTGGGTTTTAAGCATTGATGGTTGTCATTGTCATGATTGGAATGAGCTGAGAGTGTGATGCTGGAAAAGCACAGCAGGTCAGGCAGCATACGAGGAGCAGGAAAATCAACGTTTCGATCAGTGATGTGGAGTTTCCGGATTGGGGCTGTTAACTTGGTCCAATCAGGGAACCCTGGCTGAGAGATATAAACAGTAGCGTCAGAGAATCTGCTCAGGCAGGAAGCCAACTTCTAAGGGAGCTGGATCAGTGGTAAGGGGAAAGAGAGAGAGAAAGCTGGATCAGTATCATGCACTGTGCATGTGAAAGTAAAGGGTGACTTGATGACTGGATACCAGGCCTCTGTGGAGTTATTTCAGTCTTGCTCACCATTACTGTGACTGGCTTTTCATTGAATTTACATTCTCCCATCACCACAGTGAGATTTGAACGTCTCCCAATTGATTAGTCCCAGAATACTGAATTACTGAGGCATTACTACCATAATGTAGTGAGGGATAGGGAGCAAGGGTCACAGATAGAGATCAAAGGGTCAAATAGACTTCAACTATTCTGACATTCCCATTCCATCTTAATATGACTCACAAAACCGAAGACAGATGAACGTATTTACAAATTTTGGTTTATTGGTTTGAGTGCGTATGATACAGAAGATCTTACGCAAAAATATACAACAGATGCACGCAGGGAGAAAAAGGACTATGCACTTAAGTGAAGCATGCACTTGGGAAAGGCTTATGTGTCGTCCTGTCTAACTCTCCTCAGTCAGTCTTATAAACTGTTCGATATATAATCACTGTCATCCCACATCACTGGACAAATTTGTTTAGTGGTGATGAATCTAATTTCTCTGAAAGGTCCTCAAGATCTCCATTAATGCTGACAATTATCTCAACATGTTCCTTTTCCTCTGAACTACAACAGCTCTATCTGCAGGGTGATGGGTACTTTTGACCTGGTCACACCCAGTGTCTCAATATCAAGGTACATCTGTAGGAAGGAAGCAGAGATGGAGATAATGTGAAGCACTGTCGGGTTCAGTGTTGGCACTATCCCAGAAACCCTAAGCCCCATGAGCACACCCGCCCACCTACAGTTTCTCATGGAGCGCCTTGTATCATGTGCTCAATGGCCGCTAAAATATTTGAAGGCACAAAGACCAGTGAAGGACATCAGTGGCTCAGTGGTTAGCACTGCTGCCTCACAGCGCTAGGAACCTGGGTTCAATTCCAGCCTCGGGCAACTATCTGCGTGACATTTGCATGTTCTCCATGTGTCTGCACAGGTTTCCTCCCGCAGTCCACAGTTGTGGAGGTTAGGCAGATTGTCCTTGTGAAATTGTCCCCAAGGGTCCAAGGACATGCAGGCTCGGTGGGTTAGCCAAGAGGAATGCAGATTTATGAGGTGGGTGTGGGTGGGATGTTCTTCAGAGGGTCAGTATGGACTGAATGGCCTGCTTCCACACAGCTATGGAGGCTGGACTTCAATCTCATTGGAAGCATTGCAAGAGAGTAAATCGTTCATCCATAGCCCATTGCAGCTCCTTCCTGGTTTTCTAAGGTAAGGCTCGCTACCTTACAACAGCTCATGGCTGCAACTAAGCAGCAGGCAAGAGTGAACAGCTGGGACTATATTAGATTAGATTAGATTACTTAGATTAGATTACTTACAGTGTGGAAACAGGCCCTTCGGCCCAACAAGTCCACACCGACCCGCCAAAGCACAACCCACCCATACCCCTACATTTACCCCTTACCTAACACTACGGGCAATTTAGCATGGCCAATTCACCTGACCCGCACATCTTTGTGATTGTGGGAGGAAACCGGAGCACCCGGAGGAAACCCACGCAGACACGGTGAGAACGTGCAAACTCCACACAGTCAGTCGCCTGAGTCGGGAATTGAACCCGGGTCTCAAACGCTGTGAGACAGCAGTGCTAACCACTGTGCCACCGTGCCGCCCACAAATATTAAATAGCCTCAAACATTTTTTTTTGTTGGAAACTTTGACACAGAGGGACAGTCTTGAGCTGAAGCAGGTTCTTATGCAAGAAAGTTTCTGTTGTTATTCTGGTCAGAGAGTTATAGGGAGAGATTGGGGGGAGGGGTCACCAACAGTTGATCAGAGCTTTGCTGCCTCTTGCCCAGGGACTCCCGCTAACACCAGCAATATTCGGGATCCAGCTGTAGCAGAACGGAAGGAAATCAGCCATGGACCATGGGAATGGCCAATCGGACAGTCTCTGCCCTGTGAGCGGTTTGAGGGTGGGGTGGAGAGGGTGGGCTAAATTCACCCTCTTTGGGGAAAACGAATCATAGAATCCCCACAGTGTGGAGGCAAGCCATTCGGCCCATCGGTTCAGCACCGACCTTCCGAAGAGCACCCTACCCAGACCCATCCCCTTAATCCTGTAACCCTGAGTTTCCCATAGCTAATCCACCTAGCCTACACATTACTGGACACCATGGGCAGTTTTCCCGTGGCCTGTTCACCTAACCTGCACATCTTTGGACTGCAGGAGGAAACCAGAGCGTCCAAAGGAAATCCACACAGAGAATATATGAAATTAGGACCATGAGATATAAGAACTCTTCTGGCCCATCAGGTCCACCATGGCTGATATGTGTCTCAACCCCATACTCGTGCATTCTCTCTGTAGCCTTTGATCCCCTTTACTAATTGAGAAGCTATCCATCTCGGTCTTAAATACACTCAATGACTTGGCCTACTGTGGCATTGTGTTCCACCGATTCACCGATTGCATACACTGGGTAGAACATCGACACGCTATTCAACTCCACCAGTCCAGGCTGTTATTCATACCACACATGAGCCTTACACATTCCCAGCTTCATCTCTTTATCAACAGTTACAATGAGCTGTTAGTAAGTGATGTCTCCAGGGTCTGACAGCACCATTACTCACCGGGGTCTGTGAACACCAGGTAAATCGATAACGCATGAGAATTGAGGCCAAAGCCACTTTCACCATCATAATGCTAAACTCACTCCCGATGCAGCTGAATGCGCCAAGGCCAAAGGGCAGGTAGCACACAGGGTCACGAAGATCTCGCTCTTCTCTTGTGAACCTACACACGTTGATAAACAAAAATCAATAAGAACTCAAGATTTAGGCACAGGAGTCGGCCATTCAGGCCTTTGAACCTTATTTAATACCGTCATGGCTGATCTCATCTCGGGCTCAACTCCACTCTCCTGTCTGCTCCCATGATCCTTCAACCCATGACTGATTAAAAATCCATTTATGTCCTCCTTAAATTTACTCAGAGTCTCGGCCTCCACCACATTCCGGGGGAGTGAATTCCACAGGTTCCTGACCCTTTGAGAGAAGTTATTCCTCCTCATCTCTGTTTTGAGTCTGACGCCCCGATCCTAAAACTACCTCTCATTCTACATTTCCCTACGTGTGGAAACATCCTCGTTACGTCTTGTTATGAAGTCGAGAGCATGCATGGTCGCTTTAAGATAGAAAGTGCTTTTCTTAAATTGAAGCAGTTAAAGGTCCTGCTGTTCCAAATTTAAATGGATACCTGAGTTTTGGTTGTTGTTTTGACAACAATTCGAATTTAAACAACGAGTTTAAATTATGCCCAGGATAACAGAAGTCAATGGAATTAGAATTTTTTTGTTTTGACACTTGGAACCAATCAAATTATAATAAGTTAATGTATCGTGGGGGTTATATGAACCTGCTATTTTGAAAATTAAAGGGAGAGCAACTGCCATTGAACAGCGAGCGACTGCTGTAGAGCCAGAGATTTAACTGCCCATCTAATATCTTGCTATCAAAGAAATTAGAAAGCACTCTCTATCAAAAGGTACCTTTTTCATGTAAAACATAATCGCGGTAAAACGAAAAAGATGACTCAGGGAGATTAACAGCTGGATGATTGAAGGCAATGGGGAAGGCAAGAGACTGTGGGGTCTTCCGATTAAGTTAATGAAATGCTTAATGTGTGTTATTGGAACAGCATTTTTTTATAGAGTTGGAGTCAAATAGTACGTGGTTAAGAAAATGGGGGCTTAAATTTGTGAATATTTTGTTCACTATTAGAGTTAAGAAAGCAAATTGTTATTTTTTTCTTTAAATAGTGAAATGTAGGCATTGTCTGTCACTCATATTTTATCAGATTACAGGTGAGGCGAGTTTTTCTGAGAGTTTGGTTTAATTAACAGAGGGGTTTGACCTCTGCTTCATAACAGTCTATTTTTTCAATCCCCTTTAGCAGCTTTTCTACTGAATTAGATCTCCTGTCAATCTTCTGAAACTTTAGGGAGAGAATGGGCCTAAATTGCTCAATCTCTCTTCATAAGAAAAATCCCTCATCTCAGGAATCAATCAAGAGAACCTCCTCTGAATTGCCTCTGAAGTAACTACAGGCCTCCTTGATTAAGGGGACCAAAACATTACACAATACTCCAAGGAGAAAGTGAGGTCTGCAGATGCTGGAGATCAGAGCTGAAAATGTGTTACTGGAAAAGCGCAGCAGGTCAGGCAGCATCCAAGGAACAGGAAATTCGACATTTCGGGCATAAGCCCTTCATCAGGATTCCTGATGAAGAGCTTATGCCCGAAACATCGAATGTCCTGTTCCTTGGATGCTACCTGACCTGCTGCGCTTTTCCAGCAACATATTTTCAGCACAATACTCCAAGTGCAGTCTCATTAATACCAACAGAGGAAATGTGAAGTTGGCCATTTAGAACCGAGATGGGATCATTTTCTTCCCTCAAAAGCTTGTGAATCTTTGGAATTGTCCACTTCAGAGAGTTGTGGCTGCTCAGGTATTGAGTACAGAACAACCTCAATTACCCGAACATCAATTATCCGAACAAAATCTCAAGGTCCTGTAAAAACGCTATCCATTATCCAAACAATCTGTTATCCGGACTCTCAGTTATCCAAACAAAATACTCCCTGCACGTCGCGTTCGAATAATCGAGGTTGTTCTGTACATTCAAGAGGTGGCATTGCTCTATCTTGCAAAACCAGCCATCCAGCCAACCGAGTTAACCAACCCCCTAGCAAATGCAACAGCAAACTCAATGAGCCAAATGGCCTACTCCTGTGTCTATTCCTTATGTTCTTATAATCCATGGCCTTTTGAATGTTGATGGACCTGGTTCTTGGGATGGGGGCGGAGGCTTTAGACTTGATGGCAATTTAAGAGATTAGTGGTAACTTGTCAAAATATTCTGACAAACAGTTAAAAAGCTACTCGCAGAGAAAGATATTGCTGCTTCTTCCATTTTGTATTTCCCAAACATTAACGGATGAAGCAAGTGGCATCGTCAACTGGTTATAAACAAGATGGTGGCCGTTCACCTCTAGGTTACCTCAATGGGTCAAATCTGCATGGATGGTCCCAAAATTCCCTGCTGTGATGCATCACCCAGACCGGGACCGTGACCTGGGTTCCTCTGGAAATTTTCAGATCGCACACCTCCACCAGTTTTCGACAGGTCCTTTGCAGCCAAACCACAGGAGGGAACAACCGCAATGTTTCCATGATGACCATGTCGAGGTATTCCAGTCCTGCGATGTTTTCATAGGTGAAACCCTGACAAAATATAACGTAAAGTCAGAGGTGCCATGAAATGTTGAAGGATTTAACGAGAACGCAATTGAATAATTCGCCGAGTGCTTCCACCCCAGATCTGAGCGACGCTGCATTAACATCAAACAATGATTCAATGGCAGATTGAGAATTGGGAATCATAAGTACAAGTTAAGATGCTTCCCTGTTTTGGGAATGCCAGGGAGCCAATATGGGAAAAGGGATAATGAGTTAATCCAGATCTTCATGCCATTTCTTAATGCCTGAACCTTTTCTTTCATGAACTTTTTCCAAACTGAGATGAGGGATAATTTCACTTCCAGGTTTGTGTTTCCGAGGGACATTGTGAAGGAAGCTGAAGAAAACCTCCACTGACTTGGTGGCGCTGGGCAGAGGTTTTTCTTGTATAATTACGTAGAGAATTCCTCTCTATTTTGAGCATTACGCTGTAGAGCCATGTTTGGAATTCTATCCTTAAACATATACAGCTGCTAAATGCTCTCTTTCTCTTTGGTCATACCAGGTCACCACTGGTGGGAGAACATTCAGTGTGAACTCTATCACGGTCTCCTCTTGTCCAAAGTGGCTCTCACTCATTTTGAGAAGTCTCACTCATTCCTGTTAGCCTGTCCGCTGCATATTATCCTAGAAAGCCTACAGGGGAGAGAAAGGCCATTGGGCCCATCCAGTCTGCACCACCCCACCCTATCCCTGTTAATCTCATATTTCCAACGACCAATCCACACTAGCCTGCACATCCTTGTACTGTGGGAGGAAACCGGAGCACCTGAGGGAAACCCATGCAGAGACAGGGAGAGTGTGCAAACTCTGCGCAGTCATCCACGGCAGGAATTGAACCCAAGTCCCTGGTGCTGTGAGGATGCAGTGCTAACCACTGAGCCACCGGGATGTATTATTGCTGGAGGGATTGTCTTTTTGGGATATGATCAGCAATTTTCTTTTGGGGTGCAGTTTCTGGAGTTGGTGGGGTAGGCAGTTGCAAATGTTCTGCTCTCCCATCTCTCCCCGGTGTGATCAGTAACATGTCATAATTCTCTAGATCTCACGTGAAGAATGTTTTGAACTGAACAATCTCCACAACGTCCAATCAATGCACTTTAAATCAGCATCTCCCACAATTTGATGCAGATGAGTACATTTGCTGTTAGGCAGAAATGGGAGTTGGGTTTCTGAGTCATCATTATTGTTTGGAATTTTCAGTGCTGTCCCTTAGACAGCTACAGAGGTTCACTACCATTGATTATCATCGCTAGTGAGTTGGAGAGGAAGTTGCTAGAGAGTTGGGAAGCACAAAATCCCTACAGTGCGTAAAGAGGCCATTCAGCCCATAGAGTCCACCGTAGACCCTCTGAAGAGCATTCCACCCAGATCCTGCATTCCCCCCTACCTCCCATCCCTTAATCCCACATTTCCCATGGCTAACTCACCTAGGACATTAAGGGCAATCCACCCTAACCTGCACCTGGACTGTGGGAGGAAACTGGCGCACCCGGAGGAAACCCACGCAGACACATGGAGAACGTGCAAACTCCACACAGATGGAGGGCGGAACTGAACCCGGATCTCTGGTCTGGCCTACATGTGACTCCAGACCCACAGCAATGTGGTTGACTCTCAAATTGGGATTAGGGATGGGCAATAAATGATGGTCTATGCCCCATATTCCATGAATGAATATTAAAAAACACGTTGGTCAGGAAAGTGGAGCTGAGGCCACAATCAGAATCAACATGGTCTTAGAGAATGGGTAAGCAGCCTTAAAGGGCCAAAAGGCCTCCATCCTGCTCCTATTTCATATCTGCTTGATGGCTGCTTGAGGATTGGATCGGTTTTGATGAGTGGATGCCTGGTGCTGGGCTTTTTTGTTTTGGGAAGGTACCTGCTGTTTGACGGCTGTGTGGATCTCCTGCTGAAGCTGATGTTGGACGCTGGGGTGCCTGGCCAATAAATACGCAACAAACTCCAACGTGTGGGTTGCCGTCTGGTAAGCACGGAGGAGAAAGCCTAAGGCCTGTGCCACAACTTCATCTTCAGTCAACGTCGCTGAGGGAAGCAAAATGGTTGGAAGGCAGGAGAGAAGTAAGGACATGACATTGATGTAGCACCATCCACATCCCCACGATATCCCCAAGGTGCTTTACAATCGAGACGGTGGATCAGCTGATCGGAAGCCCAATTCGTTCACAGCAAGTTCCCACAAACAGCAACGTGATGGCGAAATTTGGGAAATTTCCAGAGAGCCAGGTAATGTTCTGAGGACCCAGGTTCGAATCCCACTAGGGGCAGAGGGTGAAATTTGAATTGAGTAATAATCTGGAAGTAAGAGTCTAATAATGACCATGAAACCATAATCAATTGTCGGTGGGGGAGGGTTGAAAGCCCACTGGCTCACTAATGTCATGAACTGCCACCCTAACCTGGCCTACATGTGACTCCAGACCCACAGCAGTATGGTTGACTCTTAACTGCCCTCTGGGCAAATGAGGGATGGGCAGTAAATGATGGTCTATGCCCACATCTCATGAATGAATGTTAAAAAAATTGGTCATAGACTGCTCACTTACCGGAGGTCGGCAGCGATTTCTTTCCCTTCTCCGTTTTGGTTTCCTCATGATCTAAAAGGTACTGAAGAAAACTACCGCATTTCTAGGGAGATAAAATCCAATGGTTTTAAAGAGAAGCCAATGCAAGTTTTTTTAAAGTGGTTTAGAATGGGCAGGCTGGAGATTAGATTAGATCAGTTACAGTGTGGAAACAGGCCCTTCGGCCCAACTAGTCCACACTGACCCACTGAAGCGCACCCACCCAGACCCATTCCCCTACATTTACCCCTGCACCTAACACTACGGGCAATTTAGCATGGCCAATTCACCTAACCTGCACATTTTTGGACTGTGGGAGGAAACCGGAGCACCCGGAGAAAACACACGCAGACACAGGGAGAATGTGCAAACTCCACAGAGACAGTCGCCTGAGGCGGGAATTGAACCCGGTTCTCTGGCGATGTGAGGGCAGCAGTGGAGCTGTAGATATGAACAACAATAGTCCAGTAACTGATCCATGCTCACTGTACTTTTCATAGAGTCATAGAGATGTACAGCATAGAAACAAACCCTTCAGTCCAACCCGTCCGTGCCGACCAGATATCCCAACCCAATCTTGTCCCACCTGCCAGCACCTGGCCCATATCCCTCCAAACCCTTCCTATTCATATACCCATCCAAATGCCTTTTAAATGCTGTAATTGTACCAGCCTCCACCACTTCCTCTGGCAGCCCATTCCACACATGTACCACCCTCTGCATGAAAAGGTTGCCCCTTAGGTCTCTCTTATATCTTTCCATCTCACTCTAAACCTATGCCTTCTCATTTTGGACTCCTCCACCCAAGGAAAAGACTTTGTTATTTATCCTATCCATGCCCCTCATGATTTTATAAACCTCTATAAGGTCATCCCTCAGCCTCCAATGCTCCAGGGAAAACAGCCCCAGCCTGTTCAACTTCTCCCTATAGCTCAAACCCTCCAACTCTTGCAATATCCTTTTAAATCTTTTCTGAACCCTTTCAAGTATCACGACATCTTTCCAATAGGAAGGACAGCAGAATTGTATGCAATATTAGTTGTGAAGGGGGACTGGACACTGAGCAAAGTAAAGAGACACCACACTGAAGCTGCTAGAAGCTGAACCTTCTGCACATTTTGTAATTGCAGAGATATTTTCAAATTCTTATGAATAAACCTGTCACGCACTCAGAAACCAGTGATATCTCAGTGTCTCTCTGAGGTGGATAAAATACATGACAGACTCCACTCCTGCAGTAAGGTCATTCTTATCATTGGTAACAAATCCCCTTGTGTAGCTTGGCTTTTTTATTCAGGGGTACAGAATGAGTTATGCACGGTTTTGGTCTCTTTACTTGAGAAAGGAAGTACTGGCACTGGAGGGTGGGAAGAGGAGGTTCACGAGTTTGATTCCGGAGTTGAGAGGATTGGCTTATGAGGAGAGATTGAGTAGACTGGGACTGTGCTCATTGGAATTGAGAAGAATGAGGGGGAATCTTATAGAAATGTAAAATTATGAAGGGAATAGATAAGATAGAGCAGGGAGGTTGTTTCCACTGGCGGGTGAAACTAGAGTGAGGGGGCATAGCCTCAAAATAATGGGGAGCAGGTTTAGGACTGAGTTGAGGAGGACCTCCTTCACCTAAAGGGTTGTGAATCTGTGGAATTCCCTGCCCAGTGAAGCAGTTGAGGCTACCTCATTGAATGTTTTTAAGGCAAAGAGAGATAGATTGTTGAACAGGAAAAGAGTTAAGGGTTATAGGGAGAGGGTGGGTAAGTGGAGCTGAGTCCATGAAAAGATCAGCAATGATCTTACTGAATGGCGGACCAGGCCTGAGGGGCCAAATGGCCTACTCCTGCTCCTAGATCTTACGTTCTTATGATTTCCATGAGTACAGAGGGAGTGAAAGAGAAGACAAACAGATGGGGAGAGACAGAAGGTGACAGCAGAGAGAGTGAAAGAGAATAATTACAACACAGAAAATCCTTAAAGGGCAGCAGCAGAAATAAAAAACAAATCTTACTTGTGGCTCCTTGAAATCTTTCCTCCTCACTCGGGCCTTATGGACCAAGTCTGTGAAGTAGCCAATGGCTTCCTTCCAAAATAAATGGAACTTAATCATCCGAAGGAGAGGCGTTAAGACTGGAAACATCACTGGGAAGAACAATGGGAATTCAGAAGCTTTGCCACATTCTGAGCAGCAATAAATTTTGATGTGGATTTAAACTTAATCATTGTGCTTGATGCTTTTAATAGTTTAATACTTTATACTTAGAGGAGAAAGTGAGGACTGCAGATGCTGGAGATCGGAGCTGAAAATGTGTTGCTGGAAAAACGCAGCAGGTCAGGCAGCATCCAAGGAGCAGGAGAGTCGACGTTTCGGGCATGCGCCCTTCTTCAGGACGTCGATTCTCCTGCTCCTTGGATGCTGCCTGACCTGCTGCGCTTTTCCAGCAAAACATTTTCAACTTTATACTTAGAGCCAAGGCTGGTCCTGACAGAACGAAGGACTTGTTAACATCAAAGATACTGAAACTTAAATGTCAGGAGCAGAGTGCTTGAGGTGCTGCGTTTGCCAGTTCTGTTAGTTGTCTTGATTACAAGGGCAACAATGAGCCTATCAATATACAGAGTCACAGAGTCATACAGAAACAGACCCTGCATGCATTAACGTTGCATACGTTACCCACATGTCACAGAGATGGTGGAGTATCTGCAGTGAGCCTGCAGTAGGAGATCCCAGTAATAGAGAAAGTTATGGCTTCTGTCATCCCTGCGAATATCCAAATCGAAAAGTGACAACGCCAGGACATTCCGAGCGTACTGGGCAAATAACCTAGAAATTTTTTTAAAAATTCAAATGTCGAAAGGTGAGGAAAGGATTTCAATAGAGTTCCTGGTACAAAAGATACTCCTGGCCACCAGCCCCATGGTCCATGGTGGAGCACTTCACCAGAACGACTGTAAAGTTGGACATTTTGGAGTCATCGTCATAGAGACGTACAGCATGGAAACAGACCCTTCAGTCCAACCCGTCCATGCTGACCAGATATCCCAACCCAATCTAGTCCCACCTGCCAGCACCTGGCCCATATCCCTCGATGTCCTTCCTATTCATATACCCATCCAGATGCCTTTTAAATGTTGTAATTGCACCAGCTTCCACCACTTCCTCTGGCAGCTTGATCCATACACGCATCACCCTCTGCATGAAAACGTTCCTCCTGAGGTGCTTTTTAAATCATCCCCCTCTCACCTTAATCCTATGTCCTCTAGGTTTGGACTCGGGCATTCTGGGGAAAAGACTTCGGCTATTAATCTTATCCATGCTCCTCATGATTTTATCAACTTCTATAAAGACACACACTTCCTTTATTTCTTCATTTTATTCTGCCTTTACATTCTATGTTCTGGTTTATTTTTCTGTGTTTTAAGATGGCGTCGGACACTTCTCAGTGTATTTTGTAACAAGATACACATGGCAATAAATTAACCTTACATTTATACAAGGTTTTTATGACCATAGTAAACAACACTAAATGATATAGATTGCTTGGCCAGGGCAGTAAAAGTATTGCACTCACTCCCTCACAATGACAGGCTTTCCTTCTCTTTTTCCAAAGTGTTGTACAAGATCATCAGCGTTTGTGGCCATGGACGGAAGCATCTGGAAAAGAAAAATTAAAGGGACATCCGCAAATTGTGGAAAGCAAGGGAAGTTCATGGAATAAGAGGCGAGACCGGCCATAACCAGAAGTAAAGTATCACACAAATGGCACAGCACAGATGGAGGCCATTTGGCCCATTGAGCCAGCTGCACCTCTTTGAAACTGCTGCCCCTCCCCATTTTTCCTATAAAATGCTGTAGAGTGTGGATAAAGGGTTGATGTGAAGTAAAAATGCAGTCTGTGGATCAGTGAAGTCAGACCCTATAACAACCAGAACTACTGGGAGATGGTTCAATTTAGTAGCTTCACAATGAAGCCTTGATCTGCAAGTGTCCGATAAATAGTCAAGTTTATCTGTAACATACTTCCTGATTTTTTAATTTCAAAAATGTGCTTTATTCATAAAAAAAATCTTTGTACTGTACATATAGAGGCACAAATGTAGATCTGTTCTGTATTGTTGTATATCAAGGAAACAACAAACATTGGAGTTTGACTCTATCCAAACAAACCAAAGACATCTCTTACATATAGAATATTATAATTACAAACATTCAGACTAAGGACCAACCAGAACTAGGTGGCAGTAGTGGCTGCTGGTAAGAGACAGTGCACTGTAACACCTGACTCCCTTCAAGGTGGTAGTAAGTGAGGACTGCAGATGCTGGAGATCAGAGCTGAAAATGTGTTGCTGGAAAAGCGCAGCAGGTCAGGCCGCATCCAAGGAGCAGGAGAATCGACGTTTCGGGCATGATCCTTTCTTCAGGAATGGCTCCTGCCCGAAACGTCAATTCTCCTGCTCCATGGATGTTGCTTGACCTGCTGCGCTTTTCCAGCAACACATTTTCAGCTCCCTTCAAGGTGGTGGTTATCAGTGACTCACAGACAACAGCAGATGTAACACAAACCTGCCTCAACTGGGTAGGACCGAAGGCTGGTGCCAGGATTTGGTGAATTCTCCTCCAGTCATCATTATCTGGCTGAAAGAAACTCTCACTAAATGGACATTTTGAGCGGTGAGTCTGAGGGGGAAAAGGAGAAAGGAAAATGAATCAGAAGACAAAAGAAGCATCATCTATAAATGAGTGAAGAGTACCCAGACACAGTTTGAATATAAACAATAGACTTAAACACTTTTATATTTATTTCCAAAGAAATGGGAAAGGTTTTTGCCTTGATATAGCACTTTGTACAACTTCAGGATGACCTAAAGTGCCTCACACCCAACTGGGCACTTTTACAGCATCATTGCTGCAATCAGTACAGAGGGAGTGCTACACTGTCAGGGTCACTGTCCTTCAGATGAGACACTGAACTGAGCAAAACCCCACCCCATCCTTCATCAACGGTGTGGACATAAAAGAATACATGGCGCTATCATCAAACCACGGGGTAGGTCACGTTCCATGTCCTGGTCACTGTTTATCCCTCAGCCAGTGGCTAAACCAATGCAGAAACATGGGAAACACCACCACTTGTAAAGATCCCCTCTAAGCCACTCACCATTCTGATGTGGAATTGTATCGTTATTTCTTCACCTTCACTGGGACAAAGTCCTGGAACTCCCTTCCCAGCAGCTCTGCAGCTCGCCTTCTATCACCTGGACTGTAGCAGCTCATGAAGGTAGTTCAGCACCACATTCTCAGTGGCAATCAGGGATGGGCACTTTATTGTGTAAGGCACTGGTTCTGAAATGGTTAATGTTAGCAACTGCATTAAACTCCACCCAAGGTGATGATGCTGCACACACTTGGGTGGGGAAAATTCAAGTCTTGCTCAACAATGGCCTTTGCAATTATGTCTCAATAGCCAATGTAACTTGTCCTTACTGTTATGACGATGTAAACTAGCTCTTGTTCAAGTAAGTGTCTCTTCTTATTAAGACTTGTGAGACTTGTCCATCATTTTCTACTTGGGGTGGCACAGTGGCTCAGTGGTTAGGACTATTGCCTCACAGTGCCAGGGACCCGAGTTTGATTCCAGCCTTAGGTAACTGTCTGTGTGGAGTTTGCACATTCTCCCTGTGTCTGTGTGGGTTTCCTCCGGGTGCTCCGGTTTCCTCCCACAGTCCAAAGGTGTGCAGGTTATGGAGGAAGGCCATGCTCAATTGCCCATTGTGTTAGGTGTATCATTCAGAGGGAAATGGGTCTGGATGGGTTAGTCTTCGGAGGGTCGGTGTGGACTTGTTGGGCCTGTTTCCACATTGTAGGGGAATCTAATCTAAACACGTCCCCCTCAGTTTCCTCTGCACTAAGGAAAAGGAGCCCTTCTCATGATTCAATCATTGATTCCACCCACCCCCCCTTCCCCCCCCCCCCCCCAACCAAAGGGTGAAGATTTATCCCATCTAACTTCTCTAGAGATGAGTTGTAACATTAAGTTGGTTAGAGATATCTAAAAGGGAGCATTTCAGATCTTTGTTCACATGTCCATGTATAGGATTTATGTGGAGTCTATTGGCTCAGTGCACATCTTTCAGGATGACTGGTTTCCATAGCAGTCTGGGTTGTACCTCCATCCCCAAAATGATATCTTCATTTAAATTTGATCAGTTTCCATTGCCCTTTAGTAAATTGCCATTAACATCGTGACATTTTTTGTCGCTGTGCCCCACTGGGGGCAGTTTAAAGCATGTATTTGTTCATTTTACAAAGAGTGGAAAAGGGGATTGGTGGTACAATTTTACCCTCGATTGTCAGCAGGTTGTGGTTGGTTCCACAGCACAGATGACAGAATCAATGCTGGCTCAGCTAATGTACCCCATGGATAAATAGCAAAGGAAAACACAACTAATCTCAACTGTACTGCCTTACTCTCGCAACAAAAACAGAAAATGCTGGAGAAACTTAGCAGAGTTCACTTCAGAGTGCCTTGGATGTAACAAGAGGAGGCTCAGTGATTAGCACTGCTGCCTCTACCTCGCCAGGGACCCAGGTTCGATTCCCACCTTGGGTGACTGTCTATATGGGGTTTACACGTTCACCCTGTGTCTGCGTAGGTTTCCCTCTGGGTGCTCTGGTTTCCTCCCACAGTCCAAACATGTGTAGTTTAGGGTAGATTAGCCATGGGAAATGCAGGAATAGGGGAAGGTGGTATATGTGGGTGGGATGCTCCTTTGGAGGATTGGTGCGGTAGGGTTCTATGATTCTGGAAAATATCCAGGCTTGAGCTGGCAAGTGCCAATTTTGCCACATTAATGCAAGGCAATTACCTCCTCAAATAAGAGACAATCCAACCCCCTTGACATTCAGTGGTTCTACCATCACTGAATCCTCCCACTATCAACTGGGGGGGGGGGGGAGTGGGGTGGTACCATTGACCGGAAACTCAATTGGATTTGCCACAAAAACACAGTGGCTACAAGGGCATGTCAGAGGCTAGGAATACCACGGTGAGTAACTCACCTCCTGACTCCCAAAACCTGTTGACAAGTCAGGAGTGTGGTGGAATATTCCCCACTTCCCCTGGATGGATGCAGCCCCAACAACACTCAAAAAGCTCAACACCGTCCAGGGCAAAGCAGTCCGCTTGAGTAGTAGCAGCTTGTACTATCTACAAAACCACTGCAGAAATTCACCAAAGACCCTCAGACAGCACCTTCCAAACCCACGACCACTTCCACCTAGAAGGACAAAGGCAGCAGATACTTGGGAAAATGCAAGTTCCCCTCCAAGTCACTCGCCATCCTGATTTGGAAATAGATCGCTGTTCCCTGACTGTCGCTGAGCCAAAATCCTGGAATTCCCTCCCCAGGGGCATTGTGGATCAACCCTATAGCATATGGAACTGCAGTGGTTCAAGAAGGCACCTCACCAGCACTTTCGTGGGGGGCAATAAATGCTGGCCCATCCACATCCCACGAGCGAATATAAAATAATTTCAGAACCGTTGTGAGGAAGGTCCACTGGGCCCAAAACATTAACTCGGCTTTGTCCCCACAGCTGCTGCCGGTCCTGCTGAGTTTCTCCAGCAATTTCTGCTTTTGTCTCTGATTTCCAGCTACCGCAGTCCTTTGCTTTTGACTTACTTTAGCGCTGGCAAAGATTTTGCCATGATCTTCAACAAACACCTTGTGGATTATCTCAGTATCAGTGAGCAGTAGGTACGCTTGACGGCCCAAGTACAACCTAAACTTTTCAGTTGGATGTCAAAGACATAGAACATTGATCAGTTGAAGCAAAGACAAATGCAGGCTTAAAAGTAGTTGTCTTAAGATGTACCACCAAAGTGTTGTAATGTCTGCAAAGCTTGCAATTCCTAACTGACAGAGCCCTAGGAGTAGCCAGTCCACCTATTCTCTTGGTTTTTTTTTTAGATTAGATTACTTACAGTGTGGAAACAGGCCCTTTGACCCAACAAGTCCACACCGACCCTTCAAAGTGCAACCCACCCAGATCCATTCCCCTACACCTAACACTACAAGTAATTTAGCACGGCCAATTCAACTAACCTGCACATTTTTGGACTGTGGGAGGAAACCAGAGCACCCAGAGGAAACCCACGCAGATACAGGGAGAAGGTGCAAACTCCACACAGTCAGTCGCCTGAGGTGGGAATTGAACCCGGGTGTCTGGCGCTGTGAGGCAGCAGTGCTAACCACTGTGCCACCGTGCCGCCCAGGAGAGGTGAGTGAGAGCTAAACCATTGTAAAACAAGGGTTAGGATTCCATTAGGCAAGGCTTGATGATGGGATTTTTAGAACAAAGAAACAAAATTGGGATTTAACAGGTGTGCTCAGAATTACAAAGGGACTTGAGGTTGAGGCAATATGGTGGAACTATTTTTCCTGAAGTGCTCCAGTCAAAGGAGATTGGAAGGACAACTTGAAGGAAGACATTTTTTTATTTGCAGGCAGTTATTATTGATCAGGGATGCACTTCCCGAAAGGGTGATGGAAGCAGATTCAATAGGAACATTAACATTCTGAAATACATTTGATAAGAAACTGAACTGGACCAGCCATATCAGTACTGTGGCCACTAGAGCAGGTCAGCGTTACTCTGTGAGTAACTCACCTCCTGAATCCCCCACAGGCTGTCCACCATTGACAAGGCGTGAGCCAGGAAGGTGATGGAAATCTCCCCACTTGCCTGGATGGATGCAGATTCAGCTGCATTCAAGAAGCTTGACTCTACCACCTGATGAAGGAGCATCGCTCCGAAAGCTAATATGCTTCCAATTAAATCTGTTGGACTATAACCTGGTGTTGTGTGATTTTTAACTTTGTACACCCCAGTCCAACACCGGCATCTCCAAATCAGGATAAAGCAGACTGCTTGATTGGTACACCCTCTGCAAACAATCACCCATCCACCACCTTCAACACTGACACATAGTGTCAGAAGGGAATGGCATCTACAAGACTTTTCAACAGCACCGTCCATTCATCAGAAATGGCCATCGCTAGTTGTACCAGCTTTTATTGCCCATCCCTAATTGCCCAGAGTGTAGTTAAGAGTCAACCACGTTGCTGTGGGTCTGGAGTCACATGTAAATCAAGATGGCAATTTCCTTCCCTAAAGGTCATTAGTGAACCAGTTGAGTTTTTCCGACAACACAGTCATCATTACACTCTTAATTCCAGATTTTTATTCAATTCTAATTCCACCATCTGCCCTGGCGAGATTCAAACCCAGATCCCCAGAACATTACCAGGGTCTCTGGATTAACAGTCCAGCAATAATATCACTACGCCATCGCCTCCTTTCTACGCCACTTAGAATGGCAGCAGATACATGGGAATACCACCACCTGCAACTTCCCCTCCAAGCCACTCACCATCCTGATTCAGTAATGTATTGCTGTTCCTTCAGTGACGCTGGGTCAAGATCCTGGAAATCCTCTCCCTGAGGGCACTGTGGGCCAACCTACAGAGCGTGGACTGCAGCGGTTCAAGAAGGCAGCTCACCCATCTCCTTCTCATAGGGGCAGTTAGGGGTGGGACAATAAACACTGGCCCAGCCCGCAACCTGTAAATAAATTTAGCTTCAAAGAAGCAGCGCAGACAGATTGGGCTGAGTGGCCTCCTTCATGAATCTGTGCTCCTTGTCAACGTGGTGGAGAGAGAGAGAAGGAAGCAACAAAGGCCACTGGCACAATTACAGGGTGAGGTAACAGAGCACTAGGAGAATCCACAACCACCCCATTGTGTTGATGAGTGCTGCTAAAGAATAGATTCCATCACACACTATCGAGGAGATCAGTATCTGAGGGAATTTCAATAATTAATCCATTATTATCCATTCTACCTCCAGGAGCCTCAATAACATTGGCTAAATTATTTTGAGAAGCTAATTAAGTTCTGCCCAAGAGAAGATAACCCAAGACTTATTTCCCCAAGTGCCATGTTGTGTTGCCATAGTCTTACGAGACCATAGGACGGCTCTCTCATCAAAGAGAGAGAGAGAGAGAGAGAGAGAGAGACAACTGGTGGTGATTTAATCTGAGGGCTACCATGTCTCAAGCAAGGGGAGAGGCTGAGGAGAAGAATCCTTCATGATAACCTCAGCCACAGATGGGAACTGGACCAATGCTGTTGGTATCTCACTGCTTTGCAAATCAACTATCCAGTCAACTGAGCTGTGCATAGGGTCAAGCAGCCATAGCACACTGAACTTAAGGTATAGACTGAGCTAAGCTTGTCACAGGAGAATAATGATCCATATATCTGTCAATGAATGGTTTTGAAAGGTCGTAGAGTCATAGAAATGTACAGCACGAAAACAAACCCTTTGGTCCAACTCATCTATGCTGACCAGATATCCTAAATTAATCTAGTCACATTTGTCAGCATTTGGCCCATATCCCTCTAAACCCTTCCTATTCATAAAACCATCCAGATGTCTTTTAAATGTTGTAATTGTACCAGTCTCCACCACATCCTCTGGCAGTTCATTCCATGCACGCACCATCCTCTGCATGAAAAATTGGCCCTTAGGTCACTTTAAAATCTTTCCCCTCTCAGTCTAAACCTAGGCCCTCTAGTTCTGGACTCCCCCAAGCCAAGGAAAAGACCTTGTCTATTTATTCTATCCATCCCCCTCATGATTTTATAAACCTCTATAAGGTCACCCCTCAGCCTCCGATACTCCAGGATAAACAGCTCCAGCCTATTCAGCCTCTCCCTATAGCTCAAACCAGTCTCAAATGTTAACTCCATTTCTCTCTCCAGAGATGTTGCCAGACCCACTGCATTCCTCCAGTGCCACTGGGGGGGGGGGTCACTTAGCTCAGTTGGTTGGATGGCTGGTTGGCACTATGAAGTGATGTCAACAACATGGGCCCTATTCCTGCGCTGGCTGGAGTCACTGTGAAGGAGTTTTGTTCTTGATCTTTCCCATCACCTGAGACGTGATGGCCCTCAGGTTAAATTGTCACCAGTCGTCTCTCTCATGAGACAGCAGTACTATAGTCTGGGAAGATAATAGCAACATAATACTGTAATACTCCAAGTCTGATAAGACCAAGGCATCCATGCCTCTTACCAGTCTGCTAGGTCCTCCCAGGCATCTCACTCCTATCAAAGTTAATAACCCAACCCTAAATACATGCTGAAAAGTTCTAAATCAACTTTGTTCAAATGTCTGTTTAGATCAGAGTGTTGCTGGAAAAGCGCAGCAGGTCAGGCAGCATCTGAGGAGCAGGAAAATCGACGTTCCGGACAAAAACATTTGTTCAAATGTCGGTCCATCTAAAGCCAGTAGGATTTCAGTCACCAAAATAAGATAACATGAGGTTCTTGTCAAGGGCTTACCTGGAACTTTTTGCTGCATGTTTTGTGAATCAGACAACCCACTAGTTTTATATATATATATATATATATATATATACACACACACACATACACACAAAACAGTTCCAGTCCAATGTCTGTGTATCCTGATGAAGCATGGCTGGCACCGTGGCTCAGTGGTTAGCGCTGCTACCTCACAGCGCCAGGGACATACGTTTAATTCCAGCCTCAGGCAACTATCTGTGTGGATTTTGCACATTGTCTTTGTGGGTTTCTTCTGGGTGTTCCAGTTTCTTTCCACAGTCCAAAGATATGCAGGTGAGTTGGATTAACTATGCTAAATTATCAGTAGTGTGCAGACTAGGTGAATTAACCAGGGTAAAATGCAAGGTTACAGGGATAGGGTGGAGGTCTGTGTTTGCTCTGCAGAGGATCAGTGAAGACTTGATGGATTGAACACCTCTTTCCACATCCTAGAGATTCTATCAACATCTCAATTTTCCATCAGCTAAGAGCTTCCAATAGAGCAGTTGGGTTGTTCAAAGCATTTAGTCCCATTTTGTGACTGGCTTAACTCTAGGTTCCCATAGAACCAGTAGGATGCTGTTTGTCTAATCTAGACCATGCCAGCTCTGCGCAGAGCGAGAAAAAGCCACAATCTTGACATTATTACAGGTACATTCCCACCAAACCAACAATATAAAAAAACAGTGTTGCCCAAACGAAGGATCGGTGTGGACCTGTTGGGCCGAAGGGCTTGTTTCCACACTGTGGGGATTCTATAACCAAAAAAATGCCTTTTTTCTCAGAATATGCCAGGACTTATTTTATATTTTACTAGACTCGATTCAGATTAACCTATTTGGACAATTCGGCTGCGTGCGAAATTGCTGCCTCTTTTGCCACTTTGCACGCTCCAAACTACCTTTGACCCCACCTGATCCAGACTAGCGCAAACCACCCTGTGGCCCAGAGCTCCTGAACCGACACCTGACAAAACACAGCACGGGTTACTGTGTCCAAAACTGTCTGTTTTGAGAGAGGGTACCTGTAGCATCGCGCTCTATATCTAACTGGGTTGCCTGGCTGTTTTGCTCCCTCTTTGACAAAGCTTCCTCTCTGCCTATCAACTTTCAATTCAAACATGGATTCCCCAAAAGTCAAAAAAGTGCACTGGCAGGAAAGCAGAAAGGGGATATTCCATAGCTTTGGCAGATAAGGCTACAGAGAATTCAAGGCAATTCTATAAATACATTAAGGGCAAAGGAGCAACTACAGAGAGAATAAGGCCCCTTAGAGATCAACAGAGGCTGACTATGCATAGAGCTGCTGGAGATGGGTGAGATACTAAATGCATATTTTGCCTCAGTATTTACTGTGGAGAAAGACGTTGAAGCTTGGGAACTTGCGGAAATAAGTAGTGATGTCTTGAAAACAGTCCACATTACAGAAAGTCCTGGAAGTTCAAGGTTTGTGCGAAGATTTGTGGCTCGGGTGCTCGTTGTTGTGGTTCTGTTCACCGAGCTGGAAGCTTTTGTTGCAAACGTTTCGTCCCCTGGCTAGGCGACATCATCAGTCGCCTAGCCAGGGGACGAAACGTTTGCAACAAAAACTTCCAGCTCGGCGAACAGAACCACAACAGTCCTGGAAGTCTTAAAACGCATAAAGGTAGCTAAGTCCCCAGGATCTGATCAGAAAGGTTTAGAGGGATATGGATCAAATGCAGGCAAATGGGACTAGTTTGGTTTGGAAAACCTGGTTGGCTCAGAGGTGCTGAACGTGGAAGGGCCTGTTTCTGTGCTGTCTGGCTCTGCGACTATATGATTCTACGGCTGCACTCCTGTGTACTTCCAATGTTTCATCCTTCTTTAAAATACGCTCCAAATAAATATAAGTTGGCTTACCCCCAGATATTGCCAAAAATATTGTAGCATTCCATATCTACAAAATGCAGGTCCTGCAGATGAGAAAAGGAAATTAGGTTACAGAGCACACAGAAACAGTTAGAGACACTTACCTTGAAGCCTGAGGTCTAGAACATAGATGCTGTGGCTTTGAAGTTGTTGTGGTACAAAAGTCTTACCAGACCATAGGAGCTGTTCACTCATTAGAGAGAGAAGCCACAGGCGGAGATTTAGATTAGATTCCCCTACAGTGTGGAAACAGACGCTTTGGCCCAACGTGTCCACACTGACGAGTAATTCACCCACACCCATTCCCCTATCCTACGTTTACCCCTGACTAATGTTTACACCTAACACTATGGACAATTTATCATGGTCAATTCACCTAACCTGCACATCTTTGGACTGTGGGAGCACCCAGAGGAAACCCATGCAGACACGGGAGAATGTGCAAACTCCACACAGGCAGTCACCCGAGGCAGGAATCGAACCCGGGTCCCGGGCGCTGTGAGGCAGCAGCGCTAACCACTGAGCCACCAAACCTCAGGCAAGGGAAGAGGTTGAGAAGGAGAGTCCTTCATGGTACTCTCAAACCAGTGATGGGAATTGAACCCACTCTGTTGGCTTCACTCTGTCAACGGAGCTAAACCTTTGACCTGTAGATGGTACCGGGCTCTGTGTCAGGAGCCAAGGGCAAATGTAAAGCCAAACTTGACAAACTGGGTCACCCTATTGGAAGATAAAGTGAAAGTGATCAAGGATACCTCAGCTCTCATGCCTGCACTGGAGCTTAGGTCTTTCCTTGGCCCGGTGAATTATTACAGAAAATTCATGCGGAACCTGGCTGCCATCCTGCCACCTTTGCATTAAAAGGGTTGGACTTGGGAATGGTCACGGAGCCAAGTCGTAGCTTTCAGGCAAGTGATGAAGTAGCTATCATCCTCTAATATGTTGACACACCATATTTCCTAGTCGAGATCTGGTATGCGATGCCTCCCTGTGGGTATTGGGGGAGTATTAGCTCATAGGTGGCACAATGAAGAGGAACACCCAATAATGTATGCAACTAGGACTTTACCTATGGAGAGTGTAAATATACCTAGATAGAGAAGGAACATTTGACAGTCATATTTGGAGTCAGTAAGTTCCACCATCACCTTTACGGACATAAATTTGTAATAATAACAGTCTCTGCTGGGTCCACTTAAAGAGGACAAGGCAATGCCACCCATAGATTCAGGCCAAATTCAGCAGTAAACTCTCATACCAATTGCGTATAAATATGAGTTGGAACACTGTCTGGGGGGTGAAGTAGCGAATGCGGAAGTGTTGAGTTACCTCCCACTGGCAGATACATGACCAATGGTACCACCACTGGAAGAGTCCATAATGACACACTTCCAGTCACAGCTGAAAACATCAGACTTTCGATGCAGAAAGATCCGGTCCTGGCAAAGCTGAAACAGCTGGTGGTGATGAGGGAAACCAAAGGGCCATCACGACTAGAACTGAAACCTTTTTGGACCCAGAGAGACCAGATCATAGTAGAGTCGCTGCCAGTTACTGACTGAACTCCACCAACCAGAATGAAGACATTGGCGAGGAGTTGTGTCAGGATTGGATACAGACTCAGTCACTTTGGTGGGGCAGGGCCCACAGTGCCAACAAGGACAGAAATTACTGGCAACAGCTCCTGCCGCATTCGTGGGAATGGCCAGGAAAACCCTGGGCTTGTTACATGTTGACTATGTAGGTCCTTTCATGGGTTCACATTCTTAGTCATTGGGGACGCCCACCCAAAGTGGCTGGACGTGCATTCATCAAACACAGGGATGAAGATGGAAAAACTCTGAACCTTTTCCAATACACGGACTCCTGGAAGTGTTGGTCACAGACAATGGAGCATCATATACCAGCAGGGAATTTGAGCATTTCCTAAATATTTGACTTATAAAGACATATACCATCCGTCCTCCAATGGTCAGGCACAAACAACAATCCAAACTTTGAAGGCAGGCATAAAGAAAAAACTGACAGCTTCATTAGATCCCAAACTGTCTCAGTTCCTGTTTGATTACAGGACCATTCCTCACACAACTACCGGAATGGCTCCACCAGAGTTGCCGATGGGGAGTAGACTCTACATCAGGTTAAATCTAATCTTCCTGAACCTGGGAGGGGAGGCTGAAACAACACCAGGAATGCCAATGCCAGACGCAAGACTCCGCTAAGTGAGAGACTGTTTACTTTAGGTGATGAAGTTCGAGAGTGGCCCTGCATGGGTAAGAGGTAGGGTCAACGCGAGGTCAGGTGCAGTGATGTATAATGTTCGGGTGGGTGTGACAGTCCTGAACAAGCACGCGGACCATCAGAAAGCTACAAACTCACAAACAGGGCAGGAATAAATCGCACGCGGCTCCTCAATAGCCTTTCCGACCTTTTCAAAACCCGTGGGCTCTCCCTCTCCATCAGGGATTGAAGAGACCTCGGAATCTGAGATGAACACTGGTGGATGTTGCTGCCTCGATGCCTTTGCCCCCTGAAGAAGAGACTGAATTTCTTCCGAGTCGCCCCAGGGACCAGAGGCTAGGGACTGTGTGTTACACATTGCCCGGATCTGAAGCAGAGTTGGAGAAACCTGACCCTGTGCTAAAACACCCCAGGAGGAGCTCCATAAAAGAAGAACCAGCCCATATCCTCGGACCCAGAGGGGGAGGGATGGAGTGATTGTAACAGTCAGGTGGATTTCATAAAATCTGAGTTCCCTGACTGGTCCAATCAGCGAGTCCTGCCTGACAGATATAAACAGAAGTGTCAACCTTTTCATCTGCTTTTGGCTGCACTTCAGTCCCACGCTCCTGATCTTCGGGCACCCGGTGCAGAGGAGGGGAGGGCAGGTCAGAGGACCCCCTCATGGGTGTGCTCCTGGGCCTGGCCAAACTGGCCATAAACAGGTCCAGGCAGCGGACCGTGGAGGGGGTCGTTAGGGCCTACTGCCTGCCCCTCTTCCGCAGTTACGTTAGAGCCCGGGTGTCCTTGGAGAAGGAGCACGTGGTGTCCACCAACACCCTGGAGTTGTTCAGGGAGAGTTGGGCGCCGCAGGGAGTAGAGTGCATCATTTCCCCCTCCAACTCTATTTAGATTTAGTCCCCGCCCTCCCCTTCACTGTTTGATCACACAGCATTGCCCTTTGATGTGAAGGGCACTGCTTGTCACTGGCCACTCGGATGTTTTCCTATCTTCCTGGTGGTGGAAACTGAATAAAGACTCGTGCACCTTGTGTCGCATCACTGTGTCTCACACTTGCACACACACACACACCAAATAAAAAAAAGGAGTGTCAGAGGTTCTATTCTCTCTGAGAGCTAGCAAAAAAATACAGGGATATCAGAGGTTCTGCTCACTGAGAGCTGGCTCTGAGGGAGCTGGGTCAGTGTGTGTGTGCGCGCGTGCAAAAAAAAGAATAAACAGGAGTGTCAACCTCCTCCTCCGCTTTTGGCTGCACTTCAGTCCCATACTCTTGATCTTTGGGCACTTGGTACGGAGGAGGGAGGGCAGGTCAGAGGAGCCCCCCGTGGGTCTGCTCCTGGGCCTGGCCAAACTGGCCATAAACAGGTCCAGGTAGCAGGCCGTGGAGGGGGTCAATAGGGCCTACTGCCTGCCCCTCTTCCGCGGTTACGTTAGGGCCCGGGTGTCCTTGGAGAAGGAGCACGCGGTGTCCAGCAACACCCTTGAGCTGTTCAGGAAGAGGTGGGCGCCGCAGGGAGTGGAATGTATTATTTCCCCCTCCAACTCTATTTTGATTTAGTCCCTGCCCTCCCCTTCACTGTTTGATCACACAGCATTGCCCTTTGATGTGAAGGGCACTGCTTGTCACTGGCCACTCGGGTGTTTCCTATCTTCCTGGTGGTGGAAAGTGAATAAAGATTTATGCACTTGTTATTTTTCACTAAAAAGAGAAAAGAATAAACAGGAGTGTCAGAGGTTCTGCTCACTCTGAGACTGGCTCTGGGGGAGCTGGATCAGTGTCAAGGACTCTCCACATGGAAATAAAGGGTGACAGGATGCTGCCCTCTGTGGAGTTATTCCAACCACTTTCCGTGTTGGGTCTTGAACCCATATCCTCAGAATGTCACCTTAGAGGCTTTTATTGCATTACTAGGCCTTGGGTGGTGTGGTGGCTCAGTGGCTAGCACTGATGCCTCACAGCAGCAGGAACCTGGGTTTGATTGCCACTTTGGGTGACTGCCTGTGTGGAGTTTGCACATTCTCCCCCAGGTCTGCATGGGTTTCCTCCCACTGTCCAAATATATGTAGGATAGGGTGAATTGGCCATGCTAAATTGCCCATAGTGTTAGGTACATTAGTCAGAGGGGAATGGGTCTGGTGGGTTACTCTTCAGTGGGTCGGTGTGGACTTGTTGGGCCGAAGGGCCCGTTTCCACACTGTAGGGAATCTAATCCAATCCATGGCATTACCACCACACTAATACCTCCCTGACACCTGAGATGGGGAGAAAGATGTTTTCCTAAATTCACAATCACCTTTATGATGGTGTTGGCACTTAGGTGTAACATTCCTCCCTCCGTACAAACAGAATTGTTCTTTTAAAGAAAAGTTTCTTGATTTTAAAATCCAAGTTCGACATAAGTTTGACTTTCTCCAAGTAATCGTTGACTGCGACACTTCCAGCGAAAGTGCCAGAAGTGGTGCTGTCTCAAAGTATATCCTCTTTTGACAGATCACATTGGAATCAACAGCCTGGAGGTCCCATGTATGATCCTGTGTACATTCAGGACTCGTTCCCTTTTGTCTAAACCCTCACCTTTCGGTATATGGATGGAATCGACCCAAGGAATAGCCTCGGGGAAGGCCCGGGAATACACTGCTCCTTAAACGTACTGTATGGCCATACAGCATATCTGAAACCGAATCAAACAGAATCATTCAATCACATGGCACTGCAAGAGACCATTTGGTCCATCAGGTAATACTAGCCCCTTTCTTCAGTTACTCGCTCTCCCGCTCTTTCCACATATCCTGGAAAAGTTTCCTCCTTTAAGTTTTCAATCCCTTCTCAAAGCCACTCTTGAACCTTTGTCCATCTCTTATCAGGTAGTGCATTCAAATGTAAAAACGATTCGGACGCTATAAAGAGTAATGGAGGTTCGGAAACCTTCCTGACAGGCTGGAGAGACTTGATAATGCCATCATGTTCCTACTTTATTGAGTGGGATACTTTTCAAGTGGAACATGATGGCTCAATGGTTGGTGCTGCTGCCTCAGGAACGTGGGTTTGAATCCACCCTCGGGCGTCTGTCTGTGAAGAGTTTGCGCGTTCTCTCCATCCCTGTGTGGGTTTGCTCTGGTTTCCTCTCACAGTTCAAAGATATGCAGGTTAGATGGATTGGCCATGCTAAAGCATCCAAGGATGTGCAGGGTAGATGGGATAGCCATGGGAAATGCAGGGATAAAGTGCGTCTGTGTGAGATGATCGTCCAATGGTCAGTGTGGACTTGATGGGCCAAATGGCCTGCTTCCACACTGTAGGGATTCCATGATCCCAGTCTTAGGATCCCTCCAGAAGGCATGGAGGGGAATGTGATGTGATGGAAAAGAAGGATCTTAGAGACTCATTGTGTGACAGGGTTTATCATATTGAGCATTAATGGGGACAATATCAATAAGAGGGTAACAGCTTGTGGCCATAGTGCGTGGGGAAGGGGCAAAACCAGGAGGTCAGTGAAGAGTGAGGTTTTGGGACTCATCCTCAAAGGGTGGCAGAAGCTGAGTCTTTGCATATTTTTTAAGGCTGATGGATATATCTTTAACCAAAAAGAGGAATGAAGGTTATCAAGACTTGGTGGGAATGTGGAGTAATTAAATCAGCCATGATTTTATAGAATGGGCCAACAGGCCTCAATGGGCTGAATGGGCTGGTCCAGATTCAAAAATTTGTCATGAAGTCATAATACGTGGAAACAGGCCCTTCAGCTCAACTTATCCATTCCACCCAGATTTCAGAGTTAAATGCATGCATTTGGTCCATAACCCTCCGCACCTATTGCAACCCTGTACCTATCCAAGTGTTTCTTAAATGACAAAATTGTACTCACTTCCACCACTACATCTGGCAGCCTGTTCCAGACACTCACCACCCTCGCTCAGGACCCCTTTGTATCTCTCCTCTCTTACCTTAAACCTGTGTATTTATGAAAAGTGTCCAGCGCACCTTTGCCTGGAGTGATAGAGAGAGATAAGGCCATGTCAGGATAATGAATACAAACCAGGAGAGAGAATGGCTTTCCTGGTATTCATTATGATCACTAAAGGCAGAACTCACAAGACACCAGGTTATAGTCCAACTGGTTTCTTTGAAATCGCAAGCTTTCGAAAGGTGAAGTGACTAGTGACTTCTGAACTTTGTCCACCCCAGTCCGACACTGGCACCTCCATAATAAAGGCAATTTCTTTCTCCACAGTTGCCCAGAGGAAAAAGCATTCAGATGTGTACAAAACCTCAGGACCAACTTTAACATCAGCATCCTCATGTTGACTGTCGACACTCAATAACTTGACACACAACCTTTGACCCTCTTGGGCAAAATGCCAGCTCTGGGTGGAAGTGCACCCTCTTATAAGGTGCCATTTACAGAAGGGGAGAGGACGAAGGAGAAGGAAACATTGAAGAGGAGAGATTGAAGAAGACAGACGAACATTTCAACCTCTTGTAACAGTGAATGCTAGAAATTGCTGGTGTCTGAGGGGGGCGTACTCACATGACAAATAGTCCTATCGTCAGTACTCTCCACAGCCAGGGATTGGATGTGACGTCACACAGGAATAGCCAGGAATCCGAGCTGACGAGGGGGATCACCCAGGGAGGTATCAGGAATTCTTGGATTAGGTCCATTGGAAAACCTGAAAAGCTATATCAAGAAACCCCATTGCATGAGTGAGATTTATTCCTGACTCTCAGGGATTTGCCCATGTCTAGCTGTTACGTAACATAGTGTGAAAATGTTCAAGGGCTCAAATACCACTGGTGTTTTGTGCATCTTCAAATGGTTATGCCTGTCCAGCCCAGTTAGTAACAGTGCAGTAACAGTCGTATAATATTGGGCCCGTTAGGGTAAAATTCCAGGGGCATGTTACGTTGTTTGTTTGGCTTTTTTGCTCTCAAATTTAAAGCTTTAAGACATACCTGCTGGAGATTCAGGAACTAAATATAACGGCCAAGAGCACACACACAGGGTCTTTGCTTGTACTGCAGTTGTCTACTCAAATTTGTTTTGAGTCTGCAGTTGACCCGATCTGAATGTGCAACTTCTCAATCACGCGATGGATAATTCCCTTGACAGCGCAAACACTTGCACCTTCCCACCCATTGCTTCCTCTCCACCCTCTTCCTGCCCTTTCCCCCACTCTCAAGCTAGAGGCAGCACAGTGGCTCAGTTGTTAGCACTGCTGCCTCACAGCGCCAGAGACCGGGGTTCGATTCCAGCCTTGAGCGACTGTCAGTGTGGAGTTTGCATATTCTCCCCTTATCTTTGTGGTTTTCCCTGCGGGTGCTCTGGTTTCTTCCCACAATCCAAAGATATGCAGGTTAGGTGGATTGGCCATGCTAAATTGTGCCCCATTGTGTCCAGAGATGCGTAGGTCAGGTTGCGGGGATAGGGTAGGGGAGTAACTGTGGATGAGATGATCTTCAGAAGGTCAGCCTGGCCTCGAAGGGTCGAAAAGCCTGCTTCTAGACTGTAGGGATTCTTCAGTGCAGTGGTTAAGTGCCCCAGGGCCTCTTCGATGGAGATTTACACAGAAAGAGGGCCCTTAACTGGAGGCGGCATGATGGCTCAGTGTTTAGTACTGCTGCTTCACAACGTCAGGGACCCATGTTCGATTCGTGCTTCAAGGGCAATCCTGAGGCAAATCCCACATCCAAAGATGTGCTGGTCAGGTGAATTGGCCATGTTTAATTGCCCATAGCGTTAGCTGCATTACTCAGGGGTAAATATACGGAAGGGGAATGGGAATAGGTCTAGGGTGGGCTACTCCTCAGAGGGTTAGTGTGGACTTGTTGGCCTGGATGGGCCTGTTTCCACACTGTAGGGAATTTAATCTAAACTTGTGGCAATCCCTCCAAGAATCAGAGGTGGAGGAAGAATCCATTAGAGATGGTGATGTAATGGCCTGGAACCAGAGGCCTAGGAGATATGAGTTCAAATCCCACCATAACCACGACACTTGCCACAACTTGACTTATGCTGCCGATGATCAGGAGAAAAGCCCATCTGCTTCACTAATGTTCCTCAGGGAAGGAAATCTGCCATCTTTACTCAATTTGGCCTACATGTGACTCCAGACCCACAGCAATGCGTTAACTCTTAACTGCCCTCTGGGCAATTAGGGATGGACAATAAATGCTGGTCTCGCCAGAGATGCCCAAGTCCCGTGCATGAAGTTTTAAACAAAAATTAATAAATAAAAAGCCAAAAACGGGAACAAGGGGAGGATGGGGTCTGTGTGGTGCAGAAAGGTTTGGAATGGACTCCAGTCATGTGAGAACTGAAGCCAAAGTGTGTTAATGGTGGTGGTGGGGGAGTACTTGGAGGGGGAGGCAAAACTTGGGGAGGCAGGTGAAGAGGGCAATACCCTTCCCTCCCTTACCCACGCTACCCGCTTGAGGCCTTGCTCACTGCCCTTGAAATGGCAGCCAGGCCAGGGGGGGATGGGGGTTGGAGGGGGAGGGTGCTTGGGAGCTGGAATGGGACCCCACGGAATTTCAAATCCCTCCCCGAGATCCGTCCTGTCCAAAATCTATCCGGGAGCAGCCATACGTCTCAAACGAGAGGCACCATTTGTCACGTGGAGTGGCATCACTCATTTCACCTCTTACTCTCTGGGCACCCTCACTGTCTGATCCACTCATTCCTCCTCCCCGCTGCTTTCGCAGCCCAGCACCCATCACCTGTCCAGCCCCAGGCAGTCCTGAGGACAAGTCCTATTGGGCGAGACGCATTGACTCTGTTTTCACTCCCTCCCCAGATGTTGCCAGAAGTTGCCCCCACACTTTCTGTCGTTAAATTAATGAGACACTTATGTTATTAAGTGGGGCAGCACATTGCAGGCAATGCCAGAGGAGAGCAAGTTGAGTGGAATACATGTCAAAGGTTTTCGAAATTAATTTTCAAAACCGTGTGGTAATTCAGAAATAGAGACTTATGTCATTTGTTCATTCTCATGTAGGCAGTTATGTAAATAACTAGACAATGAGGTCAAACAAGGCAAGGGAATACATGATGAACAGTAACACCCTGGGAATCATTGAAGATCAGAGAGACCTTGGCCTACACTGGTGGCTTAGTGACCTGTCTTCTCCTGTGCTGTTTCTGGTCTTGTCTTTTTGTTTAATTTAATTCACTTAATTTGTTGATTTGAATGCATGTCATGTTGTCCATCATGTTTTCTACTGGAGCAATACGTATCCTTCAGGTAGAGGCCTAGGAGACAGCTTCCATATTTTGAGGTGAGAGATTTAAAAAAGACATGAGGGGCAAGTGTTTTACAAAAAGAGTAGTTTGTCTGTGGCATGAACGTACAGAGGATGTGGATACACTTATAACGTTTAAAAGACATTTAGATAATTACACGAATAGGAAGGGTTTGGAGGGATATGGACTAGGAGCAGGCAGTGGGACGAGTTTACTTTGGGATTATATTTGGCATGGACTGGTTGGACTGAAGGGTCTGTTTCTGTGCTATATTTCTCTGTGGTGTGGATGCCCCCCAGTCCCTTCAGGTGACGCAATGGGAAGACTAAAGGGGATAAGAAGGCACATGCGATACTTGTCTTTATCAGACGAGGCATAGAGCTTAAGAGCAGAAACGTTGTGCTGGAGCTGTATAAAACGTTGCTTCGACAACAGCTGGGGTGTTGCGTGCAATTCTGGAATCCACATTATGGGAGGGATGTGATAGCACAGCAGAGAGTGCACAGCAGATTTACCAAGGTGGTGCCTGGGCTGGAGAGTTTCATTGATGAAGAGGGATTGGACAAAACCGGGGCTGTTTTCCATGGAGCAGATGAGGTCAAGAGGGGGCATGATTGAGACGTGTAAAATGATGAGAGCTATAGACAGGGTTAGACCTTTCCTCTTGACTGCAGGAGTGATGACCAAGGGACAAAAATTTAAGGGAAGGGGAAGAAGGTTTAAAGGGGATGTGACAAAAATAATTTTCACCCAGAGGGTGTTGGGAATCTGGAACTGACTGCCTTTAAGAGTGCTGGAGGCAGAAAACCTCATAACACTAAAGTATTTAGATTGTGGTGCCAAGGGCTACAATAGATCGAATCCCTACAGTGTGAAAACAGGCCATTCAGCCCAACAGGTCCACACTGACTCTCCAAAGATCATCCTTCTCAGGCTCACCTCCGTAACCTATCCCTGTAACCCTGATTTCCCATGGCTAATCCACCTAACCCACACACCTTTGGAATGTAGATGGAACCCACACAGACACGGGAAGAATATGCATACTCCCCCCAAACGGTCACCCGAGGCAGCAATTGAACCCAGGTCCCTGGGACTGTGAGGCAGCGGTGCTAACCACTGAGTCACCATACCACCTGGTTATGGGCCAAGTGCTGGAAAATGGGATTACAGTAGTTAGGTAGTTGCTTTTGACCAGCACAGACTCAACAGGTGGAAGGGCCTTTTTCTGTGCTGAAGACCTCTATGACCCTAACTTAACTTGGCTTCTCTCATTGCAGAAGTGCTACCTCTCATTTTAAGCTTCTATTTCGAGTTGCTTTCGGAACACTTTCATGGAGTCGTTTTGGTTTGAAATGACCACAGGAGGAAGGTCAGAGTCGATTCACAGAATAGAAATGGACATGAGAGGAAGAACAATGTGAGTCTTGGAATGATTATCCTCCCAATTGCCATCCCATTGAGCGATTCGAACAGCGATTACAGACATACCTTTGAGCGATTTCAGATCTTTCCACATACATTCAGCCAACTGCCAGCATGATTTAAACCACTCGGTGAAGTTCCAAGCTGTTATGAGGTCACTGAGACACCCTCACACTCAGAAACCAGCCCCGACGATATTGAAGTGCCAGGCTAAAAGGGGTTCTTGTGGCACTGTCCCAGTCTCTGAGTCAGAAGGCCTGGGTTCAAGACTTACCTGCTCCAGAGGTATGTCAGAACATTTCTGAACAGGTTTATTTATAAAAAACACTTGCACGCATCACTTCGTTTGTAAAAGTCCTTTCTCGTAGGAGGTGGGCATCATTGGCAAGAGCAGAATCTGTTGCCCAGAGTGCAGTTAAGCGTTAAGCATATTGCTGTAGGTCTGGAGTCACATATAGGCCAGACCGGGTAAGAGCTATTCAATTTCCTTCTGAAAAGGAATTACCGAACCAAATGATTTTCCCAACAAATAATGATAGTTTTTTTTTAAATGTCAATTCAAACCTCACCAGTTACTACCCTTTTAGCCAGGCACCTCAATATTGTCAGTGCTGGTTTTTGATTGTGGTTTGATTTGATTTATTGTTGTCACATGTGCTGAGATACAGTGAAAAGTTTTGTTCTACATGCAAAATGTATTAGGGTGATAGAACAGAGTGAGGAATGCAATGTTACAGTTGCAGAGAAGGGGTGCAAAGAGAGCGAGATCAACATTAAGTTTAAAATTTGGAGCTCCATTCATCAGTCTAATAACAGTGGGGAAGAAGCTGTTCTTGAACCTGTTAGTATGTGTGTTTAAGCCTCTGTAACTTCTGTCTGATAGTAGAGATTGGAAGAGATTATAACCGGGGTGGGATGTGTCTCTGATGATGCTGGCTACCTTCCTGAGGCAGTGGGAAGTGTATATGGAAGGAATGTTGGACTGGGTGATGTTCACAACTCTTTGTACTTTCTTACAATCCTGGACAGAGCAGTTGCTATATTAGGACATGGATTATGAACCCTTTTCCCACAAGCCTTGTGCATAGTTGTCTGGTGGTATCACTCCATTAGCATTGTACCCCTTACAGCATCAAAGACCAAAAAGCTCATTTTAATTAATAGTTAAGCAGTGGATTCAATCCTGACCTTAACACGTCTCTTTTTTTTTGGTTAAACCATTTTGTGGAGCACTGAAACGTGACGCAGCCTAGACCAAAGCACATCTCACCAATAATAAAGCCTCTGCATCCTACCACACAAAGATACATGAACTCAACTCCGTACTTTATTGTAAGATTCACTCTGCAGGAAGGTGGGGAGGTATCTGGTTCAGTGGTTAGCACAGCTGCCTCAGATTCCTGGGTTCAATTCCACCCTTGGCTGACTATCTGTATAGGGTTTGCACGTTCCCCCAGTGTCTACATAGGTTTCCTCCCATAGAGTGGGATCCATTTTGGAGGGTTGGTATGGACTTAATGGGCTGAATGGACTGCTTCTGCAATGTAGGGATTCTAGGGTCTTTATATTCCCTAAAAGCTCTCTGGAAATAGATTTACCAAATTTCTATTGTAAGATTGTTAAATGAATAGCTGAGTTATAATAAAAATTGAAAAGACATTTTTATTGAGGATATTTTGCATTATCTCACATTCTTGATTCTGCAAAGAGTGATAGATATTGTACAGTACAGAAATAGATCCTTCAGTCCAACTCCACCAATGCTGACCAAATATCTTAAATTACTCTAGTCCCATTTGCCTGCATTTGGCTCATATCCCTCTAAACCCTTCTTATTCATACAGCCATACAGATACTTTTGAATGTTGTCATTGTGCCAGTCTCCAGCACTTCCTCTGGCAATTCATTCCATACACGCACACCATCCTCTGTGTGAAAAAATTGCCCCTTCGGTCCCTTTTAAATCTTTTCCGATCCCTATGCCCTCTCATTTTGGACATCCCTACCCTGGGAAAAAAAGACCTTGACTGTTCACCCTATCCATGCGATTTTATAAACCTCTACAAGGTCACCGCTCAGCCTCCGCTGCTCCAGGGAAAACAGCCCCAGCCTATTCAGCCTCTCCCTATAGCTCAAACCCTCTAACACTGGCAACATCCCTGTAGATCTTTTTTAAATCATTTCTAGTTTAACAACATCTTTCATATAACAGGGAGGCCAAAATTTAATGCAACATTTCAAACCAATGTCCTGTACAGCCTCCCAACTCCTATAGTCAATGTACTAACCAATAAAGGCAAACATACAGATGCCTTCATCACTCTCCCATATAACTGGGACTCCACTTTCAAGGATAATATAAGTTATAGCCTTTTTTTCTCAAGTTATCACAATTGAGCTGAATGACATATTACCTGTAACAGCCTCAACTTTACATTCGTTATTTTCCAGGTATCCATACTTTTAACATTAATGAAATCTCATTTGAGATCTATGGGAGTGAATCCAAGATTTATCAGAGAGTGTACTGAGGATCTAAAGTTTGGATTTAGGCTGTTGTCAGGAGCAATCATTTACTAACGACAAAATGGCTTCTTGATGCAAGTAACATAAAGTAACATTACAAAATGGCTTCTAGGCTGCAAATGGACAATTCTGTTTAAAATGGCTTTTAGCATTGCTAAGAGCTTCATTCCTGAACTAACTAAACCAACGATTAGCAGACAATGCTTCCTTCACAGTATGGAACTAAGGACATTACTAATCATCCTAGCTAACCTTGGAGACTCAGGTGCCGAGAGATAAGATGTGTAAACAAAGTTAGTTCCCAGGAATTATCATTGGCTTTACCTTATGGTCTATAATGTCATTTTATTACATTTTTATTGGATTTGCTCTGTAATTAAGGCTGTACTATTCCTTAAGAATCATATGGCTTTATTTTAAGCCATTTGTGCAGTTTCTCCATGGGACACAAAAGGGTTTAACCTCTGTGTTGCTGGACAACCTGAGCAAGGCTGTGATAATGAGGTGTGAAATCTTGCTGAACCCGAACGAATTACTAGTGTTCTTTTGACCAATCACGGAACTGAGGGACCCTCGTGTGGGTTGAAATCTTCAGTGGAACAGTTTGGAAATATAATCAGAACTTCAGTTCTGGAGAAGGGTCACTGGACCCGAAACATTAACTCTGCTTTCTCTCCATAGATGCTGCCACGCCTGCTGAGTTTCTCCAGCAATTTCTGATTGTGTATAGCATCTGCAGTTCTTTGTGTCTGTTTTTCCCCCAGTTTGGATCTTGGGACATGGGATGGCGATCGATAAATGAATGACAAAGTCTCAGGTTATACATTTGGGGCTGATATGAGGAAACATTTCTTCACCCAGAGAGTAGTGAATCTGTGGAATTCTCCACCACATAAGATTGTAGAGGCCAAGTCACTGAATATATCCAAGGAATGTTTTTAAAGCATTTAAAGGCAGCAATGGGTAATAAGACAAAGCAGGAAGGTGGAGGATCAGCTGTGATGGTATTGAACAGCACAGCAGGCTCAATGGGCCGAGTTTCTATGTTCTATGGATTCAACAGCTGAACGCGTTACATGTCGGATTATTAATGCCACTTCTCACTCCATCTCATCATTTTGTACTGCTCTTCTGGAGTACTGGAGAGAGAGGGAGCTGGAGGCATGGCAGCAGCTGGGGGTCCGGAGGAGTATCATCTGGAGGTCCGAGCAGGGACGTCTGGGGGTCCTGAGCGGTGTTGGCAGGGCGTCCAGAGCGGAGTTGGCTGGAGGTCCGGAGCACTGCCGTATGGGGGTCTGGAGCAGTATCGTCTGAGGGTCCAAGCAGGGTCATCTGGGAATTTGGAGTGGAGTTGGCTGGGGGTCCAGAATTGTGTCGGCTGGGAGTCTGGAACAGTGTTGGCTGGGGGGTCTGAAGCGGAGTTGGCTGGGGGTCCAGAACAGTGTTGGCTGGGGGCCCAGAACAGTGTTGGCTGGGGGTCCGGAACACTGATGGCTGGGGGTCTGGAATGGTGTTGGCTGGGGGTCCAGAACGGTGTTGGCTGGGGGTCTGGAACGGTGTTGGCTGGGGGTCCGGAAAGATGTTGGCTGGAGGTCCGGAACGGTGTTGGCTGGGGGTCCGGAACGGTGTTTGCTGGTGATCCGGAACGGTGTTGGCTGGGGGTCTGGAACGGTGTTGGCTGGGGGTCCGGAACGGAGTTGGTTGGGGGTCCGGAACGGTGTTGGCTGGGGGTCCGGAACGGTGTTGGCTGGGGGTCCGGAATGGTGTTGGCTGGGGGTCCAGAACAGTGTTGGCTGGGGGTCCGGAACGGTGTTGGCTGGGCGTCCGGAACGGTGTTGACTGGTGGTCTGGAACAGTGTTGGCTGGGCGTCCGGAACGGTGTTGACTGGTGGTCTGGAACAGTGTTGGCTGGGCGTCCGGAACGGTGTTGGCTGGGGGTCTGGAACAGTGTTGGCTGGGGGTCCGGAGTGGTGTTGGCTGGGGGTCCGAAACAGTGTTGGCTGGGGGTCCGGAATCGTGTTGGCTGGGGGTCTGGAGTGGTGTTGGCTGGGGATCCGGAACTGTGTTGGCTGGTGGTCTGGAACGGTGTTGGCTGGGGGTCCGGAATGGTGTTGGCTGGTGGTCTGGAACGGTGTTGGCTGGGTATCCGGAACGGTGTTGGCTGGGGGGTCCGGAACGGTGTTGGCTGGGGGTCCGGAACAGTGTTGGCTGGTGGTCTGGAACGGAGTTGGCTGGGGGCCCGGAACGGTGTTGGCTGGGGGTCCGGAACGGTGTTGGCTGGGGGTCCGGAGTGGTGTTGGCTGGGGGTCCGAAACGGTGTTGGCTGGGGGTCCGGAATCGTGTTGGCTGGGGGTCTGGAGTGGTGTTGGCTGGGGATCCGGAACTGTGTTGGCTGGTGGTCTGGAACGGTGTTGGCTGGGGGTCTGGAACGGTGTTGGCTGGTGGTCTGGAACGGTGTTGGCTGGGCGTCCGGAACGGTGTTGGCTGGGGGTCCGGAACGGTGTTGGCTGGGGGTCCAGAACGGTGTTGGCGGGGCGTCTGGAGCGGTGTTGGCTGGGGGTCTGGAACGGTGTTGGCTGGGGGTCCGGAAAGATGTTGGCTGGAGGTCCGGAACGGTGTTGGCTGGGGGTCCGGAACGGTGTTTGCTAGTGATCCGGAACGGTGTTGGCTGGGGGTCCGGAACGGTGTTGGCTGGGGGTCCGGAACGGTGTTGGCTGGGGGTCCGGAACAGTGTTGGCTGGGGGTCCGGAACGGTGTTGGCTGGGCGTCCGGAACAGTGTTGACTGGTGGTCTGGAACAGTGTTGGCTGGGCGTCCGGAACGGTGTTGGCTGGGGGTCCGGAACGGTGTTGGCTGGGGGTCCGGAGTGGTGTTGGCTGGGGGTCTGGAGTGGTGTTGGCTGGGGATCCGGAACTGTGTTGGCTGGTGGTCTGGAACGGTGTTGGCTGGGGGTCCGGAATGGTGTTTGCTGGTGGTCTGGAACGGTGTTGGCTGGGGGTCCGGAATCGTGTTGGCTGGGGGTCTGGAGTGGTGTTGGCTGGGGATCCGGAACTGTGTTGGCTGGTGGTCTGGAACGGTGTTGGCTGGGGGTCCGGAATGGTGTTTGCTGGTGGTCTGGAACGGTGTTGGCTGGGGGTCCGGAACGGTGTTTGCTAGTGGTCTGGAACGGTGTTGGCTGGGTATCCGGAATGGTGTTGGCTGGTGGTCTGGAACGGTGTTGGCTGGGTATCCGGAACGGTGTTGGCTGGGTATCCGGAACGGTGTTGGCTTGGGGGTCCGGAACGGTGTTGGCTGGGGGTCCGGAACGGTGTTGGCTGGTGGTCTGGAACGGTGTTGGCTGGGGGCCCGGAACTGTGTTTGCTGGTGGTCTGGAACGGTGTTGGCTGGGGGTCCGGAATGGGGTTGGCTGGGGGTCAGGAACGGTGTTGGCTGGGGGTCCGGAACGGTGTTGGCTGGGGGTCCAGAACGGTGTTGGCGGGGGGTCTGGAGCGGTGTTGGCTGGGGGTCCGGAACGGTGTTGGCTGGGGGTCCAGAACGGTGTTGGCGGGGGGTCTGGAGCGGTGTTGGCTGGGGGTCTGGAACGGTGTTGGCTGGGGGTCCGGAAAGATGTTGGCTGGAGGTCCGGAACGGTGTTGGCTGGGGGTCCGGAACGGTGTTTGCTAGTGATCCGGAACGGTGTTGGTTGGGGGTCCGGAACGGTGTTGGTTGGGGGTCTGGAACGGTGTTGGCTGGGGGTCCGGAACGGTGTTGGCTGGGGGTCTGAAGCAGGGAAGTAGCTGTGATCCTGAGTCCAATGTGATCAGAGTGAGCCTGATGTGTCGATGATGGAGCTTCTCCAGCATCTGAGGAGTTGGGAGCAGGAAGCCCAAGGTTTCCCAGAGAGCAGGAATCCCGGGGTTTCCCGGAAAGCAGGAATCGCAAGGTTTCCCAGAGAGCAGGAATCCCGAGGTTTCCCGGAGAGCAGGCTGAAGCTGGGGAGGCTGAGCCCGTACAGGGAGCACACTTAAGAAAGATTGTAGAACTTTGACCTTCATTGTTTTATTTTTTTCACTCAATACCATGAAGGACTGTAATGTTAACTTTTAACTTCATCTCTTTTATTTTTCTCCTTATACGATGAACAACGGGAATGCTTCACTTTGAATTTTGTTTCTCGATGTTGTGACTTGTCCATATGTTTTGTCCCTCGGTACCTCCATGTGTTGGTGACATTATAAACTTTTCACTGTACTCCAGCACTTGTGACAGATAAGCTTACATCAAAAAAAATAAATCAAATCAATTCTCTACACCTGGTGACCTGGTGGCAAGTGTCAGGTTAGGTTCCACACAAGTTTGGGTCAGTGGGAATTAAAATACATTCCCTGAAGATAGAGAGGAGAGTGATGTCCATGGGAAACTGTTTATCCTATCTCTATTTGAGGTGGCACAGTGGCTCAGTGGTTAGCACTGCTGCCTCACAGCACCAGGGACCCGGGTTTGACTCCAGCCTTGGGAGACTGGCTGTGTGGAGTATGCACATTTTCCCCTTATCTGCGTGCTCCCATTCCTTCCACAGTCCAATGATGTGCAGTTTAGGGTGAATTGGCCATGGGAAATTGCCCACAGTGTTAGGTGCATTAGTCAATGGGAAATGTGTCTGAGTGGGTTACTCTTTGGAAGGACGGTGTGGATTTGTTGGACTGAAGGGCCTGTTTCCACACTGTAGAGAATCTAATCTATCACAGGTATCCGGGAACGTGCCCAAGATAGGACCTGGCCTCATTTTTAAGGATTTACTCCATGCCATGCCAAGAGACTGGCCGGGCACTCAATATGATCCTCTGATACGAGGATGACACCAAAAGGGCGAAAGAAGATGTCCACTAACACTCTTGAGAGGTGGGAAGCTCTAACTGATGATCAAAGCAAATAGCCACCAGCAGTTGAGCCTGGCATTCCGCCCACCCTGCCAACATGTGCTTTGGGAAACCTCAAAGCAGGTACCCACCCTGCTGGAGAAAATCCTCCCAGAGGAATTGGCCAACTTCCTGTGTGGCACCTGTGGCAGACTTTGTCTTTCCCGAGTTGCCCTGTTCAACCATCATGTAAAGGTCACAAGGCCCGACCTCACCAACGTCCTGAGGCAGCACTCCCACCATCTCTCTCAACGACAATCCAAACCATCCTCCAGATACTCGGGGCATTTAGGTGCCAACATCAGTAATTACTTTGCAAATGACCAAAATTACAAGCCAGAACTAAAAAAAAGGTGTGGTGGGGGGGATATCTAGAGAAAAGGTACTGGAGGGGGAAATGTGATAGAGGCGTGTATGATTATGATCTGATAGACCAAGAAAAGCTCTTCCTGTGAGCTGGTGTTGACAAGAACTAGGGAACACAGATTTCAGGTTGTGGGTATGGGTTGCCGGGAGGAATGGGAGGAGAAACTATTCGACTCTGCGAATGCTCACAACTTGACGCTCACTGCCTCTGAAGTTGATGGAAAGAGAAACAGCATTGAATTGGAGGTAGCTCAGAGAAGGTTCACTCGATTAATTCCAGAGACAAAAGCTTGTCTTATGAGGAGAGATTGTGGCATTTAGGCCTGCGCTCACTAGAGTTTCGAAGAGCAGAGAGGATGTTCCTCGTGTGAGGCAATTAGATTATTTTAGATTAGATTATTTACAGTGTGGAAACAGGCCCTTCGGCCCAACAAGTCCACACCGACCCGCCGAAGCGCAACCCACCCATACCCCTACATATACCCCTTACCTAACACTACGGGCAATTTAGCATGGCCAATTCACCTGGCCCGCACATCTTTGGACTGTGGGAGGAAACCGGAGCACCCGGAGGAAACCCACGCAGACACGGGGAGAACGTGCAAACTCCACACAGTCAGTCGCCTGAGGCGGGAATTGAACCCAGGTCCCTGGCGCTGTGAGGCAGCAGTGCTAACCACTGTGCCACCGTGCCGCCCCACGCCACCGTGCCGCCAATGTAGAAGGAGAAGTCATAGTTTTAGGATAATAGGCAGCAGATTTAAAACAAAGATGAGGAGGAATTACTTCTCCCAAAAGATGGTGAATCTATGGAATCCACTCCCCCAGAGAGCGTGGTGAGTGCTGGGATATTGAGTAAATCCAAGGAGGAGATTTCAAATCAGTAATGGGTTAAAGGGTTATGGGAGCGGGCAGGAAAGTGGAGTTAAGACCAAGGTAAGTTCATAAATGATCATATTAAATGATGGAGCAGGCTCAAGAGTCTGAATGGTCTATCCCTGATCCTAGTTCTTACATCCTTGTCAATTTTAAAAGGAAATTGAATGAGCACAGGAGGGAAATAACATTACATGGCTATGGAGAAAGCGATAGCACAATGAGACAAACTGGATAGTTCAAGCAGAGAACAGGGAGGCACTTCTGTGTCGCCTTGACAAAATACCCTGCATCATCAAGGTTAAGACACGATAACCCTGGAGGGTTGCTTCTCCATTAGAGAGAGAGAGATGACTGGTGGCAGGTTTAACCTGAGGGTCACCACACCTCAGGCAAAGGGCAAGCTTGAGAAGGCAGCACTTTCATGGTGGCATCAGCTAGTGCAGGAATCCAACCCACGCTTTTCGCATCACCCTACATTGCAAACTAGCTCTCCAGCCAACTGAGCTAACCAACGTCCATCAGCATTGCTTTGATATTATTCCTAAATATCTGAATGTTTCCTTTCCAACATCATAGAGTCATTATGGTAGAGAAGAAAGCCACTTGGTCCCTCAAACCAATGATATATGACAAAAATCTCCTTTAGTTATTGAGTTCCAGCTCTCTAGAGTCATAGAGTCATCCAATACTGAAAAAAACCCTTCAGTCCACCCAGTCCATTCCAACCCATAATCCCAAACTAAACTAGTCCGCACCTGCCTACACTTGGCCCATATCCCTCCAAAATGTCCTATTTGTGTACTTATCCAAATGTCTTTTAAACATTGTAACTCCACCCACATACATCACTTCCTCTGGAAACCATACTCTGTGTAAAGAAAATTGCCCCCCATGTCTTTTTTTAAATCTTTCTTCTCTCACCTTAAAAACATACCCCCTAGTCTTGAAATCCCCCATCCTAAGGAAAAGAGAATTGCCATTCACCTTATCTATACCCCTCAGGATTTTATAAACCTCTGTAAAGCTCACCCTTCAACCACTTATTCTCCAGTGAAGAATTCCCAGCCTATCCAGACTCTCCTTATAACTCAATCCCTCCATTCCCAGCAACATCCTGGTCAATGTCTTCTGAACCCTCTCCACTTCAATAATGACCTTCCTATGACAGAGCAACCAGAACTGGCTACATCACAAGAGGCCTCAGCAATGTTCTGTTCAACTGCACAACCTCAACATAACTTCTAATCCCTGAACACCCCAATACTCTAGTACTATACCACAGCTAGTCTTGCCTGTAGGGCCCTATGTCAGGGCACTATCCACTTCATGACTATTGTCTACTCAATCAGACGCAAAAGAACAGAGAGAATTCTAAGCTGCCTTGACATTAAAACCCATACTGTAACACTGAATGTCTCCAACCCAATGTCTCTCCTTGGCTGGGCTGCCCAGTACAGAAAGGCTTTTATGTTGAAACTCATGTCCATCTGGAACTGGTATCAAAGCTGGTTGCTAAGGACTCTCCATTTAATCTGTCTGAACTGCTTTTGAACCTGGGTCCCAGAGATGAAAGAAGAAAGTTGGTTCCCAACACGAAACTGGAGCCATCAGTAACTTGGTCTGACTTGGATCTGAACCAATCCAAAAGAATCCACGGGAGCCGTGAAACTGGAGAAGGCTCTGACCCCTTAGTCACTTAACGTCCTGCATCTTGTAGCCTCAGATCTCTATCAGGAGAGGATGTGGCCTTGAATCGCACTTCTGGCCTTGGCTAGTCAAGTCACCCCGGTGTCGCTCGGAGCAAATCGGCACTTGGTTTATCCTTTATGAGACATGGGCATCACTGGCAAGGCCAGCATTCATTGCCCATTCCCGAATTGCCTGCCAACTGAAACCCGTCTCAGAGGGCATTTAAGGGTCAACCACAAATCTACAGGCCTGGAATTGTTGCTCATCCCTAATTACCCCTCCAACCAGGTGGCTTGCTGAAGCCATCCCAGACGTCAGATAAGAGTCAACCTCATTGCTATGGGTCTGCATTTGTTGTCCAATCCTAATTACCCCTCCAACCAGGTGGCTCAGGAGGGCTATCCCAGGAGGCAGTTAAACGTCAGCCAAGTTGTTGTGGCTCTGGAGTCTCACATAGGACAGACACAGATTCCCTTTCCAAAAAATGGTTTTATTGAATCGCTTCTGCGTTAATTGGTAACTGTTTGCCCAGCCCCTACCATCGAGACTAGTTTCCCACTTCAGGTTTGAATCCCACCAGATGTATTGGTGCTGGGATTCAAACTCATGGCTCCTCCTGCCCCTCTCCCAGACATCAGCCAGGGCCACCCTACCATCAGGAGAGACAGCAGAGAATAACTATATTGCTCTTCTCCTGAAGGGATTAGGAAGGGGGAAGTGAAGACCCAATAGTATCATGACTGAACTAGTCATCCAGACTCACAAGTAATGTCCTTGGGGATCTGGGCTTCAACCAGGGCAGATTGTGGCATACAAACCCAATAAAAATCTGGAAAACGGGCGGCACAGTGGTTTAGTGGTTAGCACTGCTGCCTCACAGCGCCAAGAACCCAGGTTCAATTCCATCCCCGGCAACTGTCTGTGGAGTCTGCACATTCTCCTCGTGTCTGCGTGGGTTTCCTCCAGGTGCTGCAGTTTCGTCCCACAACCCAAAATGTACAGGTTAGGGTGAATTGGCCATGCTAAATTGCCCATAGTGTTCAGGGTTGTGTAGGTTATGTGCAATAGTCAGGGGTAAAATGCAGAATAATAGGGTAGGGGGAATGGATCTGGGTGGGTTACGCTTCAGAGGGTCGATGTGAACTTGTTGAGCTGAAGAGCCTGTTTCCACACTGTAGCGATTCTATGACTCTATGTAGTACAGTTATAATGGACAGTGAAGAAGGTTATCTAGGATTACAAAGCGGTCTTGATCAATTGGGCCAATGGGCTGAGGAGTGGCAGATGGAGTTTAATTGGATAAATGTGAGGTAATACATTTCAGTAAACTAAACATGGACAGGACTTATATAATTAATAGTAGGGCTCTGGGTAGTGTTGCAGAACACAGGGACCAAGAGTTTCAGGTACATAATTCTTTGAAACTGTGTCACAGGTAGGCAGGGGAGTTAAGAAGGCATTTAGCACACTTGTCTTCATTGCTTAGACCTTTGAATATAGGAGTTGGGACGTCATGTTGCAATTGTACAAGACATTGGTGAGACCTCTTCTAGAGTACTGTGCCGAGTTCTGGTCACTCTGCTATAGGAAGGATATTATTAAGCTGGAGAGGGTTCAGAAAAGATTTATCAGAATGTTACTGGGAATGGAAGGTTTGAGATAGGGACATTTTCCAAAGGAGCATAGGATCTTATTAAGGTTTATGAAATCATGAGATGCATAGATAAGGTGAATGACACCCACGGATGGGAGGGGTTCAAAACTAGGGGGAATATTTTTAAGGTGAAAGGAGAGATATTTAAAAAAGACAGGAGGGGCGATTTCTTTTTACACAGACAGTAGTTCCTGTACCGAATGTACTTCCAGAGGAAGTGGTGAATATGGATACAGTTATGATGTTTTAAAAACATTTGGATAAGTACATGAATAAGAAATGTTGAAGGGATATGCAGGTGGGATTAATGTAAACGCAGAAGGTGGGGCTCATGTAGTTTGGGATTATGACCAGCAGGATCTGGTCGGACCGAATGGTCTGTTTCCATGCTGTATGACTCTACGACTCTATTGATCTGATCTGGTTCACTACTGCCCTTCTGGAGAAGGTAACCGCTGTCCTTACCTGGTCTGGCCTACACAGGACTCCAGGTAGATCTTTAACTACCCTCTGGGCAATTAGGGATGAACAATAAATACGGGTTTTTTTAAAAAATCACCATTGTAGGACTTGTTACATCAAGCAGACAGAAAAGCCCTACGGAATAAGGTCTGCATCTGAAGGACCAGACCCAACCCCACGGCCAATCCTCCCTGACCTGCACATCTTTGGACTGTGTGAGGAAACCGGAGCACCCAGAGGCAACCCACACAGACACGGGGAGAATGTGCAAACTCCACATAGACAGTCACCTAAGGCAGGAATCGAACCTGAGACCCTGGTGCAGCACTCCCTGAAAAACAGTTTGGCATGTCTTGTTCTGAAATCCTAATGTGGGATTTGAACAAGGTAAGGGAGCTACAGGCTGAGTGACAGGAAAGCTGCTGCCGGTTTACACACTGTAATCAATTTCCCCTTTGGAACTATGACTACAGCTTCTCTGGAACTGTGTCAACTTTTGTGGAGTTAGACAGAAGATTGATACTCCCACAACCTTGGGCAATATGCAGAGGTTCTGTGATGGGAGGTTCTCTCTTTAGTCACCTCCACCCATTGAAAAACAGAAAAACATTTGGAAGCTTCACCAATATTTATTAATACAGACACAAGGGAGATATACTCTTCCCATGGGAAAAATCCGTCTCCCCGAGCTGTTACCCAACACTAATTTTCATGCTACTTTTTACATGGTGTTACATTATCAGAACGTAGCAATCACCTAAAGTAGACGTGATTCTATTCAATCATAGAATTCTTACAATGAAAAGAGGCCATTCCGTCCATGAAGTCTGCTCCAAAGAGACCCCCCCCGCATGGCTAATCCACCTGACCCGTGCATCCCTGAACACTTTGGGCAATCGCCCGTGGCCAATCCACCTAACCTGCACATCTTTGGGTTGTGGGAGGAAATCCACACAGACACGGGGAGAAGGCGCAAACTCCACACAGTCGCCCGAGGCTGGAATCGAACCTGGGTCCCTGGTGCTGTGAGACAGCAGTGCTGACCACTGAGCCACCTAATTCCACTCAGCTCCAATGTTTGAAGAGTAAATTAATACCAGGGCACGTGTGCACAAACCGGAAAGTAAATAGACAGCAAATTGCTGTGTCTTTAATCTTGTTTGGACAGGACATCTAACCGTTATTCACTGGAATATCTTACCTGGTTGTTGCCCAGTACAATGTCTAAGGGGGTACATCTAGGCTTCCATTCAAGATAAAGGAAGCATTTACTCTGGGCATCATTCAGACTGGAGTGCTATCCTTCCTCTGCCCTGCAGGAATCTTTCGTACCTCTGGGACATGACCGTTTGTTATAACCCTCTCTACTCTGGTTGTGCCACATTTGTACTGCTAACATATCTGACCCCAAGCAACCTTAATACGCTAGATTAGTTCATCCATTTTCCTAATCTCTGTGACTTGCCCCAAATGCTAACCTACTGAACATTTATTAAACTTTTATTGTACTTAATTATTTCTCTTTCAGCCAGCGTGTCAATACTGGCAGGAGTTTTCTTAGCCCATCTCCACAGAACTTCCAGAAAAACAAGTGTCAATGTTTGGAGAGTACAGTTTACCCAGTGTACCGATAATTACAGGTGCTTCCCAGGAATCTGCCAAAAAGGAGTGGGTGTTCCAAAATACAGGAGACAAATAGCATGCCATGAGAAATGACCTCCATTGTCCATTTGTGCACATGCACTCAACGGGATTACCATCTCTTCTAACTATCCCTTAACTTTATTTCTTTATTTTTCTATTTTTATGCTAAGAAGACTTGTAATGCTGAACTTTTTAACTTATTTCTTTACTTTCCTATTTCTGTAACTGAGATTTTGTATCCAGGTACTTTGTATCTAAGATGGCGTCACATGATACACTTTGCATTGTACTCATGTACTCCATACGTGACAACAAGACGCAAGTCTAAACCTATAACTTGCAGCTTGGACAATAATAAGTCTGGTCTAGTGTGCCCTTGTTATAATTGTGGATTACCAAACTGCAATGTAATTGCAATTTTGCATTTAGGTTTAAAGGTCATATACAGTTAGTGTCTTCAACCCAACTGCCACGCAACTCTTCTAGAATGGTGTTAATAACGCTCAAATTCAATTTGTTAACTCAACCGATTTAGACCATCACACGGTCATCATATCCCGAGGTGGGTCTTGAGATTGCATCTTCTTCCTTGAAGACAGATTCACTGAGGTACAGGTACACCACCTCTGCTATCAAACAGCAGTTGGATGGGAGTAGTGATCCGCCCACATTATATGTCGAGCTCCCAGAAGCTTTGATCAATATTCCAACCCGCCCCTCATCATAAACTCACTAGGTGAAGCACCTGATAGAGAAGGGTCCAAGCTGACCAGTAATGTCAGCTTATGTTTCTATCCCCCTTTTCAGATTGCTATGTCGCTCCTGATTACAGTGAGGATAGATAAATGTTATGAGAATATAAGGCTTGGCAGCGGGAGTAGGCCATTTGGCCCTTCTAGCCTGCTTCACCGTGCTATAAGACGCTGAGACATTCCAGCATTTTCTACAGCATTCCAGCCCCCTGTCAGCTCGAAAATCACAAAACAGAGCGGGATATAAACGGAGTTTTTCTCAGCCTGGGTGAGGCAGTAGGCCTCTGTAGATACAAAAGAATCAGGCCCGAGTTTCTCTGTCCTTCCTTTCCGATCAGCCTTCCCACTCTCAGGCAAGCACTGATTCTTAGCAAGTCATTCACCATCAATGTCTCATCAATGAGAAGGAAAAACATCCAAGCCTGCTTTTGTAGCTGGACTGTGTGGAACACACGCTTCCACTCTGCGCTGGCCCATCCCATTTTTTCCAATTCCCTCCCTACTCTTCACACAGCCCAGAATAAGGCCTTTCTGCCCATCGTGCCTGTACTGGCCTTTGGGAGGAAATGAAGACACAACGTTCCAACGCCACAACAGACAGCCGCCCAAGGATGGAATCAGACCCAGGTCCCTGGCTCCGTAACCACTGAGCCAACCACAAAGGAGACTGTTTCACCCATAGGATGTTTCCTCTTTCAGGGGAGCTGAAAGCAGTGGGGACACAGTTTAAGAGTAAGATGCCCCCTTTCTAAGATAGAGATGCAAAGAGTGTGGAAGGTGACAGAAACCTGACCCTTAAATATTTATTTACGGCTGAGTGAAATCGTTTTCTGATTGTCAAGGGATTCATAGTCTCTTGGGAGCAGGGGTGGGGGGGGGGGGGGTGGAGAAGGAAAGCTAACAGGAAAGTGGAGCCAAGACGACAACCAGAGACCACAGCCCTACAATCTTCCCAAAGCAGCTTCACCCCTCATGTCAAATGCTTTGCCTGGTGAGTGTATAAGGAGAGGCTGCTGAAAATGTGTTGCTGGAAAAGCGCAGCAGGTCAGGCAGCATCCAAGGAACAGGAAATTCGACTTCATCAGGAAGGGCTTATGCCCAAAATGTCGAATTTCCTGTTCCTTGGATGCTGCCTGACCTGCTGAGCTTTTCCAGCAACACACTTTCAGCTCTGATCTCCAGCATCTGCAGACCTCACTTTCTCCTATAAGGAGAGGCTGGTTGCAATATTGGCAGAAGGAGCTCCAGACATACTGAGGGCTGATCATAACCATCTAGACTCCCATCCAACTGTGCTTTGATATCAGAAACAGTGTACTTGTACCGCAGAGAGCCCAGGTTTAGGACCCACCTTAGGATATGTTGGCCATTTCCAAATTGGTTAATTTAAGAAATATATTCTGAAGCAGGATTGAAGGGCCAAATGGCCTACATCTGCTCCCATTCCCTATGTCTGACGTTCTTACAATTTCTTTTATCCTCACTCCAATTAGAAAGAGCAATGCTTCCACACCGCCCACTGAATTGAGTTAAATCTCATCATAAACCCAGTCCCTCACCACTGAAAACCCAGTGCTTGATAATTAACACATCGCTTGTGTTCAATGAATCAACTCGGCGAAAGTGAGGACGGCAGATGGCTGGAGATCAGAGTCTAAAAGTGTGGCGCTGGAAAAGCACAGCCGGTCAGGCAGCATCCGAGGAGCAGGAGAGTCAAATTTTCGAGCATGAGCTCTTCATCAGGAATGAGGAACCTTCACAGTCGGGAGCTTCACATTCCTGATGAAGAGCTCATGCCCAAAACGTCGACTCTCCTGCTCCTCGGATGCTGCCTGACCAACTGTGCTTTTCCAGCGCCACACTTTTTGACTTCAATGAATCAAGACTCACTGAAGAAGACAGTGGACTCATTCACTGTCTGTTTACTGTGACCAGTGTGTTACTCATTAAAATTCCTGAAGCATTAAAACATTTCTTATTGAATGGCTTTTCAGTGAAAATCAAGATACTTGTCTTTGCCTCTGGCATCTGAAGTTCCCAGAAAGGTTTGAAACCAAATCAACAGTTACTGATTATGCTGTCCACCAGCAGTTTGAAGTGCAATTTGCTTTGCTTTTTCAAAATGTCCGCACTGTTCACTTTTATCGCACAAAGGGTCTCGAACGGTCATTGGTAATAGTAGGCCGCAGCTTGACAGTGGCAAATGGATTGGTTCCCCTGTGAATAAAGACACAATTAATTAGCAACCACTCCCATTCTCACCCCCCTCTTCCAAATTTCATCAGAGCACAAGATGTGGGAGCAAGAGTAGGCCTTTGAGCCTGCCTCGCCATCCTGACTAATCTGATGTGGCCTACACTCCATTTTCCTGCCTGCCCCTCCGAGATCTCAGCACGTCAAAGACCTTTCTAACTCAGTCTTGATTAAAATATGTGTCCCAGACTCTACTGCTGTCTGGGGAATAGCACTCCAAACATTAACAATCCCCTGAGAAAAGAAATTCCTCGTCATCACTGGCTTAAATAAGAGACCCCTTTATCTTTCTAAATCATGTCTTCTAGATCCAGGTTCCCCACAAAAAAGTAGTTTCCTTTGACCTTTGCAGCGTTGGTGTGGGTGTCACTGGCAGGAACAGTATTGTTTGCCCAGCCCTAACTGCCTCTTGGACTGAGTGCCATGCTTGGCTATTTGAGGGGGCAGTTAACATTGCTGTGGGTCTGGAGTCACAAGTAGGCCAGGTCTAGTGAGGAGATTATCTTCTCTGAAGGACACGACTGAATCAGATGAATTTTAGTAACAGTCGACGATAGTCTTACAGTCACCGTTACTGAAACTAGCTTTCTGTCTGAGTTGTTTTAATTGAATATTAAAGTCCATGAGCTTACCATTGTGGGATTTGAACCCATGTTCTGAGACCATTAGCCCAAAATCTCTGGATTACTTAGCCAGGGACTTGGCCAATGCACCACTATCTTCTTTGTGGCTCAACATGGAATAGTCAAACTCGTTTGGAGATATGGGCCAGGGGCAGGCAGGTGGGACTAGCTTAGTTTGGGATTATGGTCAGCATGGACTGGATGGACTGAAGGGTCTGTTTCCGTGCTGTATGATTCTATGAGCCCGCACTGCTAATTGGTCTGTCCTTACACTTACCATTGCTCATCCTACACACTCTTCTTTGTGATGCAACACTGACCACTTGGAATGAAAGTAGACTCCTCGCTAAGGGAGTCCTTCAGAACATAAGACCATAAGAAATAAGACTAGGAGTAGGCTGTTCGGCCCCTTGAGCCTGCTCCACCATTCAATACGATATTGGCTGATCCAACACATCCCTATCCTTTTCGTTGGCAGCACAGTGGCTCAGTGGTTAGCACTGCTGCCCCATAGCACCAGGGTCCCAGGTTCGATTCCAGCCTCGGGTGACTGCCTATGTGGAGTTTGCACATTTTCCCCGTGTCTGCGTGGGTTTGCTCTGGTTTGCTCCCACAGTCCAAAGATGTGCAGGTCATGCTAAATTGCCCATAGTGTTAGGTGCAGTAGTCAGAGGGAAATGGGTCTAGGTGGGTTACTCTTCGGAGAGTCAGTGTGGACTGGTTGGGCCGAAGGGCCTGTTTCCACACTGTAGAGAATCTAAACTTTTCCCATAACCCTTGATTCCTCTCCTACCTCTCTCAACCTTAAATATACCACTGTAAGCAAGAGAAATAGAGTTAGTTAGCTCAGTTGGCTTGTAATGTAAAGTAATACCAACAGTTTGGGGACAATTCCCACACAGTCTGAGGTTACCAGAAAGGAATGTCCTTCTCAACCTCTCCCCTCACCAGAGGTGTAGTGACCCTCAGGTTAAACCTCATCTCTCTCTATGAGAGAGCAGCCCTGGTAACAGTATGGCAACTTTATCGGTTTTTTTTTATACCCCTCGTTAACTAAGTTGCTAAAACCTGACTGGCCATCAAACAGCCTTCTCCTACATTTTTACAATTACAAAAAGGGAACTGTTCAAAAATATTATTTTGAGGAGATTTAATTCCTGAAGACAGCCCTACTTATTGGCCATACTTATTGAGCATTTCCGAATGACCGACCTCAGAACATTGCATTGCACTAAAGGCCAATCTGTATCTGAAAGGGATGGACAGAGAAGAAAGGCAAGGGCCTGAATATGAGAAGCAGATAAAGACCAGCATGGAAAGGTGAAGATACACAGAAAACTGTAGCAACATTGCACCAATTAACACACACGAGATTGCATGACTTCAATGGTCGAACAACACTGTTACCAAGTAAACTTGGCAGCCAAAGGGCTGTCATACTCAAGGTCAACTCTCACACATTAAGACATTTGAATATGTCAAGCGTTTCTCAAATGTTACCTATATTCTCGAGAAGATGTCTTACCTTGGGAAGAGCTCTGGCTGGCTGTCGGAGCTACTTAATTTCTAAGAAGACAAGAAGAAATGAAAAGTTACTGTTCATTAGGATGAAGGGTCTTAATGCAGTAAATCCGCAGTTTTGGGTTCTTTGAGAGATACACCTGGACCGTTTCAGAAATTTATTGGTAGTTTATGAGCCATAATACTTTCTTTTAGATCAGAGAGACATTTTATGACAAAGTTACAGCAGTATTTATTGTTAAAATTGTGGGTGATTGGTATAACATCTGTTTTTTATGAGTAACTTGCACATTGTGTATTTCTAAGATATCCTGCAGAAATGGAACTTCAAGATTTTATGCAGCTAAGGATTATGTAGAGTGATGAAAAAAATGCACTGTAAAGGGTGAATAGGAGGAACTCAGGGAAGGATCATGAATGAGGGGGACACAGGTTTAAAGAAGCTTGTAAAAGACACAAATATTAAGAGTGTTTCCCACAGCAAGTGGTTAAGGAATGGAATGCACTGCCTCAGAGTGCGGTGGAAGCAAATGAACGCAAGGCACCCCAAAGGGAATTAGACAGTTCTTTGAAAAGGAGCAATGGGTAGGGCTTTAAGGAGAAGGGGCAGTCAAAAAGGATGGCTCTGGATAAGCACAGCAGGTCAGGCAGCATCCGAGGAGCAGGAGAGTTGATGTTTCGGCATCACATTCCTGATGAAGGGCTTATGCCCGAAATGTCAACTTTCCTGTTCCTCAGATGCTGTCTGACCTGCTGTGCTTTCCCAGCGCCGCACTTTTCGACTCTGACTCTCCAGCATCTGCAGTCCTCACCTTTTCCGTTAAGGAGAAGGGGAATGGGACAGGAGGTGCTTTGGAGAGCTAGCATGGATACATTGGGCTGAATGGCCTCTGTCTGTGCTGTAACAATTCTGGGTTCTGTTTGAGACCCCAACTTAAAAAGTAAGTTTCACAATACACCAAAATTTTGTTGGGCTTTTCGCAAATATTTAGTTTTCATAACTACTCACACAAGTAAACACCCATCCCACCAATCTTGATAGCTCTCTTACACCCAGCCCCTCTGATATCATCACTTTGGTGTCACATCAAGAATAACTTCTGAAAACATGACTTGATTCAATTAGTCTCCCCTTCCTAGCTACTGAATACCAGTCCTTTGCCCCCTTCCCTTTACCTCAACCAGCCTTAAAAAGCACACGAACTGAATATTCTCTTTGCAAACCCTTAGTTCCATATGAAACTAAGACAGAGAGTGCTGGAGAAACTCAGCAGCGCTGGCAGCATCTGTAGAGAAACAGAGTTAATATTTCGAGTCTGGTGACCCCTCAACAGAACTGTAGATTAATATTCAGTTTCATCTTCCTGAAGTTACCGTTGACCAGAAACTGAACTAGCCCAGCCACATAAAGAGTATGGTTGCAAGAAGAGGTCAGAGGCTGGGAATTCTATGATCAGTAATTAACGTCTTGACTCCTCAAAGCCTATCCACCATCTACAAGGCACAAGTCAGGAGTGTGATGGAATACTTCCCACTTGCCTGGATGGGTGCAGTGCCAACAACACTCAAGAAGCTTGATACCATCCAGGAAGAAGCAGCCCACTTGCCTGGCACCATATCCACCACCTTCAACATGCACTCCCTCCACCATCGACACACACACACAACACTGGCAGCAGTGTGTATGATTTACACGATATACTGCAAAAACTCACTAAGGCTCCTTTATGAATACCTCCCAAAGCCACCAATCCCAACCACATGGAAGGGCAAAGGCTGGACATTTATGCAAACACCACCAGCAACACATTGCCTTCCATATCACAAAACACATGTCAGTCCCTTGAATGTAAAAGGCCCCATTGGTGGATAAAACACTGAGACATACAGTCATAGGGATATACAGCATGGAAACAAACCCTATGGTCCAACTCGTCCATGCCAACCAGATATCCTAAATTAATCTAGTCCCATTTGCCAGCATTTGGCTCACATCCCTCGAAACCCTTAGATTACTTACAGCGTGGAAACAGGCCCTTCGGCCCAACAAGTCCACACCAACCCACCAAAGCGCAACCCACCCAGAAACATTCCCCTACATTTATCCCTTCTCCTAACACTACAGGCAATTTAGCATGGCCAATTCACCTGACCTGCACATTTTTGGACTGTGGGAGGAAACCAGAGCACCTGGATGAAACCCACGCAGACACAGGGAGAATGTGCAAACTCCACACAGTCAGTCGCCTGAGGTGGGAATTGAACCCGGGTCTCTGGCGCTGTGAGGCAGCAGTGCTAGCCACTGTGCCACCATGCCACCCGATATACCCATTCAGATTCCTTTGAAATGTTGTAGATGTACCAGACTCCACCACTTCCTCTGGGAGCTCATTCCAACACACACCACCTTCTGTGTGAAATAGTAGCCCTTTAGGTCCCTTTTAAATCTTTCCATTTAAACCTATGCCCCTCTAGTTTTGGACTCCCCCTCTTCTGGGAAGACATTGACTGTTCACCCCATCCATGCCCCTCATGATTTTATAAACCTCTGCAATTTTTTTTTTATTTATTCATTTGTGGGATGTGGGTGTCTCTGGCTGTCCTGCATTTATTGTGCATCCCTGGTCGTCCCTCGCGGAGGTGGTGGTGAGCTGCCTTTATGAACCACTGCAGTCCAGCTGCTGTGGATTGACCCACAATATCCGTGGGGAGGTCATCCCTCAGCCAAGGAAAACAGTCCTAGACTCTCCCTACAGCTCAAACCCTCCAACGCTAGCAACATCCTAATAAATCTTTTCTGAAGCCTTGTGTTCTACTTACACAGCTCCATTTGTTGTCAAATATCACCAAGGTCCGGTCAACCATGTACATTGTGGGTTATGGTGTAGCCCACCCATGAGTTGCATGGTTTTTGTTTTAAGTTCCAGTCCAGAGACCTAAGGACTGTGTCAAAACCCTGGGGATCCCTGCACTGCACAGAGTGTAATGGTTCTAGAGTGTAGCACAACAGCACCACCTGCAGGGCAATTACAGATGGGCAACAAACACTGGCTCTGCCAGCGACGTTCATATACTTTGGAAAAACAAAGACTGACTGACACTTGTGCAGTACTGAGGGAGACCACACCCTCAGAGGTTTTTCTGAAGGAAGATGTCTTTTATAAGAACAACATAATAGGTTGATCGAATTCCTACAGTATGGAACAGGCTAATCGACCCATCAAGTCCACAGCTCTGAAGAGCATCCCACCCAGACCCACCCTATCCCTGCAGTTACGTACACGCCACAGATCATCCATCTAGCCTGCATATCTCCAGACACTATGGGTAATTTCCCAGGGCCAATCCACCCAATCTGCATATCCCTGGACACTATGGGTAATTTCCCAGGGCCAATCCACCCAAGTTGCATATCTCCGGACACTATGGGAAATTTCCCAGGGCCATCCACCCAACCTGCATATCTCCGGACACTATGGGAAATTTCCCAGGGCCAATCCACCCAACCTGCATATCCCCCGACACTGTAGGCAATTTCCCAGGGCCAATCCACCCAACCTGCATATCCCCCGACACTATGGGCAATTTCCCAGGGACAATCCACACAGCCTGCAAAACCCCGGACACTATGGGCAATTTCCCAGGGCCAATCCACCCAACCTGCATATCTCCGGACACTATGGGCAATTTCCCAGGGCCAATCCACCCAACCTGCATATCTCCGGACACTATGGGAAATTTCCCAGGGCTAATCCACCCAACCTGCATATCCCCGGACACTATGGGCAATTTCCCAGGGCCAATCCACCCAACCTGCATATCTCCGGACACTATGGGCAATTTCCCAGGGCCAATCCACCCAACCTGCATATCTCCGGACTCTAGGGGCAATTTCCCAGGGCCAATCAACAAAGAGAAAGAACAACAAAGAAAATTTACAGCCCAGGAACAGGCCCTTCGGCCCTCTAAGCCTGAGCCGATCCAAATCTACTGTCTAAACCTGTCACCCAATTCCTAAGCATCCGTATCCCTCTGCTCCCCACCTCCTCATGCATCTGTCCAGACACATCTTAAATGAATCTACCTTGCCTGCCTCTACTACCTCAGCTGGTAACGCATTCCAGGCACCTACCACCCTCTGTGTGAAGTACTTGCCGCAAGGATCTTTCTGAAGCTTTTCACCTCTCACCTTTAAAGTATGACCTCTCGTCATTGAATTGTTCACACTGGGAAAAAAGCTTTTCTCTAACCGTCTATACCTTTCATGATTTTGTAGACCTCAATCAGGTGTCCCCTTAATCTCCTTTTTTCTAATGAAAACAATCCTAACTTACTCAACCTTTCTTCATAGCTAGCACCTTCCATACCAGGCAACATCCTCGTAAACCTTCTCTGCACCCTCCCCAAAGCGTCCACATCCTTTTGGTAATGTGGCGACCAGAACTGTACATAGTATTCTAAATGTGGCCAAACCAATGTCTTGTACAATTTTAACATGACCTGCCAGCTCTTATACTCAATACCCCGTCCGATGAAGACAAGCGTACCATATGCCTTCTTGACCACTTTATTCAACTGTGCAGCAACCTTCAGGGTACAATGGACCTGAACTCCCAGATCTCTCTGCTCATTAACTTTTCCCAAGGCTCTTCCATTTATTGTATAATTTGCTCTAGAATTAGACATCCCAAAATGCATCACTTCACATTTGCCTTGATTGAACTCCATCTGCCACTTCTCCACCCAACTCTCCAGTCTATCTATATTTTTCTGCATTATTTGACAGTCCCCTATGCTCTCTGCTACTCCACCAATCTTCATGTCATCTGCAAACTTGCTGATCATACTTACAGTGCCCTCTTCCAGATCATTTATGTGGACCCAACCTACATATCCCCAGACACTATGGGCAATGTCACAGGGCCAATCCACTTCAACTGCATATCCCTGCACACTATGGGCAACTTCTCAGGGCTAATCCACCTGACCTGCACATCTTTGGATTGTGGGAGGAAATTGAAACACCTGGATGAAACCCCCACAGACACAGGGAGAACATGCAAACTCCAAAGGACAGTGGATGGAGGGTGGGGATTGAACCTGGGTCCCTGGCATTGTGAGACAGCAGTGCTAACCACTGCGTCACCCGTGATGGTTGCATTTCAAAGAGCAGAGGACTTTATTCTGGTCAACATTTATCCTTCAACTAGTATGAGTAAGAAGAGTCATTGATCTGGATTTAGTTATAGGGCCTTTCTGTGTACCGCTGGCCGGCCATGGTTCTACATTCCAACCGTGTCCTTCCCAAGTCCATTCATTGTGAATAAGGTAATTTGGAACATCTTGAGGTCACGAAAAGAAGCTACCTCACTTGTGGATGCGATAAAACCACTTTTCCAGCACTCGACTGGGCAGCACTGTTGTGATACTAAACATAATGAATGAATCTCGCTGTTATGTGAAAGTTCTTTCCCTTAAATTGTGATCTAATATCAGGTGACAGGAGCTGGTTAATTTCAATTATGTCACGTTGATACAAATGAAGGACTAGTGCTTCCTGAATGCCATTGTCTGATTAATTACCTGGGGCGTGTGTGGATGGGGATGAGATGTTCAAAAACAGAGGCAAATCACTGACTCAAAATGGCCATAGCTATCACTTGACCACACACCAGGCTTCATATTCCCAGGGTGAAATTAACAAAATGGTCTGAACTGAAATCAATTGAAAGGCACTGAAACTAGTAAAAAGGAATAGACTTGAGGTGAGAGGGGAAAGGGACCTAAGGGGCAACTTTTTCACGCAGAGGGTGGTGTGTGTATGGAATGAGCTGCCAGAGGATGTGGTGGAGGCTGGTACAATTACAACATTTAAGAGGCATCTGGATGGGGATATGAATAGGAAAGGTTTAGAAGGGTGTGGGCCAAGTGCTGGCAAATGGGATAATGTTGGGATATCTGGTTGGCATGGACAAGTTGGACTGAAGGGTCTGTTTCCATCTTGTACACCTCTATGATTCTAAATGCAGTCAAGCATGAACAAGGTAACAGCTCCTGTTTTTGACTTACACCATATGCAATAATTCACCAAGGCTGCTCTGTCAGCTCCTCCCAACCTTGTGAACACTACCATCTAGGAGGACAAGGGTAGGAGATACATGGGAACATCACCACCTTCAAGTTTAGATTAGATTCCCTACAGTGTGGAAACAGGCCCTTCAGCCCAACAAGTCCATACCGACCCTCCGAAGCGTAACCCACCCAGACCCATTCACCTACCCTATACTTACCCCTAATTAACACAATAGGCAATTTAGCATGGCCAATTCGCCTGACCTGCACATCTTTTGGATTGTGGGAGGAAACTGGAACACCTGGAGGAAACCCACGCAGACACGGGGAGAACTTGTAAACTCCACACAGACAGTTGCCCAAGGCTGGAATCAAACCTGGGCCCCTGGCACTGTGAGGCAGCAGTGCTAACCACTGAGCCACCCCAAAGTTCCCCGCCAAGCCACTTGGAAACATATCAGCGTTGCTTCACTGTTGCTGAGTCAAAATCCTGCAGCTCCCTCCATAACAGCACTGCCTCCCACATCCTGCAGGGTAATTAGGGATGGGCAATAAATGTTAGCCCAGAGGCCACGGATGAATTGAGGAAATTAATATTCATGCATCGGAGATGGAAAAACCATCACCCACAGTTACCAAGCAGGGAAACAACAAACTCAGGCACGGAAACACGCCAGCCGGCCTGTTTTTCCAAGCAATTGTTTTTGGCAGAGCAGAGGTGATGGATGTTTGACTGCAGAAGTGAAACCCTCGGGGGGAAAATCTACTTTCTCGGCCTCTCAAGATGGAAAATGGTCAGTGAGAATATCAACTGGAAAGTAACCTCAGACCCCAAGCGTTGGGCTGAGGAGTAGCAGATGGGAGTTTGATTTGGGTAAGTGTGAGGTATTGTATGTTGGTAAAAAAACAGGGGGCAGGACTTATACAATTAATGCTAAGGTCCTTGGGTAGCGTTATAGATCTCTAAGAGTTCAGGTAAATAATTCTTTGAAATTTGCATCACAGGTAGACAGGGTGGTTAAGAAGGCGTTTATCATGCTTGCCTTCATTGCTCAAACCTTTGAGAATAGGAGTTGGGACATCATATACAGGTTGTACAGGACACTGGTGAGGCCTGTTCTGGAGTATTGTGTCCAGTTCTGGTCGCCCTGTTATAGGAAGGATATTATTAAACTGGAGACAGTTCAGAAAGGATTTACTAGGATGGTGCCAGAAATGGAGGTCTGAGATCTAAAAATAGGCAAGAAGGACTGGGACGTTTTCACTGGAGTGTTGGAGGTTGAGGTTTATATAATCACGAGAGGCACATTTTCAAGGTGAGAGGAGAAGGATTTAAAAAACGTGAGGGGCAACTTTTTTAGACTGGGTGGTTCACGTGTGGAATGAACTTCCAGAGGAAGTGGTGGATGCGGGTACAGTTACAATGTTTAAAAGATATTTGGATAAGTTAATGAATAGGGAATGTTTAGAGGGATATGGCCAGGCAGTTGGGACCAGTTTAGTTTGGAAACATAGTAGGCATGGACTGGTTGGACCGGAAGGTTTGTTTCTGTGCTGTATGACTCTGTGACTGAAAATAATCGCTATTGATCATAGTTCAAAGTATCAAATAAACAACATGGTCTTGGAGTGAATTCTTAAAACTCAAGGGTACCCCTAAGGACTTTAAACTGTGTGCTCCTTTCATTTTCCTCTTGCGCTAGGACACTATCCTTCTTTCACTATGCTACTGCGCTTGACGTGATTATTTTTCTTGGGGTTAATAGATAAAGAAATTATCTTCTTTTCACCCGTAAAACGGGGGCCTTTTCTCTTCAGTGGAAATTGCTGAACTGCATCGTAATTGGAGAAAGGTACAACCTTGCAATAGAAAGGACATAAATCCTTGCTGCGGCCAACCGGGGAGGTGGAATAGAGGGGAGACCTGTTGAACCCTCCTCACCCTGTGGTAAGCACAGGCACTACACAGCAAACAACAACTCCAACACCAGAGAGAACACCAGCCCACACCACACAGAAAAACATCGCTGTAGGGAAAGACGTAGATTTACATGCCATGCATGTGCCCCCCCCCCCCCCCCCCCCCCCCCCCCCTTTTCAGTGCAAATAGTGAGGGACATAAAAACACCAGCATTGTCAGCCATGAGTAAGGAATATTAAGTCTCGATGTGCTTTTGTAGCTGAATTGTGGTGATGGGCAACTCCGTTCAATATCTCATGGTCTTACACAGTGCAATAGCGCCACCTGCTGTAGACTCTCTCCTTCTGTCCCATGTCAAGGATGTGATTGTTAACCATCGCTTGGCCTGGCCAATGTGCCCTGTTGCTCGAACACCACCACAGCCTAGACACAATGCTCAGTGCAGGGAGATAGAGAAGCAACACGCAACACTACAGTCATGACTTCAGTCAGACAAAGCCATACAAATTGCTCATTCAGCTTGAGTATGTGCTTATGTTCAAATCATAGGACCCCTGCAGTGCAGATAGAGGCCATTTGGCACATCAAGTCTGTAAAGACTCTCTAAAGAGCACACCAAACCCATCCCCCTCAAATTGCCATAACTCCTCATTTAACATGGTTAAACCATACATCCCTGGACGCTATGAGCAATTCAGCAATCAGCCTTTTGACTGTGGGAGGAAACCAGAGCACCCAGAAGGGAGTTGTTAAGACATGGGGAGAATGTGCAAATTCCACACAGATAGTCACCTGAGGCTGGAATCGAACCTGGGTCCCTGGCGCTGTTAAGGCAGCAGTGCTAACCGCTGAGCCACTGTGCCACCCCTAATCTTTAAGGCTAAATTGTAAATCTGTCTTATCATTATACTGCACTCAGGCAAGGAAGGAGAGAAGTTCACATCAGGCTACACGTGCACAGAGCAGGAGGAAAGCTCAAAGTCCTCAAATAAAATACTCCATGTTAACTCTCTCTCAGCACATGCTGGTATCTGCAAGCTGTTCAGCTTTTTGGTTTGGCTTTCCAAGCGGTTTCAAAATAAGCACTGGGTCGTTCAAAGTGTGACAACTCCATCAGCACTTTCTCCACAGCTGCAGCACCTACCTTGGGACCAAATGTCTCTGATCAATATGTTCTCCATAGCTACATGTGAACTTGACTCAGGATGATACCAAAAGCACTTAGAAACTCAACACAGATAGCTAATAACAACTGCAGGCGTGTGTGCAGTACGCTGATTCCAAACATTAATCACTATCTGGCATTCTGTCTAATCTCAGTCAAACTGTCACAGGGAATAGCTGGCGGGGGAGGATGGATGAAATGAGAAAATGCGACTAGTACTCAGCTGCCTCGTGTCGGGTTTTTGTGAATTTCAGCCCCTGACTGCCTTCATTGTTCTCCTCCAATTCAGGCCTCCTGGAAATCCCTCCATCCTCCACCATTGGTGGATATGCCATCAGCTCCACGCCAACGCTGAGGAATGCCCATTGCCTTCAAGAGTGGCACGGTGGCTCAGTTGTTAGCGTTGCTGCAAAAGACCCAGGTTTGATTCCAGCCTCGGGTGACTGTCTATGTGGGTTTCCTCCAGGTGCCCTGTTCTCTCCCACAATCCAAAGATGTGCAGGCTAGGTGGATTGGCCATGGGAAATGCAGGGTTACTGGGACGGGTTTGGGTGTGCTGCTCTTCGGAGGGTCGGTGTGAACGTGATGGGCCAAATGGCCTGTTTCTACGCTGCAGGGATTCTATGAATCTTCAGAATACACTAATCTCCATCTCATCAGTCTTGCTTTTTTTATTGACAAAAATACATGTTTGAATATGTAGTGACATGCCTCTATGGCCATGAAATCTTGAGGTAAGTCTTAAAGCTAGGCCACCTCGTCCAGAGGGAGGAACACTTCCAATGTGCCACAGGCCTCTCTGATTGACTGAGCTATTGATTAGTTGTACTAATAGCTCCTGAGTGGCACAGCATTGATATGTCCCTGTGTCTACTCCAACACTACTGGATTGGTGTAATAGTGAAAGATGTTATTATAAAGGCTCTCCGATAATGAAGATCGACTCTACACCTTGATGCGGAACATCAGGAACTATGCAACGACCAGTGGGAGTGAGCAGACTGGGAGAGGGTTAAACACTGCAAGCAGTGAGGTCAAACAGCCATGCTTCCTCACAGAGCCTCCCCACCTCTCAGCAGAATGAGCTGCTGCCCTGGAGCCACCAGAAATCTGGCTGCGAGGTTGTGTTCAGGAGAATCGAGGCAAACTTTCTCTGCAAGCCAAGGGAGAAGAATGTGCGTCACCAACCATCCGATCAGAAGGCTTTGCCAGCAAACACAGGCTCCAAAGGACAGGCGACAGACTGACTCACAAAGACAAACAGGCAAACTCCCTACAGCCTCACTCAGTCTGTAAGTTCCCTCCAGCCTCACTCAGTGTTCCAGCTCCCCCACTGCCTCACTCAGTCTGTAGGTTCCCTACAGCCTCACTCAGTGTTCAAGCTCCCTACAGCCTCACTCAGTGTTCAAGCTCCCTACAGCCTCACTCAGTGTTCAAGTTCCCTACAGCCTCACTCAGTGTTCAAGCTCCCTACAACCTCACTCAGTGTTCAAGCTACCTACAGCCTCACTCAGTCTGTAACTTCCCTACAGCCTCACTCAGTCTGTGAGATCCTTACAGCCTCACTCAGTCTATAAGCTCCCTACAGCCTCACCCAGGCTGTGAGGTCGCTACAGCCTCACTCAGTGTGTAAGCTCCCTACTGTCTCACTCAGGCTGTGAGGTCCCTACAGCCTCACTCAGTCTGTGAGATCCTTACAGCCTCACTCAGTCTGTAAGCTCCCTACAGTCTCACTCAGGCAGTGAGGTCCCTTCAGTCTCACTCAGTTTGTAACCTCCCTACTGTCTCACTCAGGCAGTGAGGTCCCTTCAGTCTCACTCAGTCTGTAAGCTCCCTACAGCCTCACTCAGTGTTCAAGCTCCCTACAGCCTCACTCAGTCTGTAACCTCCCTACAGCCTCACTCAGTCTGTAACCTCCCTACAGCCTCACTCAGTCTGTAAGCTCCCTACAACCTCACCCAGGCTGTGAGGTCCCTACAGCCTCACTCCGTCTGTAACCTCCCTACAGCCTCACTCAGTCTGTAAGCTCCCAAGAGCAGTTGGATTGGAGTCTAGGATTAGGGACGGCTCGCTGCATTCATATGGGGCCTTGGTGAGGCCACACCTTGAGTACTGTGTCCAGTTTTGGTCTCCCAGTCTGAGGGAGGACATTCTTGCTATTGACGGAGTGAACTGAAGGTTCCCCAGACCGATTCTCAGGATGGCAGGACTGACATATGAGGAAAAGCTGCATCAATTGGGCTGAAATTCACTGGAATTTAGAAAATTAAGAGGGGAGAATCTCATTGAAACATATAAAATCCTGATGGGACTGGACGGGCTAGATGTGGGAAGAATGTTCCTGTTGGTCAAGTCCAGAAGTAGGGGTCACAGTCTAAGAATAAGGGGTAAGAGATTCAGGCCTGAGATGAGGAAGAATGACTTCACTCTGGAAGCTGTGAACCTGTGGTATTCTCTCCCACAGGAATCTGTTGGGACCAGTTTATTAGATATATTCAAGAGGGAGCTGGGCACAGCTCTTGAGGCTAAAGGGATCAAGGCATATGGAGAGAAAGGGGGAGTGGGATGCCGGGACTGCATGAGCAGCCATGATCATACTGAATGGTGGCACAGGCTTGAAGGGCCGAATGGCCCATTTTCTATGCAAAAAGCCAATGCTTAAAGAAATGTGCAAAGATTGGCTCCAGTTCTGTCCTTCACCACTAGCAGGACACTGAATTTTCTGAAAGTCCTCCCCCCGAATTAAAGAGGGCAAAGTGATCTTGTAAGAACTCACCCTGCTCTGGGCACTCTCCGACACTGCCTGGCTGGTCACACTGTTCCTCCGGCTGCTCAGGATCAGAGGAGCTGGACTCTGGCTCCTTGTGGAGGGACTGGATGGCAGAGGTGGTGCAGGGGGCACAGAGGATGTTGGGCCGCTCTTGTAATCCGCAGGCGGCAACACAAAGTCCTTCGGGTCCAGGAGGTCTTCGGCACTCCGGCTGCTCCGCATTGGAAATGGCCTGCAAGAGAATATTCAGGTCATCCTAGGGTTAATGCAGTCTGTGTACACACCGCTCCCGGCAAGCGATGTCAGTGTGGAACGCGCAATATCAATTGGCCACCCACTGACTGAAATGGGTAGGAAATCAGAGATCTAGTGACAGCCTTCAGGACATAGACGAGGGAGAAACTATTCCCAGTCGTAAAATTAACAAGAACATGGCTTTAAAATGTGTTGCCAACGTGAGGGGAGGGAGAACATTTTCGTGCTCAGATCTGAGACACACTGCCTGGAAGGGTGATGGAGGATTGGTCAATTGAGGGGGCATTAAATAATTATTTAAATAGAAACAATGTACAAGGGTATGGGGTAAATACAGCACCAAGGCATAATGGAGGGTTGGTACAGAACAATGGGTTGAATGGTCTCTTTCTGCAATATTGTGTCTGAAGGCTTCATAACCAGATGGCAAAAATTGATGTGAATCATAGAATCCCTACAGAACTGAAAAAGGCCATTTGGCCCATCAAATCTACACTGGCCCTTTAAAGAGCATCCCACCCAGAAACCCTATCCTAAAACCCTGCATTTCCCATGGCTAAGCAATCTAGCCTGCACATTCCTGGACACAATAGTGCAATTTAGCATGGCCAATCAACCTAACCTGCACATCTTTGGATTGTGGGAGCAAACCGGAGCACCCGGAGGAAACCCACGCAGACATGGGGGAGAACATGCAAACTGCACACAGACAGTCACCCGAGGCTGGAATCAAACCCAGGTCCCTGATGCTGTATGGCAACAGCACTAACCACTGAGCCACCATGCCGCTCAGTGTTTACAACCCAAAAGCTGCAGGAAGCAGAACGTAGGTGCGATGTTTGGAATGCATTGCCTGACAATTTTGTAGAGAAGAGTAGGGGGATCTCTCCCTGGGGTCCGGGCTGATCTTTATCCCCCCATGGTGGTGACCTGAACAGAAGATGTGGGTCATCGGCATGAATGGGATTTTGCTGTGCATGCCCTTATAGGGGTTTATAAAATAATGTGGGGTCTAGATTGAATTAATGGTAGCTGTCCTTTCCCTAGGATGGGGGAATTTCAAGATTGGGGGCACAATTTTAAAGTGAGAGGAGGGAGATTTTAAAAAGGCATGAGGGGCAATTTCTTTTACACAGAGAGAGGTTCACGTGTGGATTGAACCTCCCGAGGAAGTGGTGGATGTGGGTACAGTTGCAACATTTACAAGTCATTTGGATCAGTACAAGGATAGGAAAGGTTATGACAGATATGGGTCAGGAACAGGCAGGTGGGACTAATTTTGTTTGGGATTATGGCTGGCATGGACTGTTTGGACTGAAGGGTCTGTTTCCGCGCTGTACAACTCTATGACTCTACAACTTTTAAAAGGCATCTGGATGGGGACATGAATAGAAAGGGCTAAGAGGGATATATATACAAATCAATGCCTCAGTCCCTAACTTAGCAGCTGTGTGTCAAACTTCCTGATTTGGCCATAAATTGCTTTGGGGATGTCACATGAGGCTGTGCGGGGCGCTACATAAATGCACGCCTTGTGCTGGAGGGATGGCTAGCAGTCTCAAATGTTTTCCCAACTGTGAGTATTCTTCTATGTGTGTGTCTGTCTGTGTTTATGTGCGTGTTATGTATGTATATGTGTGTATGTGTGTGCATGTGTGTATGCATATGTGTGTGTATATGTGTGTGTACGTATGTGTATGTGTGTGTGTGTGTATGTGTATGTGTGTGTGTGTGTGTGTGTATGTCTGTGTATGTGTGTGTATGTGTGCATGTGTGTGTATGTGTATGTGTGTGTGTGTATGTGTGCATATGTGTGTGTGTGTGTGTGTGTGTGTGTATGTGTGTATGTGTGTGTGTGTGTGTGTGTGTGTGTATGTCTGTGTGTATGTGTATGTGTGCGTATGGGTGTATGTGTGTGTGTGTGTGCGCACGCACTTCTTTAGGTCTCAGGTCTTGAGAGGACACTGGCTATCATCGGTGTCTGTGTGGCTCTGTGGTTCAGCTCGGTAAGAAGTTATTGTAGTTTGCTGATATCTCCAGCAGATGGTGTCCCTCCTGTTCTTACCCCAAACCATTGGTCTCTGCTGGAAGGGTTCACAGGCACATACAAAACCTGTTTGTCTACATTATCATCACACCTCTCCCAACCATCAAGACCTGAAGTGGGACTCAAACTCAGCACCTCTGGTTCAGGGTGCTGTCCACTGTGTCACAAGACGCGCCCATCCGCCTGCGGGTACTAACTAGCAAAAATAATTTGAGAAGGAAATGAGAACAAGTTTCTTTCAACAATTATTGCCGGACTCCTTTATCAGATTGGGTATATCAGGAGTAGGCCATTCAGCCCCTTTCACTAGTAGGGACGCTCAGATTTCATATGCATTGATATCACACTTGAATGTCATAAACTCATTGAGATATACAGCATGGAACCAGACCCTTTGGTCCAACTTGTCCATGTTGACCAGATATCCTCAACTAACCAATTGGCCGTGCTAAATTGTCCATAGTGTTAGGTGAAGGGGTAAATGTAGATGGGTCTGGGTGGGTTGCAATTAGATTGGTTGGTGTGGACTTGTTGGACTGAAGGGCCAGTTTCCACAGTGTAAGTAATCTAATTTAAATCGAGTCCCATTTGCCAGCATTTGGCCCATATCCTTCTAAATCCTTCTTATTCATGTACCAATCAAGATGCCTTTTAAATGCTGTAACTGTACCAGCCTCCATCACTTCCTCTGGCAGCTCATTCCATACACAACCACCCTTTGCATGAAAAAGTTATCCTTTAGGTCCCTTTTGAATGTTTTCGCTCTCACCTTAAACCTAAGTCCTCTAGTTTTGGATTCCCATATCCCGGGGAAAAGACCTTGACTATTCACCTATCCATGCCCCTCAAGATTTTGTAAAGTTTTATAAGGTCACTCCTCAGCCTCTGACGCTCCATGGAAAATAGCCCCAGCATATTCAACCTCTCTCTATAGCTGCAACCCTGGCAACAACCTTGTAAATCCTGAAGAGATGAACCTCTGTGTAGCAAATGGTCTATCTTGACATTTCTCACTCATGATGAAGGAGGTAGGATTTCAACCCCTTACCATTTCCCCCTTTCCTATTACCCAAGTTACCCAGATACCCGTGCAGCTCATGAGAAATATGAGGAGAGACTAGCAGGTTTGAGTGTCAGTTGGTGTCACAATTTGTAATTCAGCATCTGTGCTCCACCGGGAGCTGTATCCCTCATTTGGGTTTCTGGAATTAATATGATCTACAGACGGTGGGGGAGCTCTGCTAAAAGAAGATACTTGTTGTCAAAGTTTTCCACCTTGCTTTCATCAAGAGAAATGCAAGAATACCAAATTTCAAAATATTATAACAATGTATACCACGAGGGAGTCAATGGACTCCTCAGTTAGCTCTGATAGGCCAAAGCGTTGCCATGGAGGGAACTACAGGCTTCTGCAAGCTCTTGGGTATGGCAGTAAACACACCACCATTACGTACTTGCCAAACACAAATCAAAATGTCTGTGTTGGATATGAGCCTATAATTGTGGCAACACTTGATGAACAATCCTAATATGCTAATGACTACAGAAACAACAGATAGTAGATAATCATTTGTGCTCAGTTATGCTTGCTGAAGAGGATATAAATTAATTTGCAGAGACATGTTCTCTGCAAACAAAAGGAATATGTTCAAATTTAACACCCTGAGATTGGGTAGCCTATCACACTCCATTACATTCTCCATGGCAAGACCTCAGAGTTTACTTGTTAACCAATCACTGCCACTCTGCGCCCCCCTCCCCCACCACCAACTCTTTTTTCTTGTAATTATGATTGGTTGAACTTTGACACTCTTGAATTTGTCCTGATGTGTCAAAGCACAGAATTTTGGGAAATGTATCCCTCCTTTCACCAATAATCCACAGGGACCTTTATCCTTGGTAACAATACAACAATAAGCGGCCAAAGGGGTTGAACGAGCTCAGTTCTTCAGTCCCCTGCCAAGAAAGTGCGGCAACAATTGGTTTTCCTTTGGCCAGATGTGTAACAAACACCAAGTTATGTCAGGATGGCCATGCAGAAGATGCTTTGTAACTGTATCTATATGGTTAATGTATCACTCAAACTGGTACTCATTCCCCCCCGCTCCAGTACAATTACCTAGTTGAAGGCTCTCGTCTTCGTATCTCTTCTTCCAAAGGCCTAACGAATGAGCATGGGAACCAGCCCTGTCTGTAAGCACAGATTCAATAGACAATCATGGATTAAAGAGAGAGAAACACAGAAGTATCCTCAACACTAACTATCGCAAATTTCTGAAAACATTCTACATGTATCCAGGCACCTCCAGTAAGGCAAGATCCTGTTGATCATTAATTATGTTTAACAGTTAACCACACCATGTCAGATCTGGAGTCACGTGTAAACCAGACCAGGTAAGGATGACAGATTTCCTTCCCTAATGGGCATCAGTGACCATGATGGGTTTTTAAACATCAATTGACAATACTGTCATGGTCACCAGAATCCATTAACTGGATTTAAGCTTCACCAACCGCAGGGGCAGGATTTGAGCCTCAGTTCTCAGGGCTTTAACCATGACTCTCTGGATTACTAGTCCACTGACATTACCACGACTCTACCGTCTCTAAAAGTAACAACAAAGTTGGAGCAACTTTACTATGTGGATGCTGACTGGTTCGAAATGGTTAACACGTGACCAACCGGAAGGGGCAGGCTAGGGGGAGCTGACAGCCTCATGGTATTTGTGCTGAACTAGTATCATAGACTCCCTACAGTGCGGAAACAGGCCATTGGGCCCAACAACTCCACACTGACCCTCTGAAGTGTAACTCACCCAGACCCATTCCCATACCTTGTTATCCTATATTTACTCCTGACTAATGCACCTAACCTACACATCCCTGGACACTATGGGGCAATTGAGCATGGCCAATCCACCTAACCTGCACATCTTTGGACTGTGGGAGGAAACCGGAGCACCTGGAAGAAACCTATGCAGACACGGAGAGAATGTGCAAACTCCACACAGACAGTCACCTGAGGGTAGAATAGACCCCAGGTCTCTGGCACCGTGAGGCAGCAGTGCTAACCACTGAGCCACTGTGCTGCCCCAAAACTATTAACTCAGAGGCCTACATGATGTCCTGGCACCCAGGTTCAAATCCCACTATAGCAGAATTTCATTTTAATAAAAAATATGGAATTAGGAGCTTAGTGATGACAGTGAGCCTTTGTTGATTGTTGGGGGAAAACCCATCTGGTTCATTAACATTCTTCAGGGAAGCAAATTACCATCTTAACTGGATTGGTCTACACGTGACTCCAGACCCACAACAATATGGTTGACACTTTAAAACCCTCTGGGCAGTGAGGAATGGGCTGCAGGTGCTGACCTCACCGGTAATGCACATTGCGAATGAATTGAAAAACAGTAAGGTGTTTTGCTAGCCCTCAATTCTCCAAGGTCAGCTCAATATAATTTCACAGAAATATCAGGTCAAATAAAAATGCACGTAAGACCATGTGGATGTGAAAAATTGCATCTAAATCAAATTTAAAGGGGATAAGCAATTAAAGGGAAAGTGTCAGGCTGGTGGGGTAAAAAGTATACTCAAGGCTAGTTTTGTATTATCTTAACTGCTGTGATTGGACAAAGTCAGAGTGACGATGGTAGTATTGGGGAAACTACAGATGCACATGGTGAAGATGTGAAATAGGCAACAGATAAGGAGCAAGGATAAAAGAGTAATATTGAGCTCAAGACTGAAGTATTCCAGACACTTAACAAGTCCATTGGTACAGCTCCCAGTGAAATATTGTGTGCAGTTCTGATACTTTTTCTTTTCTCAGGGGATGTGGGTGTCTCTGGCGAGGCCAGTGAGAGTTGCCAGTTCCTAACTGCCCTTGAATTGATGGTTTGCTCAGCCATTCCAGAGAGTAGTTAAGGGTCACAGAGTCATACAGCACAGAATCAGACCCTTCAGTCCAACTCATTTATGCCAACCCATAAACCCAAACTAAACTAGTCCCACTTTCCTGTGCTTTGCCCACATCCCTCCAAACCTTTCCTATCCATGCACTTATCTAAATGTCTTTTAAACGTTGTAACTGTTGCAACCCACATTCACCTCTTCCTCAGGTATTTCATTCTGCTCTCAAACCAAAACACTTGCCCCTTGGGTCCTTTTATAAATCTATCTCCTTTCTTTTTAAAAATATACCCCATGGTCTTGAAATTTCCCATCCAAGGGAAAAGGCACCTACCATTAATTCTATCTATAGCCCTCCTGATTTTATAAACTTCTATCAGGTCGCCTCTTAGTCTCCTATGTTGCGATGAAAAAAGTCCCAGCCTATGCAGCATTTCTTTATAACCCAAACATCCCATACCTGATAATACCCTCATAAATAAATGTCTGAACCCTCTCTAGCTTAATAATATCCTTTCTATAACAGAGAGACCAGAACTGGGCACAGTACTCCAGAAGAGGCCTTGCCCCATGTCTTGTGCAACCTCAACCTGACGCCCCAACTCCTACACTCAAAGGACTGAGCAATGAAGGCACGCTTGCTAAACACCTTTTTAGCCACCCACTCTATACTTGATGCAAACTTCAAAACAATCATGTGCCAGAACTCCTAGGTCCCTCTGTTCTAGAACACCATTCACCTTGCTGTGGCTCGGGAGTCACGTGTAGGCCAGACTGGCTAAGGATGGCAGGTTTCCTTCCCTAAAGGGCATTAGTGACTCCAGATGTTTTAACAATGGCTGTCATGGCCACTATTACATATTCCAGAATTATTGACCGCATTTGAGTTCAGTCAGCTGCCATGGTCAAAACTAAATCCAATCCCAATTCTCAGAGATAATGATAATCCTATCCTTCAGTGAATTTAAAGGAACATTTTGACCTGACTGCGTAATATTTACAGTTAACGTACATCACTCACTAATCATTTCGGTCGTACCTCCAACATAGAGTCATGAAGCATAGAAACAGACCCTTTGGTCCAACTCATCCATGCCGACCAAGTTTCCCAAACTAAACTAGTTCCACTTGCCTGCGTTCGACCCATATTCCTCTAAACTCTTCCTATTCATGTACCTGTCCATATGTCGTTTAAATGTTGTAACTGTGCCTGTATCTATCACTTCCTCTGGCACTTCATTCCTCACACGAATGACACTCTGTGTAAAAAGGTTGCCCCTCAGATCCCTTTCTCCCCTCATTTTAAAATTATGCCCTCTAGCTTTGAACTTTCCAATCCTAGGGAAAAGATCTTTGCTTTTCACCTTATCTGTGCCCCTCAGGATTGTATAAACCTCTGTAACACTTAGGATTATGCACCAATATCAAAAGTCAAATGGGGTGGCATGGTGGCTCAGTGGTTAGCACTGCTACCCTCAAAGGAGGAGTGTGGCTTTGTTCCAAACCTCAGGTGACTGTCTGTGTGGAGTTTGCACATTCTCCCAGTGTGTGTGCAATTTCTCCCAATGCTCTGGTTTCCTCCCAGAATCTAAAGATATGCAGGTGGATTGGCTATGCTAAATTGCTCATTGTGTCCAGGGATGTACAGTCTAGGTGGGTTAGCCGTGGGAAATGTGGGGTTATGAGGATAGGGTAGAGGTCTGGGGGCGTCAGGGTGGAATTCTCTTTGGAGGATCAGTGCAGGCTCAATATGCTGAATGACGTCTTTCCGCACTGTAGGGATTCTTTTATAGGAAGATGGAGGAGACATATTTGTTGCTGATCAGCATAGAGGGAGGTAAAAGCCAAACTGCTTTGCATTCATGAAACTGACTTCGCTGTTAAAGATAATATTTTACTGTCAGGGAGAAAAGAAAAACATGTTACTGAAGCTTTTCGTTTTGCACTCATCAGGACAAGTGCAAGAATCCCAATTTTCGATTCATCACAACTATTTATGCTGCAGGAGGAAAGGGTACTGATTGGTTGACTAATCAACCCTGATTGGCTAAGGTATTGCCAATGAGAAAGCACCAAGCTCCTGGCTGCTTCAAAACAGAAATAAGGTTAATACTTGTAGTGACAAGCATGAATGGGCCATGTTACATGTTTGACTAATTATTTTAAAGTGACTGCTAGTGTAGCTGATAATCTATCCAGGATTGTTCAGCAAGTGTTGCCTCATCACAGATGCACATCCAACAGTAGACATTATATTTTGAGATTTGCAAACTGCGTTTAATCGAATGGGCAGGCCCTGTTGGATCACCTGGGAGCAGAGAGAACCCTTTGCTCCCCGATGTTTTCTCCATGTCACTATCTTGCCAGCCAATAAAGACAATGTTCCCCTGTGGTAGCCATGACATGGAGGAGCCGGTGTTGGACTGGGGTGGACAAGGTCAGAAGTCACACGACACTGGGTTTTAGTTCAACAGGTTCATTTGAAACCACAAGCTTTCGAAGCCTTTCGGAGTGCATCCACCTGATGAAGGGGCAGTGCTCTGAAAGCTTGTGATTTCAGATAAACCCGTTGGACCATAACCTGGTGTGGTGTGACTCCTGACTTTCTCCTGTGGTAGTAATTGTTACGATTGTTTGAAATTTGGAACTTGTCTTAATGAGGGCAAGGCAGAAGGAGTTGGCTCTCTGTTTCTCTTCTCAACCACATTCACGTTCCATCAAGTGATTGTTAGAATTACGTACTTGGGTGTGCCTTCCAATTTTCCATAAAGCCAGCCATTCCTCGCCTCAGGAACCAAAATGGCGATAATATCCCCTCTTTCAAAACTTAACATGGTTTTATTGCTGCCGGCGGAGTGAGAGGCAATGGCTTGTACACGAGGATTGACCATTGCATTAATCTTTTCTCCAAGTGAGCCAGCCTTTGACAGACGCCCCTCAGAGCCTGCTCCTGAGAAAACAGACAACAGATATCATCACTCACTGGGTGTACATGTTCCTGCAGCCATCAATCATTGCACCATTCCACTCCCCTGAAGCTTCATAACCTATTTAGACTTCCCGCTCACACATGTCGCTCTGAAATTACAGCGTCAACAACAATATTAGTCTTGTTGGGACGCCATGTTGGGACATTGGTGTTGGGATGCCATGTTGCGGACATTGGTTGGCCACTTCTGGTCTCCCTGCTGCAGGAAAGATGTTGTGAAAATTGAAAGGGCTCAGAAAAGACTTACAAGCATGTTGCCAGGGTTGGAGGGTTTGAGCTATAAGGAGAAGCAAAATAGGCTGGGGCTGTTTTACCTGGAGCGTTGGAGGCTAAGGGGTGACTTTAAAAATCACGAGTGACATGGTTAGGGTGAATAGTCAAGATGTTTTCCCTGGGGTGGGGGAGTCCAAAACTGGAGGACTGGGTTCAATGGGCCAAATGGCCTACCTCTGTTTCTACTTTTTATGTTTCTATGTCTTCAAAACATTGATGATGTTTTGAAATGAATTAAAGGTTTATTATATATTGTTTAAGGGAACTGAAATCAAGTTAATGATAGAGAAGGAACATTATTTCATTTAAAACAGATTGTAGATGCATTTCCTTTGAAAGCTGTGGTCAGTTTGGGAGACTGGACAGATAAAAATTCAGTGCAGAGGCATGTGAGGTGATTATGAAGAACATGAGTAGTACGCATATGAGAAACTCCAGAACATCTTACTTGGTAAGGCATTTCTTTCCTCAAGTTGCCTGTGGTCAGAGTGTGGATACGTGGTCAGCTCTGCCCCATTTAATTCATGACTCGATGACTGAGGGCTGAGAACATAGCTAAACCTCGAGACATTATCATCACTCTGTGGGGACAATGTTTTGAGAAAGAAAAACACAAAAAACGTCAACAAGCTGGGTCCTTAGCTTTCAAATAACTTTATTTCCAGCAGTTACACAATACACTCTATCACGTGGTTCCGTTGCAGTTCTGTGCCAGATTACACCTGCACTTGCTTGTTTGACATAATAGTATGTATACGTAAACTAAAACTTAACTGAAGTAGTAAAAACACAATGCATCTGAAAGGGTTAATGTTGTAGACTGCACACTAGCTCACACTAGATCCTCATGGTAGTAAATATTTCATCCCTGTCTCCTGATTGTCTTAGTCATTCTGTCTAACTACCAGTGTAGCACCTATTGTCATCATGCAGTTAACTGTACAGTCATAAAGATATACAGCATGGAAACAGACCCTTCAGTCCAACTTGTCCATACCAACCAGATATCCTAAATTAATCTAGTCCCATTTGACAGCACTTGGCCCATATCCTTCAAAACCCTTCCTAATCATTTACCCATCGGCATATCTTTTAAGTGTTGCATTTGCACCAGCCTCCACCACTTCCTCTGGCAGCTCATTCCATACATGCACCACCCTCTGTGTGAAAAAGTTGCCCCTTTTTAAATCTATCCTCTCTCAGTTTAAACCTATGTCCTCTAAGTTTCAACTCCACTATGCTGGGAAAAAGACCTTGTCTATTTACCCTATCCATGCCCCTCATAATTTTGTAAACTTCTATAAGGTCACCCCTCAGCCTCCGATGCTCCAGGAAAAACAGCCCCAGCCTGTTCAGCTTCTCCCTATAGCTCAGATCCTCCAACCTTGGCAACATCCTTGTAAATCTTTTCTGAACACTTTCAGATTTCACAACATTCTTCTGACAAGAGGGAGACCAGAACTGAATGTGATATTCCAAAAGTGGCCTAACCAATGTCCTGTACAGCTGCAACATGATTTCCCAACTCTGATACTCGATGCTTGGTTTGTAGGTTTTCAGACAGAGCCTGAACACAACGAGTGATAGTGATCTGGATCTACATAACATTTTCTTCAATTCAACCCCAGGGCATCAATGTGGACTTCAACAGTTTCCTCATTTCCCCTTCCCCCACCTCACCCTAGTTCCAAACTTCCAGCTCAGCACTGTCCCCATGACTTGTCCGGACTTGTCCTACTGCCTATCTCTCCTTTGGGAATTCCTCAAAAAGCAAATTGAGAGCTAATGAACGTTTAGACTCCTGCTCAGAAATGATAATGCCAGCATGCTGTCCAATGGTCAATAGCTCTCTGGACCAATCCAACAGAAGAAATAAAGGAAAAGTCCTTTCTATTTTCTAAATGCCTCTTCCTACTAATGCCGATGTAAATACCCCTAAGATATAGGCACCACCAAAGTCATGTGACTGCTGCGTTCATCCTTTTGGTTTGGAAGGTGCTCTCAAAGGAGATTTGGTGGTGGGTTTCGGCAGTGCACCTTGTAGATGGTGTTCACCATGCATCAGTGCTGACAGGGAGTGAATGTTGGCAGGGGTGAATGGGCCAGTCAAGATGTAAGCTTCATTCTGGATGGTGTTGAGAACTTTGAGTATTATTAGAGCTATCTGGATTAGTGGGTGCTGGAAGAGCATAGCAGTTCAGGCAGCATCCAAGGAGCAGCGAAATCGACGTTTCGGGCAAAAGCCCTTCATCAGGAATAAAAAGCCTTTTAAAGGCAGTGAGCCTGAAGCGTGGAGAGATAAGCTAGAGGAGGGTAGGGGTGGCGATAAAGTAGCATAGAGTACAATGGGTGAGTGGGGGAAGGGATGAAGGTGATAGGTCAGGGAGGAGAGGGTGGAGTGGATAGGTGGAAAAGGAGCTAGGCAGGTCGGACAAGTCCGGACAAGTCATGGGGACAGTACTGAGCTGGAAGTTTGGAACTAGGGTGAGGTGGGGGAAGGGGAAATGAGGAAACTGTTGAAGTCCACATTGATGCCCTGGGGTTGAAGTGTTCTGAGGCGGAAGATGAGGCGTTCTTCCTCCAGGCGTCTGATGGTGAGGGAGCAGCGGTGAAGGAGGCCCAGGACCTCCATGTCCTCAGCAGAGTGGGAGGGGGAGTTGAAATGTTGAGCCACGGGGCAGTGTGGTTGATTGGTGCGGGTGTCCCGGAAATGTTCCCTAAAGCGCTCTGCTAGGAGGCGCCCAGTCTCTCTAGTGTAGAGGAGACCGCATCGGGAGCAACGGATACAATAAATGATATTAGTGGATGTGCAGGTAAAACTTTGATGGATGTGGAAGGCTCCTTTAGGGCCGTGGATAGAGGTGAGGGAGGAGGTGTGGGCGCAGGTTTTACAGTTACTGCGGTGGCAGGCGAAAGTGCCAGGATGGGAGGGGGCGTTGTAGGGGGGGCGTGGACCTGACCAGGTAGTCACGGAGGGAACGGTCTTTGCGGAAGGCGGAAAGGGGTGGGGAGGGAAATATACTCCTGGTGATGGGGTTTTTTTGGAGGTGGCAGAAATGTCGGCAGATGATTTGGTTTATGCAAAGGTTGGTAGGGTGGAAGGTGAGCACCAGGGGCGTTCTGTCCTTGTTACGGTTGGAGGGGTGTGGTCTGAGGGCGTAGATACAGGATGTGGATGAGATGCGTTGGAGGGCATCTTTAATCACGTGGGAAGGGAAATTGCAGTCTCTAAAGAAGGAGGCCATCTGGTGTGTTCTGTGGTGGAACTGGTCCTCCTGGGAGCAGATATGGCAGAGGCGGAGGAATTGAGAATACGGGATGGCATTTTTGCAAGAGGTAGGGTGGGAAGAGGTGTAATCCAGGTAGCTGTGGGAGTCGGTGGGTTTGTAAAAAATGTCAGTGTCAAGTCGGTCGTCATTAATGGAGATAGAGAGATCCAGGAAAGGGAGGGAGGTGTCAGAGACGGTCCAGGTAAATTTAAGGTCAGGGTGGAATGTGTTGGTAAGTTGATGAATTGCTCAACCTCCTCGCGGGAGCACGAGGTGGCGTCAATGCAGTCATCAATGTAGCGGAGGAAGAGGTGGGGAGTGGTGCCGATGTAATTACAGAAGATCAACTGTTCTACGTAGCCAACAAAGAGACAGGCATAGCTGGGGCCCATACGTGTGTCCATGGCTACCCCTTTGGTCTGGAGGAAGTGGGAGGATTCAAAGGAGAAATTGTTAAGGGTGAGGACCAGTTCGGCCCAAACGAATGAGAGTGTCGGTGGAAGGGTACTGTTGGGGACGTCTGGTGAGGAAAAAACGGAGGGCTTGGAGGCCCTGGTCATGGCAGATGGAGGTGTAGAGGGATTGGATATCCATGGTGAAGTGAGGCGTTGGGGGCCGGGGAAATGGAAGTCTTGGAGGAGGTGGAGGGCATGGGTGGTGTCTCGAACGTATTCTTTTAAAGGCAGTGAGCCTGAAGCATGGAGAGATAAGCTAGAGGAGGGTGGGGGTGGGGAGAAAGTAGCATAGAGTACAATGGGTGAGTGGGGGAGGGGATGAAGGTGAGTTTAAAGCTATATTAGAGCTATACTCATTCAGGCAAGCAGACAGTCTTCCATCCTCCTCCTGACTTGTGCCTTCAGGATATCCAACAGGCTTTGGGAAGACCTGTACATCAAATTTCCTGACCCCCTGTCTATCAGAACCCAATGATTACAGCCACTCGACCAATTCCTTGCCCTGTTCTAATGAGTTCAGCTAACTTGGCCACCAAATGGGACAATCAGAGCTCCATCTGATGCTGGAAACGGCACTGAAAGTAAAAAATGCTGAAGATCACAGCGGGTCAGGCAACATCTGTGGAGAGAGAACAAGGTAACGTTTCGAATTGAGATGAATCTTCATCAGAGCTGACGAAGACCTCTGATGAAGAGGCATCTAGATTCGAAACGTTAGCTTGCTCTCTCTCCATAGATGCTGCCTAACCCGCTGTGATCTCCAGCATTGTTTGTTTTTAGTCAGAGTTCCACCCTGGGAAATGACGACAAAGGAAAATGACCTGCCAACTTGCTGGTTACCGTATTGAGAGACATTACCATGGAAGAAGGCCGTGGGCTCGCTCCGCCAGAGAAGTTTCCAGAAGATGCTGGGCTGGTGTGTTCTCTCCACCCTGGGACTTTGCTGTGGAGAACTTCACGAGCCTGAAACAGAAAATGAGGAGAACGAAGAACAGATAAAGCATAGCAACCCAATGATGAACGGTGGGGCCATCATTTCAGTCTTACGACATTGTCAATCATGTAACCCTGCAGGAGCATCAAGGAACCTGCAATAAATGCTAGCCAAGTCAATGATACCCACATCCCACGAATAAACAAAAAGAGGAACAGTTTACTGATTATTACCAACAGCACAGGCACAATTACTGTCATTATTGAACTAAAATTATCTTAATTAATACAGAGAAAGAAATGTACCTCACTTTGTAGCTAATTTATAATTAACTTGGCTACATCATAGGCATCTTCTTGTCAACCTTTCACAAAGATGTTATGACACACCTCTGGAGTAGGTGGGATAACACTACCACTGTACCGTAACAGCCCTTAACAACATGAGCCACCTTGTTCAGGCAATACATCCTGGGAAGGTGGGACATGAACTTTTGGGCCAGAGGTTAGGCTGCTCCCACTGTGTCAGAGAACCCCAAAGTTTGATTAATTACATTGTTAACTTCTGTTGGCTGTGTAACACCATATGTTCATAATTCACAACAGCAGCGGGTGTGTGCCTACAGTACTGACTGTATCCTTTGATTGTGCTGAATTAGTTAGCCCTTGGAAGAGATGCTACTTGTGCAGACATTCAGATGGAAGACTAATACGCAAGTTCCCCCCTGTGTCAACAAACACAGGCCGAAGAAAAAGCCTTTGGGAAGGCTATGCATATCTCCATCCAATATGAATCAATACTCAAACACATGACAACAGGTGGAAAATACCTCAGGAGTGCCAATATCTTAATAGATGACCGAGTGGGATATTAATCCCAACAAACCAGATCACTTCATTCACTCAGAGGATGCATCTATGGTCTATCTCCTAACTACCCTTCTGTAGATGCTGATGAGCTGTCTTCCTGAGTGGTTTGCTGGGACATATCAAGAGGCAAGCAGAGAGCGTTCCATCTTGACTTGGGCCTTCAGGATGGTGGACAGACTTTGGGTGGACCTGTCCATCAAATTCCCTGTCCTGTCAATGATTACAGTCACTTGACTGATTCCTTGCCCTGTTCTAATGAGTTCAGCTTACATGGCCACCAAAAGGGACAATCAACCCTCCACCCTGGGAAATGACGGCATGGGGAAATCGCCTTCCAATTTGCCAATTATCGTACCATTACTGTGGAAGAGGGCCGTGGGCTCACTCTGCCAGACATGTTTCCAGTAGATGGGAGGCTGGTGTGTACGCTCCATCCTGGCACTTTGGTGTGCAGGTATCAGTCACATTAATGTCAGCCTGGAGTCATGAGTAAGGCCAGGCTGGTATGAAAGCTTGATTTCCCCACACACCCCAGGGTACCACTTGTGAACTAAATGGATGTTTGGGGCAATTTATATCTGCGAGGATGCAGTGGGGTGGGGTAGGGAGGGATGGTCTAGATGTTCAGAGGGTTGACGTAGATTCAATGAGCCGAATAGTGTCTATCTGCATTGTAGGGATTCTATGAGGAGACAGGGTGGTGAAGGTGGCCTGGATCGATCAGAATATCGAGTACAGGATTTGGGTTATCAAATGATGGCTGTACAAGACATTGTAAGGCCACATTTGGAGAACTACAAAGTTCTGGTCACCCTGCTATTGAAAAGATGCCATTAAACTGGAAAGCATGCAAAAACATTTACAAGGATGTTACGAGACTGAAAGGTTTGAGTTATAAGGAGAGGCATAGGCTGAAGGGTGTAGATTAGATTCGTTACAGTGTGGAAACAGGCCCTTTGACCCAACAAGTCCACACCAACCTGCCGAAGCACAACCCACCCAGACCCATTCCCCTACATTTACCCCTTCACCTAACACTACGGGCAATTTAGCGTGGCCAATTCACCTAACCTGCACATCTTTGGACTGTGGGAGGAAACCGGAGCACCCGGAGGAAACCCATGCAGACACGGGGAGAATGTGCAAACTCCACACAGTCAGTCGCCTGAGGTGGGTGACCATTTTGAGGTTAATAAAATCATGACGGTCATAAATAAGGTGATTAGCCAAGGTCTTTTCCTCAGTTAAGGGTCTCCAAAAATAGAGGGCATCCATTTAAGGTGAGACGGGTAAGATTTAAAAGGGACCTGAGAGGGTTCCATTTTCATGCAGAGGGTGGTGCGTGTATAGAACGAGCTGTCAGAGGTGGTAGAGATGGGTACAGTTACAACATTTAAAAGGCATTTGGACAGGTACATGGATAGGAAAGGGTTACAGGGATCTGGGCCAAATGCAGGCAAATGGGACCAGTTCAGTTTAGGAAACCCGGTTGGCATGGACAGATTGGGCCGAAGGGCCTGTTTCTGTGCTATATGATTCTGTTGTGCTTGGAAAATTGTCTCTCATTAACTTGATTGAGATTTTTGAGGATTGATGAAGGCAGAGCAGTGGATGTGGTCAATATGGACTTCACCAAGGTCACAGGGTCACAGAGATGTACAGCACAGAAACAGATCCTTCAATCCAGCCCGTCCATGCCAGCCAGATATCCCAACCTAAACTAGTCCCTCCTGCTAGTATCCGGCCCATATCCCTCCAAACCCTTCCTATTCATATACCCATCCAGATGTCTTTTAAATGTTGCAATTGTACCAGCCTCCACCACTTCCTCTGGCAGCTCATTGCATACATTATACTCTTCTAAGGATTCATTCCATCTATCTCGTCTAACCTGACATATGCTTCCTTCTTTTTCTTAACCAAGCCCTCAATTTCTTTAGTCATCCAGCATTCCCTATACCTACCAGCCTTTCCTTTCACCCTGACAGAAATATACAGTATGTGGACTCTCATTATCTCATTTCTCAAGGCTTCCCATTTTCTAGCTGTCTCATTACCTGCGAACATCTGCCTTCAATCAGCTTTTGAAAGTTCTTGCCCAACACCATCAAAATTAGCCTTCCTCCAATTTAGAACTTCATCTTTTGAATCTGGTCTATCCTCTTCCATCACTCTTTTAAAACTAATAGAATTATGGTCACTGGCCCCCAAGTACTCCCCCACCGACACCTCAGTCAGTGCCCTGCCTTACTTGCCAAGAGTAGGTCAGGTTTTGCCCCTTCTTCAGTGTTTGACAAGGTTAGATCACACAGAATACAGAGATAACTAGCCATTTGAATACATAATTAAGTGGTGGTGGTGCGTCGCTTTTCAGACTGGAGACCTCCCACCCCCCTCATAACCCTGCATTTCCCATGGCTAACCCAGACATCCCTGGATACCACAGAGCACAGCCAATGCACTTAACCTGCAAACCTTTGAACTGTAGGAGGACACCAGAGCACCTGGAGGGGAAACCACACAGACACAGGGAGGTTGTGTAAACTCCATGCACATAGTCACCCAAGGGTGGAATCAAACCAAGGTCCCTAGTACTGTAAGGCAGCAGTGCTAATCGCTGAGCCACCTCATGGATTAGCAGTTGAGAATGATCAGGTCAGCCCATGATCTCACTGAAAGGCACAGCAGACTCTATGGGCCGAATGGCTTACTTCAATTCCTATGTCAGCTGCAGGCCTTCATTCGCAGTGCTGAGTATTTTGGAGATGAGTGGTTTGGATCCTAGGAAAGGTGTTCAGACTCAGGGGATGATGGGGTGTCAGTGCCTACCTTGTTGTAAAAGCTGAGAAACTGGAACGACAGGTGGAAGTGTTTTTCAGCCAGAAACCGATAGCGACGTCTCTCCTCAGCCAAGGCCTGCTTGTAACTGTTGCGGAGAAATAAATCCAGACTGGACTCCAGGTTGTAGATCCTCTCCTGAAACAGATCATGAACAGACATGAATATGAGGGAACGGGAGAGAAGGGCTCTGGGTGAATGGAGGGAGCAGATTGTCCCAGGAACTACTTCTGCTTAGGGTTATGTCAGACTTTGTGTCGCTTTCTGTTCTGAGGAAGGAAGACGGGACCCGAAATGTCAACTTGGATTTCTCTCCCTGGGGTGCTGCCAAACTTGCTGAGCTTTTCCAACAACCTCTGTTTTGTTTCTGTCACTTTTGTGATGATGCGGCCCCTTTAACAAAGTTACGTTGACTTTGGGTTTTCTTGTTGAGAGTGTGGTGCTGGAAAAGCACAGCAGGTCAGGCAGCATCCGAGGAGCAGGAGAATTGAGGTTTCGGGCATGTGCCCTTCATCAGGGATTGTGTACAGAGCAGCCATAATGCAGAGTACTAAGAGGTCTGGCTTGGAAGGGTTTCAAGGCCAATTTGATTATAACTAACAGATACTACCTCAGGAAAAAAATCTTCCAAGTTTAAAAAAACACTTGTAGAAAGAAAGAGGAGTGGCTGGTTTCCTCAGTTCAGCTTTTCTCTGGTTTGGCTTGGTTTTGGTTTGGTTTTAGCCATTAGTCTGGCCACTCAGGGCTGTTAATGAGTTATGAAGCTGCTGGACCCCAAAAAGCAGGTCCATGCTGACCCTCCCTCTCTCTAACATCTCTCCTGGAAGACCCTGTGTTTGATTGTTCTTTTTGTCCCAAGGAGAGTTTATGGGGATTGTTGCAAGCATTGGGAACAGAATCATTAATTGGGGATATATTCTGCTGGGGTTTCAGGATAAGTTAAGTTATTCCATATTCTGTTCTCTTTTGTTTGTGTTTCTTTCAGTAATTTTGCAAATAAATTCTATATTGTTCAAAACGGAATGGTTGAGCCAGCTGCATCACTCCCAGAATATCCACTCTACTCCTGCTTAAAACAACTAGAAAAGTTAGGGTCGGGGCTACTTTCTTGAAATATTTTGAGGGGGCCTGGCCGGGTCCATAACATTCTATTCAGAAAGCTCAAACAGAGGACCTCCATAACACTGCCATAGCTTTCTGACTGGGGATCACTCTCCCAAGCATGCTGTCATCCCTCTATCCCTTGTACAGGTAGTTCTCCTACAATGCAGGTTGATGAAATTCGATTTGGTTTTAATGTGATTTGTGAATTGCAGGCCTTTATTTTCTATAAAGCGAACTCCCGTTCGCTGTTACGCGATTCCCATCCTCCGGCACCAGCTGAACGGCAAAACCCAGCCTCAGGATACTCTGTCTGCAAAATGCAAATTCCCAGCTCTCAGCTTGAACGGGAATCCTAGCCATTTGCATTTCTCTCATTTTGACTTCACCAAGACGTCAGAAACATTTATTTTCTCGGTTTGCAAGGGAATTTACCAATTAAATGAAAAAGGTAATTCCATGGAGGAGTTGGATAAGTGCCAAGAAGCCCATTAAAAAATTGTGGGACTTTTAGGGATATCGGACATTGTACTGTTGGAAAATAACCAAACAGATGTGAGACAGTCTCCAGATAAATGAACACTGAACCTTAAGAATTCATAAAGCAAATGATTTAAAAAAGACATGAGAGGCAACTTTTTTTTACAGAGAGTGGTTAGTGTGTGGAATGAACTTCAGAAGGATGGTATACGTAAGGGTACAGTTGCAACGGTTGAAAAACATTCGGATAAATTCATGAATAAAAATCATTTGAAGAGATATGGGTCAAACACAGACATTGGGGCTCGTTTAGTTCGGGATTATGGTCGTGGTTGATCAGAAGGGTCTATTTCTGTGCTGAATGACGCTATGACTTTTAGTGAGTGATAAAATTTATTAAAAATATCATTTTTCAGTTTGTATATTGAAATTATACTGAATTGTGAATACAATTTTCTTGCAATCTTATTTGCTTGAATGTCTAAAAGATTTTACAGTGGATATAGTAATCACCGCTATAATATAATCTCAAATAATTTATTACAGTAAATATTCATAAGCAATTATAAAAGAGTTTTGGCCTTATACTTACAACCTTACAAGATCATGTGGATAATCTAGAATTCATAAGTTAAGATATTGGTAAACTGAAAACAAAGGTTGTTTCTCTGATAATATATTGTACTCTAAGATACTTTTACTGATTGGAAAATCCTTACGTGGGCTGGGGGGACATTTCAATAAGGTTCCCAATGTATAGCTGGTAAAGCTGACTAAGCTCCTTTTACAATCTGACGAGAAGAGGTTTTACACTTGTAAAGGTGACTCAGTGGTTTGCAATGCTGCCTCACAACACCAGTGACCCCGGTTCAATCCCAGCCTTGGTGGAATGTGTAACATTTGTACATTCTATATGTGTCTTTGTGGATTTCCTCCCACTGTCCAAAGATGTGTAGGTTAGATGGATTGGCCATGCTAAACTTCTCATAGCGCGCAGGCAGGGTGGGTTAACCACAGGAAATATAGGGTAGGGGTGTGGGTCTGAGTGGGATGCTCTTTGGAAGGTTGTTGTGGACTTGATGGGTTGAATGTTGGGATTTTGTGAATATGTTTGGGTAGGTTTACCTTGCAGGAGGTGAAGATAATAATACCACAAACGTTTTCATGTGGACATCATTGACAAGGTCAGCATTTGACAAACTATAGCCAAATGTCAGCCAGGGATATGAAGAAATAGAGAGTTATCATGGGAGGATGACATTAGACCACATCATAGATATCTATTTATTCCTTTCTTCCTCTGTAAACCTGTTTCACTAGATTTGCTTCAATGTATTTGTTTTCAACTAAAATAAATTCTGATTCTGTAGCCTCCCTCACCCCTCCCACCTCCAAACAAATGAAATTTATTTTATTTTCTGTCTTTTGCAGCTGTGCCTTAATGTTGGTGATAATCACTGCGAGAGGTGAGACTTCTCTTTTATTCTCCATTGCTTTCCCTTTTCTAGCTCTTCACGTCGATTATCACCAAGTCGTCCCCTTTTCCCTGAGGGATTGACAAATTTATATTCTGTTGCTCCGCACAGCCCCTCCCTCACTGATTAGATTAGATTACTTACAGTGTGGAAACAGACCCTTCAGCCCAACAAGTCCACACCGACCCGCCGAAGCACCACCCACCCATACCCCTACATTTACCCCTTTACCTAACACTACGGGCAATTTAGCATGGCCAATTCACCTAACCTGCACATCTTTGGACAGTGGGAGGAAACCGGAGCACCCGGAGGAAACCCACGCAGACACAGGGAGAATGTGCAAACTCCACACAGTCAGTCGCCTGAGTCGGGAATTGAACCCGGGTCTCTTGCGCTGTGAGGCTAGGCCTCTGCATTTTCAAAACGTGACTTGCTTCTCTCTGTCCCTGGCCCACACTCACGCCCAGGCCTTCGTGCCAGTTTCTGAGTGAAGTTTTTTTCTTGGGAGTGCTGAGCTTGGTTTTTTTGCTGCTTCCAGAGACATTGCTCTCTTTCCCTGACAGTAACCGTGCATCCACTGCTAACTGACTGTGTCTTTGTTAAAATGGCAATGCTCTTAAAGTGGCCAACTCACGCGCTTGGAGGAGAAAGTGAGGACTGCAGATGCTGGAGATCAGAGCTGAAAATGTGTTGCTGGAAAAGCGCAGCAGGTCAGGCAGCATCCAAGGAACAGGAGAGTCGACGTTTTGGGCATGAGACCTTCTTCAGGAATTCCTGAAGAACGGCTCATGCTCGAAACATCGACTCGCCTGCTCCTTGGATGCTGCCTGACCTGCTGCGCTTTTCCAGCAACACATTTTCAAACTCACTTGCTTCAATTGTTTTGTTTTCTTCTGGGTTTTGGCGAGTTTTGAGAAGATTTGTAGCTCAGGTTGAGGTTCTGGATGTAGGTTTGCTCGCTGAGCTGGATGGTTTATTTCCAGACATTTCGTCACCCTACTAGGTAACATCTTCAGTGGGACTCCGGGTGAAGCACTGTTGATAATTCCTGCTTTCTATTTATATGTTTGGGTTTCTTTGGTTTGGTGATGTAATTTCCGGTGGTGACATCATTTCCAGTTCTTTTTTTCAGGGGGTGATAGATGGGGTCTAACTCAATATGTTTGTTGATCTCTCACCCTCTGAGAACCAGAACCGGAAATGACATCACCACAGGAAATGATGTCATCACAGGAATTGACATCACCAAACCAAAGTAACCCAAACATATAAATAGAAAGCAGGAATTATCAACAGTGCTTCGCCCAGAGGCCCACTGAAAATGTTACCTAGTAGGGTGACGAAACATCTAGAAATGAACCTTCCAGCTCAGCGAGCAAACCTACATCCATTTTTTTCTGGGTCTTTTGGGGATTCTTTTCATGTGGTCAGTGAGGTACTGTTGCAACTATGTGATATTATCCCTGCTGACCATTCCTCATGTTTTGTGCTATTTACCATCTCCAGCAGTATGTGGTACTGGTGGTAGGTAGTCTGAGCTTGTTTCCCTGTCACCAATCTTCCTTTACCCTTGCTTTACCTTGGATCTACCTATCAGTCTTTTTTTTTAATTCATCCACAGTATGCATGTGTCACAGGCTGGGCTAGTATTTATTACTCCATCCCTAATCACCCATAAGAATCAAACACATCGCTGTGCGACTGTAGAATGGCAATTTCCTTCTCTAAAGGGATTTACTGAACTAGATGGTGTTTTCCTGATAATCATAAATAAGCTTATGAGGAGAGATTGAGTCTAATCTCATTGGAATTTAGAAGGATGAAGGAGCTTCGGATTGGTTTCACAGGTTGGTGCAACATCGAGGGCCGAAGGGCCTGCACTGCCCTGTAATGTTCTATGTTCCATTTCATGGTTATCATTAGACAGTGTGTGTGGAGTTTGCACATTCTTCCCGTGTCTGCGTGGGTTTCCTCCACAGTCCAAAGATGTGCAGGCTAAAAGTGAATTGGCCAGGCTAAATTGCCCCATAGTATCCAGGGATGTGTCGGTTAGGTGCATTAGTCAGGGGCAAATGTAGAGTAAAGGGGCAGATGAATAGATCTGGGTAGGTTACTCTTCCAAGGGTAGGTGAGGACTTGTTGGGCCGAAGGGCCAGTTTCCACACTGGAGGAATTCTATGTTTCTTAATTACAGTTTTTTTTAACTGAGTTCAAATCCCACCATCTGCTCTGATAGGATTCAAACTCAGCCCCCCGGGACACAACCTGAGTCTCTGAATTAACAGCCCAGTGGGCCCTCACCTCCTCTGATAGCAGATACTTCACTAGAGAGTATTGACAGAAGATGCATTACATAGTAACAATGAAAGCAACTAAATTCAGTCAGGCATAGCATCCAGGACTTTAGGAGCTGGTGCAGATACATCTGCTCCCTCTGAAAGCTGGAGTAGAACTGCTTGTCCCTACTTACAGACTGTGGGCAACATCAGTAGAATGGGTGGAGCCAATGTGAACCCCTTCAGAACTCTACAGGATGATTTGATATGGATAGGTTAGATTAGATTCCCTACAGTGTGGAAACAAGCCCTTTGGCCCAACAAGTCCACACCAACCCTCCGAAGAGCAACTCAGCCAGACCCATTCCCCTACACCTAACACTACGGGCAATTTAGCATGGTCGATTTACCTAATCTGCACATTTTTGGATTGTGGGAGGAAACCGGAGCACCTGGAGGAAACCCACACAGACACGGGGAGAATGTGCAAACTCCACACAGACAGTTGCCCAAGGCAGGAATTGAACCTGGGTCCCTGGCACTGTGAGGCAGCAGTGCTAACCACTGAGCCACCATGCCACCTAAACTGCACATCCTTGAATTGTGGGAGCAAACTTCAGAACTATAACTTTAAATAACAATCATTACCCAAGCTCTCCAATTTCATCCAACATTCTAAAGCAGAAAACATCATTACTATACAGTTCTGCAGACAAGTTGACGGGAAGAATACTAGCTCGAGAGTGGCACAGTGCTTCAGTGGGGAGCACTGCAGCCTCACAGTGCCAGGGACCCGGGTTTGATTTCAGCTTCGAGTGACTGTCTGTGTGGAGTTTGTACATTCCCCCCGTGTCTGTGAGGGTTTCCGCCGGGTGCTCCGGTTTCCTCCCACAACCCAAAGATGTGCAGGTCAGGTGGATTATCCATGCCAAATCATCCTGTAGAGTCCAGGGATGTAGAGGTTAGGTGAATTAGTCAAGGTAAACACAGGGTTAAGCAGATGAAGTGGGGTGCTCTTCAGAGGGTCATTGCAGACCTGACGGGCCGAATGGTCTCTTGTAGCACTTCGGGATTCCATGATCCTTTTTGTTAATTTATTCAGCTAAGTCCATGCATTAACTTAACACATTGAGTCAGGGTTGCTTCCCTTGTCTCTGTCCAACTCATGCTTAAAGTTTCTGGGGTTCGTCACAATGGGTTTTGTCCTTTATCCAGCTAAGATTTGTCAGCTGTTTGGGTTGAAGACTCTTGAGCACTGTAATGACAGATGACTCAACATCCAGTTATAAGGAACAAATCACCTCACACAATATTACCCTATACCTGTTGACAAAATTCCACTGACAAAATTGGGCGAGTCAATTGGCAGACCTGAATCAAACATCAATAAATTAATCAACAATCTCAAAATCACTGATCTGCTCCCCAGATTAGCTCAGCTCCTTTACAGAATAGTGCACAAATAAGCTCCAACAGCCCTGACAAAGAAGGATAAGCAAACTGCTGAAACACACAAAGGGCCTCAAATCCCACTGCTACACAAAAGGCAATGCAGCCCGGGTCAACAATACTGTCCTGAAAGGCTTCAAGTAAATGCAAGTAGTTGTTGTTACAAGACCTACAATGCTGTCTTGAAAGGTTTTGACTCCGTGTTCTACAGTCTGTTCCCTGGGACGCACACTGAGACAGACATCGACTGCACCTGGAGGACCATCAACTTGGGGAACAATAAACTGGGTTATTAATTCAATGATAATCACACTCCAATAGAGCCTGCCCTCAAACTCATTGTGTTATCAAGTATATTCAAACTGCATTGGATGAAATATACACTGTAGGCTTTGGAGATGTTGCAGAAGAGGTTTACCAGGATGCTGCCTGGATTAGAGGGTATGAGCTATAAGGAGAGGCTAGAAAAACTTAGGTTGTTTCCTCTGGACTGGCAGAAGCTGAGGGCAGACTTGATAGAAGTCTACAAAATTATGAGATGCACAGATAGGGGTTGATGGTTAGAATCTTTTTCCCAGAGTTGAAATATCTAAAACTAGGGGGCAAGCATTTAAGTGAGAGGGTAAAAGTTTAAAGTAGATGTGAGGGGCAAGTATTTTACACAGAGGGCGGTAGGTGTCTGGAATGTGCTGCCAGGAGTGGTGATGGGGGCAGATACAATAAGGGCATTTAAGGGGCTTTTAGATAAGCACATGAATATGCAAGGAATGGAGGGATATGGACCAAGGGCAAACAGAAGGGATTAGTTTAAATTGGTGCAACATTGTCAGCCGAAGGGCCTGTTCCTGTCCTGTGTTGTTCTATGTTCTACATAGTTCTTAATGCTATAACATAGAGAGAAGTTAGAAAATTAATATGAAATCTTCACTGTTGTTATAACCCACCAATCCCTCAAAAACATTAACTGTGCAAGTTCATCCTGTTGACCTTTGCTCTACATACTGTCTCGAAAACGTGAGGTTTATCAGAACATACACTATTGTTCGCTCACTCACCTGCATGTCCCTGGTCTGTGAACTCCTCATTCTGTCCAATCGCTGGAGCTCCGCACTCGCCCCACTCAGAACCTCAATCCGTTTCCTATGTTCCATTTCAAATCGATGTTTGCTTTCCTACAGAGAACAAGAAGGACCATTTGTCATGTTTGCTCACAGAACTGGATTGTTCCAGAAGCAAAATGATAGAGTCTATGGCAGACATTCTCAAGTTAAGGGTTGCCCCCAAGGAGTAAACCCTGCGTCCCCTACGATCTGGACTTTGTCATTGACCGGAACATGCGGTTGAATAAAGTTGCTTAATTAAGTATTTGGGGCACATCTCAGGAGTCGAAGAGTGTGGCGCTGGAAAAGCACAGCCATTCAGGCAGCATCCGAGGAGCAGGAGAATCGATGTTTCAGGCATCAGCTCCTGGTGAAGGGCTTATGCCCGAATTGTCAATTCTCCTGCTCCTCAGATGCTGCCGGACGGCTTTTCCAGCACCACACTCTTCGACTCTGATTTTTAGCATCTGCAGCCCTCACTGTCTCCACAAAAAAGGACAGACTGCACCCATGACTGTGTAGAACCAACATTCAAAAGCAAAGTTTATTTTGTTCAGTTTCCTTTCTGAGACTTTGGTTTGAGTGCCCCCTTAAGGGGATGTCACCTCTCCGTTTCATTTAATTCCATTTGACGGATTTATTCCAAAATGAGTGGTGTGATCATTAGGGAGCTGTCACTTGCTTATTTTGCTTTACAGATAAGGGTCATTTTCCTTGGGACAGAGGAGCCTGAGGGAGAGTGAGGTCTCCAAAGCAATGAAGGGCTTCATGGATAGAGTGGGCAGGGAAGACCCCGAGAGGAGAGGTCATCAGCCGAGGGGTCAATAGGGGCACGGTAACTCATTGGGGGTGGCACGGTGGCTCAGTGGTTAGCACTGCTGCCTCAAAGCACCAGGGACACAGGTTCAATTCCAGCCTCGGGCGACTGTCCGTGTGGAGTTTGTACATTCTCCTCTGCTTGGGTTTCCTCTGAGTGCTCCAGTTTCCTCCCACAGTCAAAAAATGTACAAGTTAAGGTGGATTGGGCAGGCTATATTGTCCATATCGTTCAGAGATGTGTGGGTTAGGTGCATTAGTCAGGAAAAGTGTAGAGTATTAGGATAGAGGAATGGTTCTGGGTGGGATACTCTTCAGAAGGTTGGTGTGGATTGGTTGGACCAAATGGCCTGTTTCTACACAGTAGGGATTCTATGATAAAGGTGATCAGTGGAAGGATTAACGGGGACATGAGGATAAACATCTTCACCTGAAGGCTGGAGGTGTCTGAAGTTCACCACCCAGTTCAGTGGTTGAGGTGACCATCTGAAGCCCTCCAACCTGCATGGCTATGCACCTAATGTTGAAAATTGGGATTAAAATGGGCAGACTGTCCATTCACCTAGCACCGACCTGATGGGCCAAAGGGCCTCTTGCTGTGCTGTAACCTTCTGTGGTTCTATGGCTTATCCAGACCTCCAGCCATTGAGAGTTAAGCTTCAGAAAACTGAATCCTAACACTAAAACCGTATGACAGTCAAAAGCAAAGACTGCTTTCCGGACAAAACTCCCCAAAACACGGTATTCCGTATCTTTGCCTTGATCCATAAGAGTTGAAGTTTGGGGTGAGATCAGCCAGCACTCCTACACAGCTGGCACAGTCCCCACAGAGAAAGACTCTTAAATGCAGGAGGTCCATCACAGTTACTCACACTTATATACTTCATGTCCAACTGTGTATTACGGTCCATTTCCCGAAGGAGATCATCGTTGAACCTCCGAAACTGTGAAAGTAAACATTGTATGTTAGAACACTGAGCCAGTTGTGAAGCTCAAACGTCAACAGTATTGGGTCATTGCGTACAGGATGTCGCATGACTCAATGATCCTTCAAAACATGGCAAAGGGTTAGAAACTTCACAAAATTGAATGAATAGTGTAAACAATGAGTGCCTTTCTTTTAAACATGTAATCATGGGATGTGGCTGAGTCTGCATTTATTGCCAATTCCTAATCACAGTTCAGAGTCAGCCACATTGCTCTGGGTCTGGAAGCACATGTAGGTCACAGATAAGGTTTCCTTCCCCACTGAATCATAGAATCCCTACAATACAGATTCAGCCCACTGAGTCTGCACCAACCCTCCAAAGAGCATCCCTCCCAGACACAGACCCCCACCCTATCCCTCTAGCCCTGCATTTCCCATGGCTAATCCACCTAGCCTGCACATCACTGGACAATATAGGATAATTTAGCATGGCCAATCCACCAAACCTGCTCATCTTTGGATTGTGGGAGGGATCCAGAGTACCCAGAGGAAACCCATGCAGACACAGGGAGAATGCACAAACTCCACACAGACAGTCACCCGAGGCTGGAATTGAACCCAGGTCCCTAGCACTGTTTAAGTCTGGGCAGATTGGCTGATCACTCAGATAGAGAGATGGGTGTAGGCACATAGATAAACAGATAATTGGTTTATTGGAAAGTTGCCATTGCTGAGTTGCCATGACAATATGAAGAATTGATATCGATATGAAAATTCATAATATAGGTTTGTGAAGACCTTCAAAGAATCGTAGAGGTGTACGGCATGGAAACAGACCCTTTGGTCTAAATCATCCATGCCGACCAGATATCCTAAATTAATCTAGTCCCATTTGCCAGCACTTGGCCCATATCCCTCTAAATCCTTCCTATTCACATATCCATCCAGATGCCTTTTAAATGTTTTAACTGTACCAGCCTCCACCACTTCTTCTGGCAGCTCATTCCATACACGCACCACACTTTGTGTGAAAAAATTGCCCCTTAAGTCCCTTTCAAATCTTTCCCCTCTCACCCTAAACCTATGCCCTCTAGTTCTGGACTCCACCACCCCAGGGAAAAAAAGACTGTCTATTCACTCTATCCATGCTCCTCATGATTTTATAAACCTCTATCAGGTCACCCCTCAGCCTTTGACACTCCAGGGAAAACAGCCCCAGGATATTCAGCCTCTCCCTATAGCTCAAACACTCCAACCCTGGTAACATCCTTGTAAATCTTTACTGAGCCCTTTCAAGTTTCACAACATTCTTTTGTTGGAAGGAGACTAGAATTGCATGCAATATTCCAACAGTGGCCTAACCAATGTCCTGTACAGCCGCAACATGACCTCCCAACTCCTATAGTTAAGAATGTAGTGTTGGAAAAGCACAGCAGGTCAGGCAGCATCCAAGGATCAGGAGAATTGACGTTTCAAGCATAAGCCATTTATCAGGAAGCCCTTCACCTCCCAACTCCTGTACTTAATACTCTGATCAATAAAGGAAAGCATACCAAACATATTCTCCACTATCTTATCTACCTGTGACTCCACTTTCAAGGAACTATGAACCTGCAAGGTCTCTTTGTTCAGCAACACTCCCTAGGACCTTACCATTAAGTGTACAAGTTCTGCTCTGATTTGCTTTTCCAAAAGTAGCACCTCACATTTATCTAAATTAAACTCTATCTGCCACTCCTCAGCCCATTGGCCCATCTGATCAAGATCCCGTTGTACTCTGAGGTAACCTTCTTCGTTGTGCACAACACCTTCAGTTTTAGCGTCAATTACAAACTTACTAACTATACCTTCAATGTACACATTCAAATCATTTAAATAAATGAAGAAAAGTAGTGGACCCAGCAGCAATCTTTGTGGCACTCTCACTGGTCACAAAAATAAAAAATCCAGAAATCTCCAGAGAATCTGCACCAACTGCATTTTCCCATGGTCCTTCAAAACCCAAGTCTCATACATGTGGAGTACGAGAGCTAGAGAAAGTTTAATGTGCCCCTTCCAGTCTCAATCCTAACAATAGTTATAGCCAATCTGTACAATAAAATAAAGTATAAAATCATAAAAGGATTGCAGAATTATGAACATTTTAGTATACAAATAAATACAAGAGGTTGTAACTTTATTTGAAAGATATTTAAATTGTTCAATATTTAACCACTATGAAAATATTCATTAGTATCTTTATCCCATTGTAAGAGTTCTTTGCCTGAGCTGACACTATTCGGTATAAAGGTGCCACCATTTAGCTTAGGTTGTCCTGAATCAGGGTAAGAGAAGTTGCCCTCAGTGTATATCCAGTTACCCTGCTTTGAATACACCCACAGTAGACAGGCAGGAGGCTACAAGCCTGTAGATAGAGAAGTCGATGTTTCAGATGTAACCCTTCTTCAGGACTGGGGGATGGATGTGGGGGGAGGTGGCGGAGACAGGGTGGTGAAGTGGTGATAGGTGAAGTCAGGTAGAGGGTACAACCTGGTTGGTCAATGGGAGGAATGAATCCGGTTGGTGGCAGGGAGATTAGATTAGACTTAGATTAGACTTACTGTGTGGAAACAGGCCCTTTGGCCCAACAAGTCCACACCAACCCGCCGAAGCACAACCCACCCATACCCCTATATTTACCCCTACCTAACACTACGGGCAATTTAGCATGGCCAATTCACCTGACCCGCAACAGGAGGCTGGAAGGGGAAGAGATTCAATGGAGTGATTGAATAGGATGCATAGAGGCAGAAGGTCCGCTCAGGAGATATGAGCACCAGGTTGGCAGACTGAGTGCAGCACTGACATGGGGATGGAGAGAGAGAGAGAGAGAGAGAGAGAGAGAGAGAGAGAGAGAGAGAGAGAGAGAGAGAGAGAGAGAGAGAGAGAGAGAGTGTGTGTGTGTGTGTGTGTGTGTGTGTGTGTGTGTGTGTGTGTGTGTGTGTGTGTTGAGGGAGAGACTAACCTAAAATTTAGTCTCACTGCAAAGAGAAAGTACTTACAATTACTTCCAGGTCATTGCTGAGTTGCCTCTGAGTATCCGTCATCTGTAACAACACCTGACCTTAACAATGACAGGAGAATAAACAAGAAAATCAAATTACTGAGGAATAAGGACCTGCTTTGAAATTAATTAAAACATTTGAAGATAAAAGCAATTGGAGGAAGCCTTGCAGCCCACATAGTCCTGGCATGTTGTGGTCCTCCCATTATGGTAGCAGTAGTATCCTTGATGAACCTAATACATTTCCCTCCACTATCTAACCGTGAAGACCTTTCCAAATGTCAATTGCCAGGTTTCATATTATCACAGTCCCTAAAGTCAAGCAACATGCAAAGAGCATTGCTCACTTAGCCTAATATGTGTGTGAGGAAGGTGTTGACTTGTTCGCTAAGCTCTTATGTTTGTTTGCTGTATGTGTTTTGTAACCAGTCGTGAAGCAACTTAGGGATGTTTTACCAGGTTAAAGTGGTTATATAAATGCAAATTGTTATGGTTTGTTTTTGTAGTGTTCTTCCTAATACCTGACAGAAGTGAACTTTTACCAGTTTAACTTGCATCTGCTTTTAACTGAGGCTCATAGTGTTCTGGACCCATCCTACTTGTATTGTTTAGAACAGAGTTCCCATTCACCAGAAACTGAAGGGAATGGATTTGCCATATAAACAATGCAAGAGCAGGTCAGAGGCTTGGAATTCTGCAGCGAGTAACTCACCTCCTGACTCTGCAAAGCCTGTTCACCATCTACAAGGCATAGGTCAGGAGTGTGATGGAATATTTCCCACTTGCCCTGGATGGGTGCAGCTCCAACAACACTCAAGAAGCTTGACACCATCCAGGACAAAGCAGCCCCCATTTGATTAGCATCACATTCACAAGCATCCATTCCCTCTACCATCGATGCTGAGTAGCAGCAGTGTCTATCTATAAGATGCACTGTAGAAGTTCATCAAAGATCCTCAGACGGCACCTTCCAAACCCACGACCACTTCCATCCAGAAGGTCAAAGGGCAGCATTCAGATGGGAATACCATCAACTGTAATAAAAACCAAAAGAACTGCGGATGCTGTAAACCAGAAACAAAAACAGAAGTTGCTGGAAAAGCTCAGCAGGTCTGGCAGCATCTGTAGAGAGAACTCAAGAGTTAACATTTTGGGTCAAGTGACTCTCCTTCAGAACTGACTCAGGGAAATTACTGAGGAATCCAGAACCAGGGGTCGCAGTTTAAGGAAACATTTAGGTCCAAGATGAGGAGAAGTATCGTCACCCAGAGAGTAGGGAGCCTGTGGAATTCTCCACCACATAACGTAGTTAAGGCCAGAACATTGAATGCTTTCAAGAAGAAGATAGATATTGTTCTTAGGGCTAAAGGAATCAAAGGATATGGAGAAAAAGCAGGAACTGGGGACTGATTGGATGATCAATTATGATCATATTGAATGATGGAACAGGCTTGAAGGACCAAATGTCCTCCTCCTGCTCCAGTTTTCTCTGTTTTTAGGTTTCAAATTGGACAGAATGAAGCTGGTCTTGATGTGACCCAGTGAGGCCAGGTTCGATCCCAGAGGGTGCGTTCAGTGATCACTCCACAATCCACTTGTCATAGACCAATGGCCGAGAGGTATTATCACTGAACTGTTAATCCAGAGACCCAGGTAATGTTCTGGGGCACCCAGGTTCGAATCCTACTATAGCAGATGGTGGGCTTTGAATTCAATAAAAGAAAATCTAGAATTTAGATTCTAATGATGACCATGGACCCATTGCCAGTTGTTAGAAAACCCATCTGGTTCACTAATGCCCTTTAGGGAAGAAATCTGCACTACTTGCCTGGTCTGGTCTACATGTGACTCCACTCCCACAGCAACTCTTAATCTCCCTCTGGACAATTGGGGATGTGCAGTAAATGCTAGCAATAGCCAATGATGCCCACATCCCATGAATAAATAAAAAAATTCATTTATTTACAAATCCTATAAAATAAAAGACAAGTCAAGTCTGGCAACAGTGATTGGAAAATTACTCTATGCTCACTTGGTAACAAAGCATTGTGGCTTTGTTGACAACAGTCATTTTTTTGTACTGGACAGTGACTGTTGTCAGACCAGGTGCCACAACTACGTAAGGTGTGCTGGTGTGGAGTGCATGATGTGCAGGGCAGGGGAGGCTGCAAAGAGTTGAATAATGAACACCCTTTCAAACACCAAAGACGCGTTTCCACTAGGATTCAGCTCATTGTCACTGACCTGTGAAAAAACTGACGCCCCACATTTGGACTGAGACAAGGAAGTATTTCATCACTCAGAGTTTGCTCAACTCGAGGAATTCTCGACCCCAGAGGGTGGGTCACTGGTTGTATCAAGAAGGAAACCAATCCAGTTTTAATGGCATCAAAGGATATGGAAGGAAATTGGGATAATGTTGTTGAGTTAAAGCATCAGCCTTGTGGGCAGGCGATGACCTAGTGGTATTATCACTAAACTGTTAATCCAGAGACTCAGGATTATGTTCTGGGGACCTGGGTTCAAATCCTGCTATGGTAGACGATGGAATTTGAATTCAATTAAAGTCCTAATGGTGACCATGAATTGATGTTGGGAAAATCCTGACACTAATGCCCTTTAGGGAAGGAATCTGCCATCCTCATCTGGCCTACATGTGACTCCAGACCCACAGCAATGTGGTTGACTCTTAACTGACCTCTGGGTGATAAATGCTGGCCTGGACAGCACTGTCATCATCCCATAATATAATATCGAATAATAAGTAAAATCATATTGAATAGCGGGACGAACTGGAAGGGCCAATGGCCTACTACTGCTCCTGGTTTCACCTTATGCTATGATAAGACTGAAGCCTGCAGCTTATTACACCTCATGCGCATGATTCACAGAAAGCAAAGAGTAAGGAAACTGTTGTTTTGTACTTTATGTCCCCTGTGGGAGATAAGGAACTATCACAATGAACACATTTTATGAGTCTCTGATTCTTTCTCCCATCCTATCCTTGTACCCTCAGGCCAGATAACATAATATCGTTACCTAGCAACATGTAATTATTGTAGTGTGGAAACAAAGGTCCAAGTCAAATCACTTGGCAATGTTTTCTCTCTTAAATAGTCGAGCTACAGTGTTCAGTCCGATGTTTCTGGGGTTTCCATCTCACACAGTAAGGGGAATTTTTACACACAGCCTCTTGTAGGTTGGTTGGCCTGAGGAGTTAGGCGAAAGTGAGGACTGCAGATGCTGGAGATCAGAGTCTAGATTAGAGTGGTGCTGGAAAAGCACAGCAGGTCAGGCAGCAAACGAGGAGCAGGAAAAATTGACGTTTCAGGCAAAAGCCCTTCATTAGGAATGGCCTGAGGAATTGCTGAGTACCCACTGACCACCGTTCCGTCTGACTATGGCTCCCCTTTTGGGGCTGCATTGTGTCTCAAGTTAGTGACCATGGCCAATAAACGTGGATATGTTCCAAAGGAGACTTTAACAGCAGGTGTTAAGTAACGTTAGTCAAGGTGTAGACCCTCTCACCCTGACACAGTCACTTTGTTTAGATAGGAACGGTGTAGAAATATGGGGGGAAAAATACAGGGGATTGGGGTCATCAAACTGTAACAGCCCCGGAAGGGCTGAATAGCCTCCTTCTGTGCTGTAACGATGCAATGATCAGACAGAAAAGTGAATGACATGATTTAAAACACAGTCAGATATGAGAAAGAAATGACTTCACCTGGAGAGTGGGGAGCCTGTGGATTGTCTCCCACAGAAAGTGTTTGATGTCAAAATGTTAAATATTTTAAGAAGGAGTTGGATATAGTTCTTAGGGAATGTGTGATTCCTGATGAACACATTCCCAATGAAGAGCTTATGTTCAAAATGTCGACTGTCCTGCTCCTCAGACACTGCCTGACCGGCTGTGCTTTTCCAGCACCACACGTTTTGACTCTGGTCCAAGATTCACTGACAATGTGTGATGATGCTGTGGCTTTGAGAGGTTATTTTGTCCAGTTTTTTTTGAAGAGAGGTTTTAAGACAGAAGTGCAGAGCTATCTACTTGAAGAGGCAATAAACAGCTGGTGAGGCCTTGGAGTGTTTTCTTTTGTGAAGTTGGAACAATAGAAGCAGCCTGGCTGGGTGTGGCCAGCTCTCACAGGCCAGGATTTCTACTTTTTTTTAGGTTTAGCTTTCGGTAGTTGCTTTTGTGGTTAGGGTTAGGGTTAGGGTTAGGGCTTGAAGAAGTGGAAGCTATATTTCCAACTCCTGATGACAGCCAAAATCTGGGGGTTCTCTTCCCCTAAGACAGAACCCCCAGCAGGATTGCACATGAGACAAAATCTGTTTTTCTGAAGGGTGTGCTTATTGAATGTTATCATACTAGAACGGTTAATTAGTAATAGTTACTGTATCTTTTATTCTGTTATGATTTCCAACAGTATTAGGTTATTTCAAATTTCTCTTTCTTTGGTTGTATTTTAACAATAGTGTTGGAGTAAATTTTCGGTAGATGTGCAGCTGGAAAGGCACAGCAGGTCAGACAGCAGGAGAGTCAACTGAAACCCTTCGTCAGGACTGGGGAAGGGGAAGGAGCCCAGAAGTAAATAGAGGGGCTGGGAGAAGGGTAGGTTAGATGGTGATAGGTAGACGCAGGTCAGGGATTGTTGCAATTGGCCAGTGGGACGCGTAGAGAAATAGGCGAATGGGAAGACGGAGAGGTTAGGGCAGCTCAAGGAGGTGAGGAGGAGGGGGAGGGCTGGACATGGGATAAGGTTGGGGGAGGAGGGATTTGAAGCTGGTGAAAGGCGAAATATCAGGTGTTGTTCCTCCAGTTTCTGTTTTACCTCACAGTGGAGGAGGCCAGGAAGGGACATTGAGGCATGATCCGCGAATCTGTCCTGGAATTGCTTTGGGTCTCCATGGCATACAGGAGACCGCATCAGCAGCAAGGTTGGATGTCGGGCAGGTGAACCCCTGTCCGACCTGGAAGGATTGGTTAGGGCTTTGGGTTGGAGGTGAGAGGGGAGGTGTGGGGTCAGGTGTTATACCCCCTGCAGTTGCAGGGAAAGGTACTGAGTGTGGTGGAGAACTTGGTGGGTGGGTGCAGAGCTGACGAGGGAGTCATGAAATGAACAGCCCCTGCGGAAATTGGACAGGGGTGGGGGAGCAAATATCTTTTTGTTGTGGGGTGAGAATAACGTTGAATAGTGTGACCAATCGAATTGCATCTGGAACACAGCACAGCACACCGACCTGTAAATTGGGAAAAAGTTAGGGTGTAGACTACCTTGCTAAAATATTTTCAAGGCGGTCTGGTCTGGTTAACAAATGAAACATTCAACTTGACGGTTCTAGACCCGGACGAATACTGAACAAACCAAACACCACTGATCTTTCCCGGAGATGAGAGCTTCCCTGTTTCCCCGGCGCAAGAGCGGTGGTCAGCCTAGCTCAGGGGAGACTAGGGAAAAGCCCAAATTCTCCCAGGATTTTGACACTTACCCAGTGTCTGCGATGTGGAAGTCTGTAAGGCCTGTGCGCCAAATTTCTCGACGGCAGTGAAATAATCGTTAGCTGCCGTGACCAACACTGGAAAAGAGGGTTGAGAAGACAATAAGATAAAGATCTTTCGAAAAGGGGGGTTTGATAAAAGTGACCGAGGTGGATACAAGCAGAACGTTGAACCTTTCCCCAGCCATGGCTGCAAAATAGCGGGCGATATCCATCATTTAAAGATTCGTGCCACCCCTCAGCTGAGGGCCATTGTTTTATTTAACACTAAAAATCAATTGAGAAGACCCGGATTCACATCCCACTTTATCCAGAAGTGTGTGATGACATGCTTGTACAGGTTGTTTGGAAAAATGGGTTAATTACAAAAAAAACAGCAGACCCATGTCAGAAGAAGAAGAGAAAATGGGGAAAAAACATCAAGCAGAGGCCCTCCTGTGGTGCAGCGATACAGTTTCTACCCCAGGACAGAGCGCCCTGGGTTCAAATTCCCCCCTGTTCCAGTGATATGTAATAACATCTTTGAAGAGGTCGTTTAGAAAAAGCAGTGTGGTAAAACTTTGCCAAATGATTGCCTCTGGAACAAAATCTAGCACTGCCTCAGTTCTAGAAAAAACCTGAAATAATCAACATCATGGTGCAGTGGGTCGTATCCCTTCCTGTAGGCCTGGGTTCAAGTCCCACCTGCTCTAGAGGCATGTAATAATTTAAGAGGAGGAATAAGCCCTCCAGCCCATCAAGTCTAGTCTGCCATTTAAAGTAATTGTGGCGGATTATCCACTTCAATGTCATTTACCCACCTCATCTCGGTGAGCCGGTCGAACACCAAGAATCAGAAATCTATCAATCTCTACCTTAAACTTGCTCAAAGACTGAGCCTTCGCATCCTCCTGTGACATAAAATTCCAAAACAAAAAATTCACCACCTTCTGAGCAAAAATAAATAAATCTTGGTTCCACATCTCATCCTCTGTATTTTTTAATTGTGTGAAAGTGTTTGTAACCGAAGTGCATTACACAATTGTGCTTTGAGAAGGGACTGTAAAAGATACATCTCCTCCATAGAGTCATACAGCATGGAAACAGACCATTCAGTCCAACCAGCCCATGCTGAACCTAATCCCAAATTAAATAAATCCCACCTGCCTGAGCTTGGCCCTTATCCCTCCAAATCTTTCCTATTCATATACTTATCTGAGTGTCTTTTAAATGTAATTGTGCCCGGTTCCACCACCTACTGAGTAAGTTCATTCCACACACGGACCACCCTCTATGTAAAAGATTGCAGCTCAAATCTTTGTAAAATCTCTCTCCTCTCACCTTAAAAATGTGCCCTCTACTCTTGAAATCCTAGAGAAAAGACAGCTACCACCCACCCAATCTATGCCCCTCAGGATTTTATAAACTCCGATAAGGTGACCTCTCACCCGCCTATTCTCCATCGAAGGAAGTCCTAGCCTATCCAGACTTTCTTCATAGCTCTAACCTTCCATGCCCGGCAACATTCTGGTAAATCTTTTCTAACCCCTCTCTAGCTTAACAATGTCCTTCCTATAACAGGGTGACCAGAACTGGACACAGTACTCCTAATGTCCTGTACAACCTCAGCAAGGTCCCAACTCCTTTACTCAAAGAACTGAGCAATGAAGGCAAGTATGCTAAACACTTTTTTAACCATCCTGTCAGAGTGGGCAGCACGGTGGCACAGTGGTTAGCACTGCTGTCTCACAGCGCCTGAGACCCGGGTTCAATTCCCGACTCAGGCGACTGACTGTGTGGAGTTTGCACATTCTCCCCGTGTCTGCGTGGGTTTCCTCCAGGTGCTCCGGTTTCCTCCCATAATCCAAAGATGTGCGGGTCAGGTGAATTGGCCATGCTAAATTGCCTGTAGTGTTAGGTAAGGGGTAAATGTAGGGGTATGGGTGGGTTGCGCTTTGGCGGGTCGGTGTGGACTTGTTGGGCCGAAGGGCCTGTTTCCACACTGTAAGTAATCTAATCTAATATGATGCAAACTCCAAATAATTACGTATCCAAACCTTTAGGTCCCTCTATTCTACAACACTACCTACCATTAATTGTACAAGTCCTGCCCCCTGTTTGTTGTATCAAAGTGCAATATCTCATTTTTATCCAAGTTAAACTCCATCCGCTATTTTTCAGCCCATTGATCCATTTGATCGAGATCCCTTTGCAATCTTAGAAAACCTCAAACACTGTCCAGCACTAGATTCAACTGTGGCTCACATGTGTCACTTCCATATCTCAGTCAGAAAATTGTAACTTAAAGTTCAACTTCCGTGACTGAAATACAAATCCCAGGCTGAAATTAGAATTTGATTTAACGTCACACGTGCTCAAATGAGTCCAGAGAAAAGTGTGCAAGTCGTCACTTATGGCGCCATCTCAGATATAAAGGTCCCAAGTACAGTTTCTTCAGTCACAGTTCTTAGCAAAATGGAGAAGTAGAAAGTCCAGCATTGCAGATTTCAGGAATAAATTAGAAAATGGAGAAAGAAAAAAAATGTTCAGTGCAAGGGACTTCTAACTTCGTATACCCTGAGGTGAAGTCTGGAGCAGTCTCAAGTCAAGGCCCTAGCCATCTCTCCACACCAGGCCTTGACTCTAGATTACTCTAGATTTCCCCTCAAGGTTGACCAGGCCCTGGAATCATCTCAAGACCGGAAGGCCATGTTGAGGCCACACTGGCTGAGAGACTGTCATGATGGGCCATTGGGAGGTCACCAGGCTGGGCCGAGGGGAGTCCACATCAGCCTGAGAGACCACCACGTTTGACCACCAGGCATCCACGCCAGGCCGCTACGCCAGGCTGAGGGGACACTTTTGGTCAGGCCTGAGCAGAGGCCGAGAGTTCAGAGGTCAGAGGTAGGACACCAACACTGAGGGAGTGTCTTAGCGCTGGAGGTGTCAGCTTTCACATGACACATTCACTCGGCATCCAGCATAACTCAGGGGTCAATATGGAAAGTCCTGTTTGGGAGGGAGATCAGGGGAGCCCTTCCCGGCATCCAAAATAATGTTCATCCTCAACCATCCCCCAACCAACAGGAGCAAGAAGATCTTCCTGCTCATTTGTTCATGGCTGTCTATGGGTTATGCTGTGCACAATGTAGTGTCTGATTTATATGCAGAAGAGAGCAAAAGAATTTCTGGAAAGTACATTGCAAAATCCTGAACCCACGAGCAATGCCTTTAGAGTGTTAGTCTTCATTATGTAGAGTCCCTAAGGTGTTTCAACCTGGTTGTGGCCTTCCTTCACTCTTAGTTATTCTTTCTTGCTGTAAATGGACAACCCTCAGCTGTATCTGTTGCCATCTGGGAGCACAGTATGCTGCTGAGTCACAGAATGGACATAGCATCTGAACGACAGCCGATCGAAAACTCCAGTACCTGTATCCAAATTTGCACCAGCTATCTAGCTGCCTAAACCAACGTTTCCCAACCGCAACACAATTTTAGAATTCTCATCATCCATGTCCACCCTCTGCTCACACCTCCATCAGCCCTTGAATCGTCCAAGATATTTGCCCTCCCTGAACTCTAGCCTCTCATACTTACCCAATGCTGTTGCTTGGCACTGAAGGTCGAGGCTGCTGTCCTTAGACTTTGACTCCTCTCTCTTTCTCTCTCTCTCTCTCTCTCTCTCCCTTTAGATAGGAGTAAGATTAGGCCATTCAGCCCATCAAGCCTGCTCCATCATTCGATTAAGATCGTGGTTGATGTGACTATGCTAACCCCCTCCCCAGAGGCACAATACCCCTTGTTTATCAAACATCCAACTAGCTCAGCCCTAAGTATATCCAATGCACCAGCCTCCGCTATTCTCCATGGAAAAGAATTCCAAAGACAAGCAACCCTCTGAGCAAAGAAACTCAGCTTTCAAAACTACATGCTTGACTGAGTTTTTGCTCATCTGACCAAGTTCCCTTGTTAAGATTGCCAGTCTTTGTCTGATAACACTCCCTTCGAAGCCCCTATGACCTTCAGGGAGCTATACAAATGTAGGTTGCCTGTTGGGTGTGAAAGTCCAAGTCAGGACTGGCAGGATGAGCGTTAGGTGGCTTGAAGATTAAGAAGCAGGGAATGTCTTGCTACAATTGTACAGCGTCTTATAGAGGCCACACCTGGAGTATTGCATGCAGTTGTGGTCTCCTTATCTGAGGAAGGACGTTCTGATTTTGGAGGGAGTGTCATAGATTCACAGAGATATGCAGCATAGACCCTTTGGTCCAACTCATCCATGCCAACCAGATATGCTAACCTAATCTAGTCCCATTTGCCAGCATTTGGCCCATTTCTCTCTAATCCCTTCCTATTCATATACCCATCCAAATACCTTTTAAATGTTGTAATTGTACAGGCCTCTACCACTTCCTCTGAGACTCTGTTCTGTGCAAAGTGATGTCTGATTTACAAACAGAATATAGCAAAAGAAATTCTGGGATTGACAACTCAACATTAACATTTCCTTGGTATTTGTTCCTGGGGAAAAACTCATTCCATACATGCAGCACCCTCTGTGTGAAAGCAGTGGCCCTTAGGTCCCTTTTACATCTTGCCCCTCTCACTTTAAACCGATGCCCCTCTAATTTTGGACTACCCAAGTTAGGGAGTAAAAAGACCTTGTCAATTGGCCTATTCATGACCCTCACGATTTTATAAACTTCTATAAGGTCAACCCTCAATCTCCGATGTTCCAGGGAAAATAGCCCCAAAGGTTTATCAGAATGATTCCCGTGATGGTAGGACTGACATGTGAAGGATCAGTTAGGATTATGTTCACTGGAGCTATGAAATATGAGAAGAATAGAAACCTATAAAATTCTAACAGGACTAGGTAGGTTAAACACAGGAAGGATGTTCTAGATGGTGGGGGGAGTCTGCTTTCAGGGGTTACAGTTTAAGGACACGGGCTAAACTATTTAGGACTGAGATGAGGAGAAATGTCTTCTCCCAGAGAGTGGGGAGCCTGCGGAATTCTCTGCCACAAAAAGGGTTGAGACCAAATCATTGAATGTTTTCAACATGGAGTTAGATTATAGTCCTTAGGGTGTTAATTGGAGGATCAGCCATGTTGAATGTTGTAGCAAGCTCAAAGGGCCAAATAATCTAATCCTGCTCCAATTTTCCACTCCTTTTGATAAGAGCTATGGAAGACACCATCGTTGCAGAAGCCACGTGCACTTTAGGATGCCAGTTGACTATGAAAGGCGTTATATGAATGCAAGTTTGTTGTTGGTGTAGCCCAGCAAGAACATGAGAGAGAGGGGGAAAAAAAGATGTTAACCGCCCTCAAAAAACCGTTCTGGGAATGTCAGTTTGTTGCAGTAAGTACACTTGGTCAATTAAGAGTTCAGGAGCCAGCAGTTACTAAGAAAACAGCAATAGACAGCTGACTTGTTCAAGCAAGGTGCAATAAGGGCAATAAATCAATATGACGCCATGACTCATTCCTTCAATGAGAGAGTCACGCACACTTGATTACACACCATAAAAAGGAAACTGGACGTTCAGAACAAATAGGAGGATTGGAAAGAGAAGTTATTCAGGGTGAGGACCAGTTCAGTTAGTCGAAGGAGGGTGTCAGTGGAAGGGTACTGGTTGGTACGGCGGGAAAGGAAGAAGCGGAGGGTTTTGAGTCCTTCGTGATGGGGGATGGAGGTGTACAGGGACTGGATGTCCATGGTGAAGATAAGGTGTTGGGGACCGGGGAAGCGAAAATCATGGAGGAGGTGGAAGGCGTGGGTTGTGTCCCGAACATAGGTGGGGAGTTCTTGGACTAAGGGGGACAGGACCGTGTCGAGGTATCCCCTGAGGTGATGGATGGTCTCCCAGACCATCCATAACCTCATCATCTCCCAGACCATCCATAACCTCATCACCTCAGGGGATGTCTCATCCACCGCCTCCAACCTCATAGTCCCACAACCCCGCACTGCCCGTTTCTACCTCCTGCCCAAAACCTGACTGCCCCGGCCGAACCATTGTCTCAGCCTGCTCCTGCCCCATCGAACTCATTTCTGCATACCTCGACACGGTCCTGTCCCCCTTAGTCCAAGAACTCCCCACCTACATTCGGGACACCACCCACGCCCTCCACCTCCTCCATGATTTTTACTTCCCCAGTCCCCGACACCTTATCTTCACCATGGACATCCAGTCCCTGTACACCTCCATCCCCCATCACGAAGGATTCAAAGCCCTCCGCTTCTTCCTTTCCCACTGTACCACCCAGTACTCTTCCACTGACACCCTCCTTCGACTGACTGAACTGGTCCTCACCCTGAACAATTCTCTTTCCAATCCTCCCACTTCCTCCAAACCAAAGGAGTAGCCATGGGCACCCGCATGGGCCCCAGCTATGCCTGCCTCTTCGTTGGATATGTGGAACAGTCCATCTTCCGCAGCTACACTGGCACCACCCCCCCACCTTTTCCTCCGCTACATCGATGACTGTATCGGCGCTGCCTCGTGCTCCCACGAGGAGGTTGAACAGTTCATCCACTTTACCAACACCTTCCACCCCGATCTCAAATTTACATGGACCGTCTCAGACTCCTCCCTCCCCTTCCTAGACCTTTCCATTTCTATCTCGGGCGACCGAATCAACACAGACATTTACTATAAACCGGCCGACTCCCACAGCTACCTAGACTACACCTCCTCCCACCCTTCCCCCTGTAAAAACGCCATCCCATATTCCCAATTCCTTCGTCTCTGCCACATCTGCTCCCAGGAGGACCAGTTCCAATACCATACAACCCAGATTGCCTCCTTCTTCAAAGGCAGCAATTTCCCCCTAGACGTGATCGACGATGCCCTCCACCGCATCTCCTCCACTTCCCGCGCCTCCGCCCTTGAGCCCCGCTCCTCCAACCGCCACCAGGACAGAACCCCACTGGTCCTCACCTACCACCCCACCAACCTCCGTATACAACGTATCATCCGCCGTCATTTCTGCCACCTCCAAACGGACCCCACCACCAAGGATATATTTCCCTCCCCTCCCCATCAGCGTTCCGAAAAGACCACTCACTCCCTGATTCCCTCGTCAGGTCCACACCCCCCCACCAACCCAACCTCCACTCCCGGCACCTTCCCCTGCAACCGCAAGAAATGCAAAACTTGCGCCCACACCTCCCCCCTCACCTCCCTCCAAGGCCCCAAGTGATTCTTCCATATCCACCACAAATTCACCTGCACCTCCACACACATCATTTACTGCATCTGCTGCACCCGATGTGGCCTCCTCTATATTGGGGAGACAGGCCGCCTACTTGCTGAACATCTCAGGGAACACCTCTGGGACACCCGGACCAACCAACCCAACCACCCCGTGGCTCAACACTTCAACTCCCCCTCCCACTCCACCAAGGACATGCAGGTCCTTGGACTCCTCCATCGCCAGACCATAGCAACACGATGGCTGGAGGAAGAGCTCCTCATCTTCAGCCTAGGAACCCTCCAACCACAAGGGATGAACTCAGATTTCTCCAGTTTCCTCATTTCCCCTCCCCCCACTTTGTCTCAGTCAAATCCCTCGAACTCAGCACTGCCTTCCTAACCTGTAATCTTCTTCCTGACCTCTCCGCGCCCACCTCCACTCCGGCCTATCACCCTCACCTTGACATCCTTCCACCTATTGTATTTCCAATGCCCCTCCCCAAGTCCCTCCTCATTACCTTTTATCTTAGCCTGCTGGACACACTTTCCTCATGCCTGAAGAAGGGCTCATGCCTGAAACGTCGACTGTCCTGCTCCTTGGATACTGCCTGACCTGCTGTGCTTTTCCAGCAACACATTTTCAGTTCAGAAAGAATAGCCCAAGAGCCACAAACCTGCGCTTCTCCCCAGGAACAAATGTCCAGGGAACATTGATGTCAGAATGCCATTCCTTCTGGATTGTCCAATATTCTCCAACAATTAAACATTAGTCTCCTAAGAGCATGGCTACAAATAACAATAAAGCAGGGCTCAGTGGTTAGCACTGCTGCCTCACAGTGCTAGGAACCTGGATTCAATTCCAGTCTCAAGCGACTGTCCGTGAAGAATTTACACATTCTCCCCATGTCTGTGTGGGTTTCCTCCAGATGCTCTGGTTTCCTCCCACAGTACAAAGACGTGCAGGTCAGGTGGACTGGCCATGGAAAATGCCCATAGTGTCCAGGGATGTGCAGGCTGGGTGGGTTAGCCATGGGAACTGCAGGGTTACAAGGATATGGTGGGATGGTCGGTGTGGACACGATGGGCTGAATGTCCTGCTTTCACACTGTGTGGATTCTATAAATACACTGGGAACAAATAACAGAGGGTATTTGGAAAGCAGTAATGCTTTCGTTCATTCTCAAACCGATTTGAGACGGGTAACAAGGTTGTCAATGAAGGAACAGTCCATCAGTTAATGCAAAATGGGTGTGTCCATAGGCGTAGCACAAGGATAGACCAATTGGAGACTGTTGGAGGTTTGAAGGTCCCAATTGCTATTTCTACACTTACATAAACTTATAATATCTCCTGGTGCGTGATTGTTAAACCTTTATTTTAATCAACTTGTTTGAATATGAAATGATACACCCCTACAGCAGGTGAGACTTGAACACTGGCCCAGAGATAGAAACACTACCACTTTACCAATATAACCTCTACAGCAGGTGAGACTTGAACACTGGCCCAGAGAAAGAAACACTACCACTTTACCAATATAAACTCCTCTACAGCAGGTGAGACTTGAACACTGGCCCAGAGAAAGAAACACTACCACTTTACCAATACGACTCCATTTTTTTAAAGAGGGTGTGCTGATTTTCAAAATTCAAAACACATCTTTGATAGCTGTGTACAACAAGGAGGAAATTCAGCACATATTCTTTCCCAAACAGAAGAAAGTAAGATTGTGGTTTCTATAAAGAGCTAGCAACTAATTACACATAGAATCCGTTCCAGAACAAGTACTCCAATGGGCCGCATTCACAGCTGCACTGGAGCCAACCAGAGGCAGCCTGACAAGTTAGATTAAAGAGAAAGAACTCTAACATTTCCGTGCCTAACACAAAACTATCTAACATCAAGAAATCAAAAGACAAACAGAATATATAACAGTGGCCAAGTAGATCAGCAATCTTACATTGACCAGGATCCTACATATCAGTTATTCAGTTAGCACTGTGGCTATTCATGATGAAGGGCTTTTGTCCGAAGCATCGATTTTCCTGCTCCTCGGATACTGCCTGACCTGCTGTGCTTTTCTAGCACCACTCTGCTCTAAAAGCTGGGGTGAGATGACCCAGGGAAGTTGGTAAACTGGTCAAAAACATGCTGAGGATCCATGGCTTTCTTAATAGAATACGATTAACTGAAATAATACTCTCACTAACAGTGTGGACTTGGACTCAGTTCAAAAGCATTTGCCCTCTGGTGTATAACAACCACCACCTTCTCAAGGGCAAAGTAGTAGGGGCGCAGAATGGGCCTGCCTGCAACAGTAGCAGACTCGCCGACATTAAGGACATTTAAACGGGCATTGGACATACATATGGATAATAATGGAACGGTGTAGGTTAGATGGGCATCAGATTAATTTTGCAGGTCGGCGCAACATCAAGAGCCTGTGCTGCGCTGTAACGTTCAATGTTCTATATGTTTTAATTGGGGTTTTGTGGCAAAATTGTTGCCACTCACTTTTCAAGACAGAATTTTTTTAAAAAGAGCGATGTTCCGAACTACTTTCGTAGAATAAATATCGAGAAACGTTGGCACTAGCAGGAAGGTTTGTAACCACGGGGAACAGAATAAAAGAATCAGCAGAAGATCCAGAGTGGGGATTGTTTTTTAATTGAAAAGTTGCAATGATCTGGAATGCACTTCCTGAGCTGGGAACAGAGTTGTAACTTGTGACAAAGTATTTGGATAATTATTTTGGGAAATAAAAAAAATTGCAGGGAGAGAACAGGAAGTTAGGGACAGGAAGTTGGACAACTCCTTCATAGAACCAAGCATGATGGGCCAAATGGCCTACTTCTGTGCTGTGCGTTTCTATATAAGCTCTTGCGTTATTACAGCAGTTCAAATTGGTCCATCACCTTCTTCAGCGAACACTGCGTTCAATTCTGGTCTTCCTGCCATAGGAAGGATGCTGTTAAACTTGAAAGGGCGCAGAAAAGATTTACAAGGATGTTGCTGGAGTTGGAGAGTTTGAACAATAGAGAGAGAGGCTGAACAGGCTGTGGCTGTTTCCCCTGGTGTTTCAGAAGCTGAGGGGTGACCTAATCGAGGTTTGTAAAATCATGAGGGGCATGGATAGGGGAAATAGACAAAGTATTTTCCCTGGGGTGGGGGAGTCCAAAACTAGGGGGCATAAGATGAATGGGGAAAGATTTAAAAGGGATCTAAGGGGGGGAATTTTCATGCAGAGGGTGGTGCATGTATGAAATGAGCTGCCAGAGAAAGTGATGGTGTCTGGTACAATTACAGTATTTAAAAGGAATTTGGATGGGTACCCGGATAGGAAGGGTTTCGAGGGATATAGGCCAAGTACTGGCAAATGGGACTAGAATAATTGAGGATATCTGGTCGGTATGGACAAGTTGGACGGCATACATCTCTATGACTCAATGAAGGGAATCTGCCTGTTCCAACCAGTCAGGCATAGATATGACTTCAGAAACTGGGCTCCGAGTAATCTCTGCAGTGGCCCAAGTGCAACTTCCAGCTGGAAAACATTCACTGTCAAAAGATGGAGTTGCCAGCTCTGGCCACATCCCAAGGACAAAGCATTGACTAATCAGTCTCCCAATTTTCATCAAAACCAACCCTGAGGGGCCCTCCTTTGGCACAGTAATAGTGCCCCTACCCGTGGACTGGGAGGCCACCAGCTTCAAGTCTTACCTACCCCAAAGGTGTGGGATAACATTTCTGAACGGGCTTAATGGTGAAAAACGGTTATATTTTACAAGGAGACTTTCTGAGGTTCTCCTGTGGCATCGTGTTAGCATCCATCCCCTGGACCGGGAGGACCTGCTTCAAGTCTCACCTCCTCCAGAGGTGTGTGATAGCATCTCTGAACAGGTTGGTTAGAAAAAATAGGTCTGAAAGAAGCCCTCCTGTGGCTAGTGGTAGTGTCCCTACCTCTAGACTAGGAGCCCCCCAGGTACAACTCTCACCTGCACCAGCTTAGATAAAAACATTTCTGAACAGGTTGATGTAAAAAAAAAGGTTAATTTTTAAAAAATTTACAAAAGACTTTCTGAGGTCCACTTGTGGCACAGTGGTAGTGTCCATACCTTAGACCAGGAGGCCCAGCTTCAAGTTTCACCTCCTCCAGAGGTGTGTAATAACATCTCTGAACAGGTTGATTAGTACAAGTAGAATTAGGTTTTATTGTGGTGTGTACTCTAGGACAGGGATACAGTGAAAGGTGTACCAAGTCACAATCTTAGGTACAAAGGTACCTAGGTACAAATAAGTTAAAGGGAAAAAATTAAAAATCAATACTAGACTCCACTGGACTGAATACAGTTAAAACAGTCAGACAAATATAGAATTTGGCATTCAAATGGCAGAGAAACAGCAAAACAGATCATACAATTCAATAGCGATATACATCAGAACTGGCAACACAACCTAAGCAAAACACAAAAACCCATGTGTTCATAAGCAGTATTCTTTGTTCAGTGGCCAGGAGAAACTTTTATTGTCCACAGGCCTGACTTTGCTGAATTGGACGTGGACTCCGGTCTTGTGGTCTGAGACGTCATCCTCGTTCACTTTCAGGAGGTCTCAGTGCCCTTGGGATGAGGCCCAAGAGGATTTGGAGCTGTGTACCAACATCCGAGCCATACTTCTGAAAGATCAGCCTCGGTGGTCTGGCTCACACCCAATGAAAGGCCATTTTCGTTACATGCCGGCGACTGAAGTCATTGTTCACTCCTTCACACACTGGCTCACACCCTCTCGCAAACACATCAAGACAGCCCAACAATGCCTCTTCTCCCGCAGGAGGCAAAGGAAATTCAGCATTTCCTTAAGGACCCTCACCAACATTTACAATGCACCATCGGAAGTATTCCATCTCGGTGCATCACAGCTTGGTGTGGCAACTGCTCTGCCCAGAACCGTAAGGAACTACAGACAGTTGTGCACACAGCCGAGACCATTATGGAAGCCAACCTCCCATCCATGGACTCCACCTACACTTCTCTTTACCACAGAAAACATCATCAAAGACCACTCCCAACCTGGTAATACTCTCTTCCATCTTCTCCTGTCAGGCAGAAGATACAGAAGCTTAAACACATTCACCAACGGGTTCAAGAACATCTGCCCCGCTGTTATAAGACTGATGAGTAGACCTCACAAATTTCAAATCTAATGTTGATCTTGCTTTTGTGCACCTCCTGTGCAGTGTAACCTGTGTGCCTCACTCTGTCTAAACACCCTGTGATCGGTATGTTCTTGTTTACTATGATCTGCCTGGACTGCACACAAAACAAAACTTTTCACTGTACTTAGCTACATGTGACAACAATAAATCAAATAATATGTGTTAGAAATGATTAAATTCAGTTAACAAGAGCTGAATAGTTTACATCAATACCAATATCAATATCAAAGAGCCCAAAATCAACTACATGCCAACCACTCACCCCAATCTCATCAGTGAGCTACCTCCAGTCTACCTGAGAAAATCAATTCCTTGTTGCTCTCCACCATCTTGCTCTAAGGGGCTATTATTTCTGTCTGTCCCTCAATGTTAAATGCTGTCTGGTCAGTCTATAATGTCCTCACCTTATACTGTTTCCACATGATCAAAGCCAAGGGATCTCAATGGTTCCTGGCTGATTACTCTCTCTCAAACCCATGGCCACCACAACCAACAATACCACCTCTTCAGCTTCTCAGGATGAGTTTGCTAATTCAATCTTGACTGGAGTTGCAATCCGTGGATTCGAGAAGCTGGGGATGATCTCTTGGCTCCACAGGAGAAGCAGGAGAGGTGTGTGAGATTGTGGTTCAGTGGTTAGCACTGCGGAGTTACAGCGTCAGGGATCGTGTTCGATTCCAGCCCCGCGTGACTGTCAGTGTGGAGTTTGCACATTCTCCCCTTGTCTGTGTGGGTTTCCTCTGGGTGTTCCAGTTTCCTCCCACAATCCAAAGAAGTGCAGGTTCGGTGGATTAGCCATGCTCAATTGTCCGATGTGTTCAGGGTGCATTAGTCAGGGGAATGGGGGTCTTAGTTTGATTCTCTTTGGAGGGTTGGTATGGACTTGTTGAGCTTAATAGCCTGTTTCCATACTGTAGGGATTCTAATTCTAATTGTGACCGGTTTAGATAAGGTAGACAAAAGAAAAACTGTTCCCAGTAGTTACGAGCATAGAAACAGACGATTCAGTCCATCTCATCCAAGCTGACCAAGATTCCCAATCTAAACACATCACACTTGCCTGTATTTGGCCCATATCCCTCCAAACATGTTCTACTCATTTACATTTAAGATGTTAAAGGTCTTTTAAATGTTACAACTATACCTGCATCTATCACTTTATCTGCCGATCATTGCACATACAAACCACCCTCTGTGTGAAAATGGTGCCCCCTCAGATCCCTTTTATATCTTTCTGCTCTCACCTTAAAAATATGCCCTCTCATTTTGAACTCCCCCACCCTAGAGAGAAGACATTTGCTATTCACCTTATCCATGCCCCTCATGATTTTATAAATCTCCATAAGGTCAATTCTCAACATCTTATGCTCCAGTGAAAAAAATCTCCGCATATCCAGCCTTTCCTTCTAACTCAAACTCTCCATTTCCAGCAACATCCTGGTATATCTTCTCTGAACCCCCTCCAGCTTAATAACATCCTTCCTATAACAAGGTGACGAGAACTGAACACAGTATTCCAGAGAAGAAGCCTCACCAATGTCCTGTACAACCTCAACATGATGTTCTAATTACTCCACTCGGTAGGTGATGGCACAAGGACGAAGGGTCACAATTTAAGGTTCAGCACAAGATATACAGAGGGAGGTGAGGAAGCACTTTCTTGATGAAATTCTGCACTAGAAGGCTGGTGAAAGCAGAGATGGGGAATGGTTTCAAAAGGAAATTGGATCGCAAATGAAGGAAATAGACTTGCAATTTCAAGAGGTTAGAGAGGGGGCCACACAACGGACTGGTTTTGTCTAGAGAGGGCTATCATGGATTTAATGAGCTAAATGGCCATGTTTACTCTATGACCAAGGTGATCTATTTGGCTCCTGCCTTGTGAAACAGCCATGTTGCGTGTACCAGGATTCCACATTCTCAACAATCTGAACTTTAGAGATCAGTAGAGTGTGACAAGGGTGACACAATGGTTAGCACTGTTGTCTCACAGTTCCAGGGACCCGATTTGATTCCATCCTCAGGCAACTGCATGGAGTTTACATGTTCTCCCTGTGTCTGTGTGGGTTTCCTCCGGGTGCTCTGCTTTCCTCCCACAGTCCAAAGATGTGCAGGTTAGGCAGACTGGCCGCAATGTGCAGGCTAGGTGGGTTAACTATGGTAAATGTGGGGTCATGGGGAGAAGGTGGGATGCTCTTCGGAGAGTCAGTACAGACTCGATGGGCCAAATGGCCTCTATTTGCGCTGTCAGGATTCTATTATCTGTCCAGAAGATCCAGCTTGTTGAACGCGTGTTTAAAAGGTTTAGCAGGAGTTACTCTATTTGAAAATCCTTTATAAATCTGCAGTCGTTTGATCATGGGGTTTAACTGGCTTTAAACCAACATTACTACAAGAACTAAATATGATGGGAACCCTGTGGCTCAGTACTTACTTCTAAAAACTCGGACAAAGTTGGTTCCAAGGAACACCAGATTCTGTAATCCAGGATTGTACTGTTCCATAATGTTCTGCAATTGAACACAAAATGATTAAAAGCCAAACATCATAAGCAGCAGATTACAGTGGGAGCGATGGTAATGCAGCGGCAACAACACTGGACTAATAAACCAGGGGCTTGGGTTTAAATTCCACCACAGCAACACCTGTCATTTCAATTCACTTAAGGAAATATCTTGAATTGAAAGCTCGCCTCAGTGATGGTGACCATAACAAATATCATCGATTACTAGAAAGACCCACCCCAACCCATTTCCTTTAAGGACGGAAATCTGCCATCCTTACCAGATCTGGCCTGCGTGTGATTCCCAAACCACAGCAATGCCTTCCAAAATAGTCCTAGCAAGTCACTCAGTTTAAAGGCAATTAGGGGTGGGTAGGAAATGCTGGGCTGGTTAGCAGCACCACCAAACAAAAGAAAATAAAAGCTGGTACAAAGCTTGAGGATTACTGAAACAAAAAGACTTATTTTATCAAAGCTTATCAACTTAAACTCACAGGACAATTGGCAAGAAATACCAATGTAAAGTGGAACAATATATTTGCGCAGCCTGAGGAGACGATGCTGATTGGCTGGCAAGTGGAATCTGGTTGGTAGAAGTGTCACCAATGGTGTTTTTGCAAGTTGTCCTGATGAGTGCAAGAAGAAGAGCCTCAACAAAATATGTGTCATTTTCTAAAGATATTCAAGAAAGCAATGTCCATAAGACATTGGAGCAGGAATTAGCCCATCGAGTCTGCTCTGCCACTCAATCATGGCTGATATGTTTCTCAACCACTTTCTCCTTGTAACCTTTGATCCACTTGACAATCAAGTACTTATCTATCTCTGTCTTAAATATACTCAATGACCTGGCCTCCACAGCCTTCTGTGGCATTGAATCCCATTGGATTCCCCACTCTCTGGCTGAAGAAATTGCTCCTTATCTCCATTCTAAACGGTCTCCCCTTTACCCTAAGGCTGTGCCCTTAGTCTCTCCTACAATGGAAATACCTTCCCAATGTTCTCTCTCTGTCCAGGCCATTCAGTATTCTGTAAGTTTCAATTAGATCCCCCCATATCTTTCTAAACTCCATCGAGGAGAGACCCAGAGTCCTCAAACATTCCCCATATGTTAAGTCTTTCATTCCTGGGATCTTTCTTGTGAGCCAACATACATCTTGCTTGGATCTCAGTCAAACAAATTGTCAAGTCTTATATTCAATCTAAGGAGAGAAAAATAGGCTTGCTCATGTCATAAGGTAAATTAAAAACTTGGCTTTTCATTTAAAATACCTTAATGTTTAAAAATCAGAATTTGTGTGCCTGAATGTTTCACATGTATAACCACAACAGTTTTTTTTCCCCACAGAGTGATTTACACAATTAATTTATGTTTTGTTTGAGAGTGCAATGGCTGTTATCCATTGGCAGCAACATTGAGAAGAAAAGGCTGACCTCATAGAGGTCTTTAAGATTATGAAAGGTTTCTGCTATGAAGCACATGTTTCCTTTTGTAGTGGACACTGTGCAAAAGGGCCCAGGAGCAACCTTGAGACAATGTTAAAGAGCTGCACATCACTGGATATAAATAGTACAGCATGGGTGGAGAAACCCCAGAAGAATTTCACCAAACTTAAATAATCTGGAGTGGAAAACTCTCTTGAACACATGAAGAAGATAGATTAGTCTTTGCTTAATGTAACTATAAAATCAGAGTCTGATATACTTATGATTATTGTGTATAGCAGTATTTAGTGTTAATGCATAATAAGCAGTGATATTTTAAAGTCTACGCCTGAAGATAATGCTTGACTTTGCCTTCTCCTCAACCAGCCTAACTTGAACACAAACTCAGGTATACGATAAAAGAGTGAAGTGCAGATCTAGAGGTTTTCAGTAGGAGATAGTCACCATCAAATCCAATAGGGAATTCAAATAGTGATGAAAATGAGGAACTCACTACCACAGGGAGAGGTTGAAGTGAGTAGAGTAGATGTATTTAAGAGAAAAATAGACAAACACAAGGTGGAGAAGTGAATAGAGATAAGTGATGATGGATTCAGAGCAGAAAAAATGGAGCATAAGTACCTCACAGTGCCAGGTAACTGGGTTCAATTCTACCCTCGGGCAACAGTCTGTATGAAATTTGCACATTCTCCCAATGTTTGCGCGAATTTCCACCAGGTGCTCTAGTTTCCTCTCACAATCCAAAGATGTGCAGGTTAAGGTAGATTAGCCATGTTAAATTGTCACATAGCATTCAGGGATGTGTAGGTTAGGTGCATTAGTCAGGTGTAAGTGTAGAGTAATCGGGGAATGGGTGTGGGTGGGTTACTCATTAGAGGGTCAATGTGGACTTGTTGGACCAAAGGGCCTGTTTTCACACTCTAGGGATTCTGTGATTGGTCTGCCTCTGAGGTCATGTGTAAACATATGTATCATTGTCTTTCCTTCGTTGCCAATGGGTCAAATTCCTGGAACTCCCTATCTAATCCTTCACTACGTGGACTGCAGTGGGTCAAGATGATGCCTGACCACAATATTCCCAAAGAAAATCGGGAACAGACATTTAATTTTGCCTTTGCCCACATCCCGTGAATGAATAAAAAATTAAAACAGCCACGGGATGGAATGGTTTGCTCCGAAGGAATCATCGAGTGGCAAAATGAGCCAAAGTTGATTTCTTTTCCTGATCTACAACTACTTCCCTCTGCATTGGCCCAACCACAGAAACAGAGCAAGAATCAGATTTGGGGGATTTACCACAAAATTTTGACATATTTTGGATGTTTAGCAGCAGGGGAAAGTTGAGGCCTAACTGCTTTTTCCGAGCAGGCAGCCTGAAATTGTGCAACGAGCTAAGAATATTTCCCATAGTCTGGCCAGGTTCAGAGTTAATAAATAATGGAGCAGTAAACCGATAGTTTTAAGATGAACAATTACCTGATTAATAGAAATTGATACCTTCCGCTCCGTTTTCTTTCACCATCGCTCCCTCCCCAGTCTCCCCCCCCACACCCTCTCACAGCAAAAGACAGGTTGTTTCATCATATATGAATACATCTCAGGAGACAACCAGCCAATGTTGACAAAATGTCCTCAAATGTTTTACTGGGTTGGGTTTCAATACGTGGAGACGGAATGTTAGGCTAAAGGCAGGAGCAGCAATAATTAATCAGAACATCCTGTGATTGTCAGTGACTGCCTTCCCTCGAACTGATACGACTTGGATTCTGAAACAGAATAGTTGCTGTCCCCCTTCATTCTCAAATAATACCCTGTCTGCTGATGGCATAGTGACAATACTGTTACACCCTTGACCTGGGTATGCAAGTTAATCCTCAGCTAACACAGGTTCAAATCCCACCACAGCACCCTGTGGAATTTAACGTCAATTTTATAAAATCCAGAACTCAAAGTTTATCTCGATGAAGAGAAACCATCTGTCTTTTGTCCCATCTGGCTCACAAGTGACCTTCAAGGAAGGAAATCCTCTATTCTTATTCAGTCTGTCAATTCCAGACCCAAAAGCTATGCAGGTTTACTCTTAACTTCCATTTGAAGCAAGCTTTGATGACAACTCGAAATGTTAGTTTGCTCTCTCTCCGTGATTGCTGCCTGACCTACTGTGATCTCTGGCATTTTGTGTTTGCCAGTACAGAAGCCAACATCTGCATTAATTTGCTCCTGCTTTGAATCTAGCCATTCAGTTCAGGAGCAACTAGGGATGGACAATGAATACTGTCTTTCCCAGCAACAAAACATCCTGTGAGAGAGTAAAGATTACATATGGCAGAGTGCGAATAGGTTCCAGAGAGGTATCGGTTAGATGGGCTGAATGGCCTGCCTGCGCTGTAAATTCCATATCATTCTTGACATCAGCTGGTACCATAATGCCCACCATTTATTTTGTTGGGCAAATGTTGACACCTTAATTGTTACAGTCTCATTCCTGATGAAGGGCTCATGCCTGAAACGTCGATTCTCCTGCTCCGCTGATGCTGCCTGACCTGCTGTGCTTTTCCAGCATCACACTCTCGACTCTGATCTCCAGCATCTGTAGTCCTCGCTTTCTCCGCATTAATTATTACCCTTACCCGGTGATCAAACCTCTATGTGTTAAATTAGACACAGAGAGAGAAATGAACGGGACCAAACCAACTGGAAAATGAAAGTGTGAACAAAAGATCAAGCATGAATATTTTAATTATGAGAAAAACCATTAAGAATTTCTTCAATCATGAATCCATAGTCTAGTCTACTCCCTTTCTGGGCAGGAGTGGATGAGCGGCAATGAAACATTATGCACAATGCTGAAGGGTTCCTTACGATGTGAAGTGCCAGCCCTAATTTTCCACAGTGGCTTTTGTAACAAATCATAAGTCATGCTGTCTCTCTCTCTCTCACACACCCACTGCAGATTGAATCGCTTATCAATTTCAGGAAATCTTCCATCACTTTCCCAGGAAAATTCTAGGCCCCAAGACTTTCACATTCCTTCAGGTCATACATATAACAACAAGTCGCATTTATATAGTGCCTGTAAAGCAGTTACCTGTCAGTGGCACTTCACAGCAGCAACTACCAGACAAAATCAAACTACAATGTCAACTTCAAGATAAAGTGGAAGAGTTATTCCTGGTGTCCTGGCTAATATTTAGCATCAACGAACCATCAATGCACTGCTACCAATAGGAGCTTGCTGCTGGCAAACTGGGTAAGCTATTACAACAGTGACCTTAAAGCATTTCATCATCTTTGAGACCATGAGAAAAGGTGCAATGTGAATGTGTCTCTTTTTAGGTTTGACACGTTCACACTTCGAGAGATGTGAGGACAGGTGAGAGAGGAATTGGAGTTTTGGGGGCATTGGAAAGAAGGGAACAGCAACAAAACAAGTGATAAATACTGCGAGGAATTGGAGCAAAGGGATGTTAAACCCCTGCAGAAAGAAGCCATTCGGCCCAAAGAGTTCACACAGACCCTCTGAAGAGCATCCCACCCAGACCCACCGGGTCCCTGTGTTTCCCATGCCTAACCCACCCAGCCTACACATCCCTGGATGCTATGGGGACAATTTAGCATTGGTCAATCCACTTAACTTAGGTGAAAGTGAGAACTGCAGATGCTAGAGATCAGAGTCAAGGTTAGAGTCGTGCTGGAAACGCACAGCAGGTCAGGCAGCATTCGAGGAGCGGGAAAATCGACATTTCGGGCAAAAGCCCTTCATCAGGAATGGAGGTTTTTCTGATGAAGGGCACCTGTCCGAAATATTGATTTTCCTGCTTCTCGGATGCTGCCTGACCTGCTGTGCTTTTCCAGCACCATTCTAATCACCTAACCTGCACATCTTTGGACTGCGGAGGCAAACCAGAGGAGGCCAGCACAGACACGGGGAGAATGTACAAACTCTACACAGACGATTGTCCAAGGTTGGAATCAAACCCGGGTCCTGGGTGCCATGAGGCAGCAGTGCTAACCACTGAGCCACCGTGCCACACCCTAAGGGACAGTCTCACTATCTCAAGAACTGCAACTTATATCTACTCAATGTCAAAGGAAAACCACAGTTTATGTTCACTCTGTGACAAAAAAAAGCACCTTATGTCTTGTCTATGTCAAAAGAAAACTGCAGTTTATGTCCATTCTGTGACAAAATAAACTGCAATTTAAGTCCAGTCTATGTTTGGGAACTATAATAGAAGACAGATACCTCCAAAGCAACCGTTTGCACGCCTCAAACACACTGTACTCACCTGGTAGGTATTCAGTGTCGATCGATAGATTGGATCCGCTGAGCGAGACATGGTGCAGGTAAAAGCTAATATTTTACAACTAAGGAACGAATGGGGAAAAGTTTTTTGTGGGGGCAGGTGGGAGAAAATGATGTTTTTGTTAGTCCTATTCCCTCCAGCTGGTTACTTCCCCCTCGCTGGAGAGTTGGAAAAGCAGCTCCAGACCCAGATAAAAGGCGGACCGTCTGGTTAATTATTCATTGTTTGGAAAGGAAGGAGCTGCTGTTTGTAATTTCACTGGTTTTTTGCAGGACTCAGCCTTTCCAGCGTGGAGAGCTTGGTTTTAAACAGCTGGAAACTGGGGATGGCGGGAGAGTTAAGCACCTGAGGTCTCCTGTTTGGTCCCTGATTACTCATAGGATTTTTAAAAATTCTCTCTCTCTCTCTCTCCCCCATGTCCTGCAAATACAGAAAAAGCTGCATTGCCATGAGTGAGTTGGCAGTACCTAACTCAGTCAGATCCTCATTACAAACCACGCCTGCTGAGCCACAAGGTGTGGAGGTGGCAGGAGGCCATTTGGCCCATAGGTCCCTCTCTATCAGTGGAGCTGGAAAAGCACAGCCAGTCAGGCAGCATCAGGAAGGGCTGATGCACAAAACATCAATTCTCCTGCTCCTCAGATGCTGTCTGACCGGCTGAGCTTTTCCAGCACCACACATTTCGACTCCGATCTCCAGCATTTGCAGTCCTCACTTTCTCCTAGTGTCTATCAGTGGACACAATCAATGGCTGATCTAATGAGCCTCAATCCCACCTTGTCCTGCCTTTCCCCAAAAACCCATGATTCTCAGTCTCACATACTTCCAGCCACCATGGCAGTCTGCGATAAAGGATTGCACTCTATTCCGTTGGAAGAAATTCTTCCTAGTGTCAGTTTTCAATAGCAACCTTTTACTCTGAGATTATGTCCTCTGATCCTTAGATAAAGGAATCCAAACCACTCACTGTATTCCAAGTGTGGTATGACTAGTGCCTTGAACAGAATCATACTCAGCCCATCGAGTCCACACTAACCCTCTGAAGGGTCTCCCTCCCAGACCCATCACGCTAACCTATCTCTGGAACTCTGTATTGCCCATGGGTAATACACATCCCTGGACACTAGGGGGCAATTTAGCATGGCCAGTCCACCTAACCTACAGTTTTAGCAAGACCTTCCTATTTTTATACCTTGCATCCTTTGAAATAAAGCCCAGCATTCCACTCTCCTTCCCTATTGTCCGCTAAAATGTTGATGCTACATTTTTGTGATTCATGCACAAGGAGCACAATACACCCTCTCCTGCTATTTTAGTTTTTATCTTTCAGCAGTCACTCTCCATTTAAATAATATTCAGCTCTTCTCTTCTCTGTGCCAAAGTGCATAACCTGACACATTTTCCCACATTAAATTCTATCTGGCAAGTTCTTGCTCACTCACTAAACCTGTCTATATCCCTGTGCTTAATGAAGGGGATCATCCTCATCACTTGCTTTCCCTCTTATTTTTGTGTCCTATGCAAACTTGGCACTAGCACATACATTTCCCTCATCAAACTCATTCATGTACTCCAACTCTATTGCTCCAGCACTGATCCCTGTGGAACGCCACTAGTTATAGATTGCCAACCTGAAAATGCAGCCCTTATCCCAACTCTCCCTCTCCTCTAACAATTAGCCAATCCTCTATCCTTGCTAATATAATACCAAATGTCATGGTCTTATCTTTTTTAAGTAGTCCTATGTACTTATTGAATGCCTTTCAGAAGTTCAAATATATTATACTACAGGTTCCCCATTATCTATCTTGCTTGTTATTTCACAAAGAATTCTAATAACTTTGCAATACCTGATTTCCCCTTCATGAACTCAGCACCGCCCTCCTAACCTGCAATCTTCTTTCTGACCTCTCCGCGCCCACCCCACTCCGGCCTATCACCCTCACCTTGACCTCCTTCCACCTATCACATCTCCATCGCCCCTCCCCCAAGTCCCTCCTCCCTACCTTTTATCTTAGCCTGCCTGGCACCCTCTCCTCATTCCTGATGAAGGGCTCTGGCCCGAAACGTCGAATTTCCTGTTCCTTGGATGCTGCCTAACCTGCTGTGCTTTAACCAGCAACACATTTTCAGCTCTGATCTCCAGCATCTGCAGACCTCACTTTTTACTTCCCCTTCATGAAGTCATGCTGACTTTGCTTAATCATATTATGTATTTAGAGTCATACAGTACAGAAACAGACCCTTGGTTCAACCAGTCCATGCTGACCATAATCCCAAACTAAACTAGTTCCACCAGCCTGCACTTGCCCCATATCCCTCCAAACATTTTCTATTCAAGCACTTATCTAAATGCCTCTTAAATGTCGTAACTGTACCACCATCTATCAGTTCCTCTGGAAATTTATTCCACACATGAACTACTCTCTGTGTAAAGAATTTGCCCCCGTGTCTTTTTTTATAACCTTTCTCCTCTCACCTTAAAAATATACCCTCCAGTCTTGAAATTCCCCACCCGAGAGAAAACAAATGTGCCTTTCACCTTATCTATATCCCTTATGATTTTACAAACTCTATAAGGCCTCTCAACCTCCTACGCTCCAATGAAAAATGTGCCAACCTATTCTAAGTGCTGAGCTGTTAAATGCTTTATAATAGATAAACATGTTCCCAATGACAGATGTTAAACTAGCTGACCGATATGTATCTGTTTTTCTTTAATAAGGGTGTTTCATTGGCAATTTTCCAATCAGCTGATAGATGGTGGAACAGTTACAACATTTAAGAGGCATTTAGATAAGTACTTGAATAGAAAATGTTTGGAGAGATATGGGGCAAGTGCAGGCAGGTGGAACTAGTTTAGTTTGGGATTATGGTCAGCATGGACTGGTTGGACCAAGGGTCTGTTTCTGTACTGTATGACTCTAAATACATAATATAATTAAGCAAAGTCAGCATGGCTTCATGAAGGGGAAATCAGGTATTGCAAAGTTATTAGAATTCTTTGTGAAATAACAAGCAAGATAGATAATGGGGAACCTGTAGTATAATATATTTGAACTTCTGAAAGGCATTCAATAAGTACATAGGACTACTTAAAAAAGATAAGACCATGACATTTGGTATTATATTAGCAAGGATAGAGGATTGGCTAATTGTTAGAGAAGAGGGAGAGTTGGGATAAGGGCTGCATTTTCAGGTTGGCAATCTATAACTAGTGGCGTTCCACAGGGATCAGTGCTGGAGCAATAGAGTTGGAGTACATGAATGAGTTTGATGAGGGAAATGTATGTGCTAGTGCCAAGTTTGCATAGGACACAAAAATAAGAGGGAAAGCAAGTGATGAGGATGATCCCCTTCATGAAACACAGGGATATAGACAGGTTTAGTGAGTGAGCAAGAACTTGCCAGATAGAATTTAACGTGGGAAAATGTGTCAGGTTATGCACTTTGGCACAGAGAAGAGAAGAGCTGAATATTATTTAAATGGAGAGTGACTGCTGAAAGATAAAAACTAAAATAGCAGGAGAGGGTGTATTGTGCTCCTTGTGCATGAATCACAAAAATGTAGCATCAACTTTTCCAGAGTTTTGGGAATCTTGAAGCTTACTGCCAGTGCATCCATTATCCAAGCTGCTACTTTCTTTAATATCCTCTGATGCAATCCATCATGTCCAGGACTATTATTAGTCCTTAGCCCCATTAGTTCCTTTGTACTTTTTTTCTTGGGATAGTTATTGAACTTAATTACCCCATCCCCCACCCTCTTTCGCCACTTGATTATCTAGTATTTACTATTAGCATCCTATACCCTGAAAGCTGTCACATGTATTTATTCAACTTTTCTGCCATTTCACAATTCCCCATTATTATTGACCCAGCCTTATTCCTCAGGGGCCTATGTTCACTTTGGTCTCTGTATTCCTTTCTTTATTATTAAATAAGCCCTTACTGTCGTAATTCTGTTTCATTTCTGTTTTTATTACTTGCAAATTTATCTTCTTGGTTTAGTTTTTGTTTGTTCGGTAAACTTTTGGTTTTTAACATTTTCCCAATTCTTTGGTTTACCAATAACCTTTGTCATCTTTCAAATTGATACATCCTTAACTTTCTTGGTTAATCATAATTGTTTTACCAAAGAGTTATAGAGATGTACAGCACAGAAACAAACCCTTCAGTCGAACCCGCCCATGCCGATCAGATATCCTAAATTAACCTAGTCGCCTTTGCTAGCACCTGGCCTATATCTCTCTAAAGTCTTCCTACTCATATACCCATCCAGATGCCTTTTAAATATTGTAATTATCTCCAACTGCTCCCACCTCCTCTAGCAGCTCATTCCGTACACGCTTAACGCTCTGCATGAAAAAGTTGCCCCTTAGGTCTCTTTAAAATCTTTCCCCTCTCACCTTAAACCTATGCCCTCTAGTTGTGGACTCTCCCAACCCTGGGAAAAGACCTTGTCTATTTATCCTATCCATGCCCCTCATGATTTTATAAACCTCTATAAATTCACCCTCAGCCTCCGATGATCCAGGGAAATCAGCTCCAGTCTATTCAGCCTCTCTGGGTAACTCAAACCCTTTAACCCCAGCAATATCCTTGTTACACTTTTTTTGCATCCTTACAAGTTTGACAACATCTTTCCTATAGCCAGGAGACCAAAACTGAATTATGGAATTGGTAGAGTCCTTGTCCTTCACTGGGACTTATCTTTGCTGTAAATTATGAACTATTTTCTGAAGCCTCTGCAATTGTTTCTCAACTGCATTAGCTGAAAAATGCTTTTCCCAGTCATCTCCAGCCAACTCGGCCCTCATTCCAATGTAATCCCCTTATTTAGGTTTTGCACACTTGTTTCTAGCCCAAGATCCTCACAGTAAAACTCAGTGTTAAATTATATGATTAGATTAGATTCCGTACAATGCGGAAACAGGCCAATTGGCCCAACCAGTCTACACCAACCCTCCGAAGAGTGACCCACCCAGACCCATTTACCCCGAACACTACTGGCAATTTAGTGTGGCCAATTCACCTGCCTGCACATCTTTGGATTGTGGGAGGAAACCGGAGTACCCGAAGGAAACCCACGCAGATACGGGGAGAATATGCAAACTCCACACAGTCGCCCAAAGTTTGAATCGAACCTGGGTCCCTGGTGCTGTGAGGCAGCAATGCTAACCACTGAGCCACTGTGCCACCCATATCATGTTATGGTCAGAAGTCCCTGGAGATGATTTTTTGTTTCCTCTCTGAGATTATCTCATAAACCTGTCTCATTATCCCTTAGCAAATCCAAAATAGTCTTACATTAAAACAGAAATAGCTGGATAAATGTAGCAGGTCTGGCAGCATCCATGGAGAGAATTCACACTAAACGTTTCGGGTCCAATTGCCCTTCCTCAGAATCTTTCCCCAGTTCTGAGGAAGGATCACTGGACCAGAAATGTTAACTCTGATTTCTCTCCACAGGTGCTGCCAGACCCACTGAGCTTTTCCAACAATTTCTGTTTTTGTTTCTGATTTCTAGCATCTGCAGTTCTTTCAGTTTTCAAAATCAGCTGAGCCCTGGTGAGATCCATAAAATACTGTTCAAGCAAACGGTCAACAAAGTCCCGACTGACTCCCTAACACCCGCCACCCTTACCTGGTCTGGCCTACTTCTGATTCCAGACACAGAGTGATGTGGTTGACTCTTAACTGTGCCCTGCAACAGTGCAACAAGCCATGAAGGAGCAATACGGGGCATGCAACAAATAATTGGCTTTGTAGGTTATTCCCATATCCCAAGAATAATATATGTTAAAAATTCCCAAATGCTTCACAGCCAATGAAGTCCTTTCCACATGTAGCCGACTGCCTTAATTGCAGAACAAAATTAGTGAAAAGGTTCTTTTTTTGAATGTTGCTGGCCAATGCTTAAGCGTTCATTAAAAATCAGGCAATGTGAAAGCTATAGATTCTGATTGGTAGAGCTGTTGCCATGGCGAGTGCACACCTTAATGGTGATTCGTTGGCAGGCTTTGTTTAAATTTGAAATGAGACGTGTTGACTCTGATTGGTCATGGCATTGCCCTGAGTGTGAACCAATGAGTAGTTGTTACCTCTCATTGCAGTATCCAAGTTGTTTTTCCTCTTGGATTGGTACTATGGCAAATTGTCCTGATGAATAAATACATGATGGAAAAATTTGATTAAATGTGTTTTTTTTTCAAGAAAAACGGGATGTTTTATTGTTTATAATCACCATCAGGAGACTAGCTTTCTACTGGAATTCATAAAGGTGACCCTTCACAGAGGTGACAGAAAATGGTCATCCTGGTGGTTACCTTCTCCAGCCTGTCTCAGCTTCTGGCTGTAGTGATTTGAATGAGGTCAGCCAGGCAGATTAAGGCCGAGAGTTGGGATAAAAGGTTCTTTTTCAGAATGGCAACCAGTGACAAGCGGTGTCCCGCAGGGTTCAGTGTTGGGGCCGCAGCTGTTCACATTATATATTAATGATCTGGATGAAGGGACTGGGGGCATTCTAACCAAGTTTGCCGATGATACAAAGTTAGGTGGACAGGCAGGGAGTACTGAGGAAGTGGGGAGTTTGCAGAAGGATGTAGACAGTTTGGGAGAGTGGTCCAGGAAATGGCTGATAGAATTCAATGTGAGCAAATGTGAGGTCTTGCACTTTGGAAAAAAGAATACAAGCATGGACTACTTTCTAAACGGTGAGAAAATTCGTAAAGCCAAACTATAACAGGATCTGGGAGTGCTAGTCAAGGATTCTCAAAAGGTAAACATGCAGGTTGAGTCCATGATTAAGAAAGCGAATGCAATGTTGTCATTTATCTCAAGAGGATTGAAATATAAAAGCACCGTTGTGCTACCGAGACTTTGTAAAGCTTTGGTTAGGCCCCATTTGGAGTACTGCGTCCAGTTTTGGTCCCCACACCTCAGGAAGGACATACTGGCACTGGACCGTGTCCAGCGGAGATTCACACGGATGATCTCTGGAATGGTAGGTCTAACATACGAGGAACGGCTGAGGATCCTGGGTTTGTATTCACTGGAGTTTAGAAGATTAAGGGGAAATCTAATAGAAACTTACAAGATAATACATGGCTTGGAAAGGGTGGACGCTAGGAAATTGTTTCCATTAGCGAGGATACTAGGACCCGTGGACACAGCCTTAGAATTAGAGGGGGTAAATTCAGAACAGAAATGCGGAGACATTTCTTCAGCCAGAGAGTGGTGGGCCTGTGGAATTCATTGCTGCAGAGTGCAGTGGATGCCGGGAAACTAAATGTCTTGAAAGCAGAAATTGATAAATTCTTGATGTCACAAGGAATTAAGGGCTACGGGGAGAATGCGAGTAAGTGGAGTTGAAATGCCCATCAACCATGATTAAATGGTGGGGTGGACTCGATGCGCCCGAATGGCCTTACTTCCACTCCTATGTCTTATGGTCTTATGGTAATATGAGTTTCCCAATTGGGGCTGTTAACCTGGTCCAATCAGGGAGCCCTGGCTGATGGATATGAACAAGAGTGTAGAAGTGGGCGCCGCAGGGAGTGGAGTGCATTATTTCCCCCTCCAACTCTATTTTGATTTAATCCCTGCCCTCCCCTTCACTGTTTGTTCACACAGCATTGCCCTTTGATGTGAAGGGCAACTGTTTGTCACTGGCCACTTGGGTGTTTTCCTACTTTTCCTGGTGGTGGAAGTTGAATAAAGATTTGTACACCTTGTCTCTCACTGTGTCTCACAGATGCACACACACACCATGGGTACTGGGGATAAAAATAATAAGCACTACCGCAGAAAAGAAAAAAAATATAAACAAGAGTGTAGAAGTGGGCGCCGCAGGGAGTGGAGTGCATTATTTCCCCCTCCAACTCTATTTTGATTTAATCCCTGCCCTCCCCTTCACTGTTTGATCACACAGCATTGCCCTTTGATGTGAAGGGCAACTGTTTGTCACTGGCCACTTGGGTGTTTTCCTATTTTCCTGGTGGTGGAAATTGAATAAAGATTCATGCACTTTGTGTATCTCACTGTGTATCACACCTACACACACAAACCATGGATGCTAAAAAAAGAAAAAAAGAAGAAAAAAAAAACAAGAGTGTCTGAATAAAGATTTGTGCACCTTGTGTCTTTCACTGTGTCTCACACCTGAACACACACGAGTGCAGGGGGAAAAATAAGCATTACCGTAGTTAGGCGGTAGTGTGGGGGGTAATTTTAAAAAATATTTTTTTTTAAAAAACAAGCGTGTCAGGGGTTCTGTTCACTCTGAAAGCTGGCTCTGAGGGAGCTGTACCAGTTTCAAGGTCTCTCCACATGGAAATAAAGGGTGACTTGGTGATGGGATATCGGCCTCTGTGGAGTTATTTCTCCTGCCATAACCCCTTTACGAATTTAAGATGGAGATGAGGAAGAATTTCTTCTCTCAGAGAGTTGAGTCTCTTTGGGACTCTTTGCCTCAGCTCACTGTGGGACAGAGTCCTTGTGTATATTCAAGGCTGAGATAGATGGATTCTTGACCAATCGGGGAATCAAGGGTCACTAGGAAGAGCAGAAAGGTGGACGTCAGAAATGTTGGATCAGCCATGATCCTATTGAATGGTGGAGCATGCTTGAGGGGCCGAATGGCCTACTCCTGTTCCTATTACTTATGATTAGCCCCTACCCTCTGTTCCCATAACTACAATCTCCATTGGAAACGTCTTGGCAACATTCACAAATACTTGAGCAACAATTGCAGAAGGGAACAAAACGTTTGTGCCAAGACATGCAAATTCTCTGTTTTTATTGTTCCTGGTTGCAGTGGAATTTGACCTGGGATGTAATTAAGTGTGTTTTTAAAAGGACACAGACCTTACTTCCTTATCAGTCAACTTTTAATTGCACTGCATCAAAAGAAACAATGGGTCAGAAATTGATATCCATTCCCCAACTGATCAAGGATCGATCTATCTCAGCCTTAAATATACACAAGGACTCTGCCCCCACAGCTCTCTGTGACAGGGATATCGAAACTCTGTTGTACAATCTGACTGTCAGCATTCAGGGTCTGTACTACCAAAAACTATCAGTCCAAAGATGTGCAGATTAATTGGATTGGGCTGCACTAAATTGCCCATCGTGTCCATGGATGTGCAAGTTAGGTAGATTAGCCATGGGAAATGCAGGGTTACAGGAATAGGATAGGGGGTTGGGTCTGTGGGATGCTATTCGGAGGGTTGGTGGGGACCCAATGGGCCGAACGGCCTGCTTCCCCACTGTAGGGATTCTGTAACTCTAGTTTTTGGACACACAAAATGGAAATTTAAGAGTTGCTCCTCCTTGTGGTTCCCTCTCAGACTTGATACAAAGTTTGTATAACTTGCCGCAAAAGAGTTGAAAAAGTTACACCTTGTTGACAAAGACATAACTACGTATTGACACAGGGTACTAAGCTTCTTAATTATTGATCAATAACCTGACTCGTCTGGTCAAGCCAATTTGATATTGGTGCAATATCAAATGATAAAAAGAGTTTTTTTATGCTTTAAAAAGTAGTTAAAAGGTACTATCAAATTTTGCTTTAATCCAATCATGATACAGTAATACAGAATTTGATGGTTTCAGATAAATTAAAGATGTCATGATGAAGCTTTTTCTGTTAGATAAATACATGAATAAGAAACGTTTGAAGGGATATGGGCCAAGTTCAGGCAAGTGGGACTAGTTTCACTTGAGATTATGATCAGCATGGACTGGTTGGGCCGAAGAGACTGTTTGACTCTATGACTCTACATTCATAGAAACAGAGAAAGTTATAAAGGGGAGCAAAGAGATGGTAGATCCATTAAGTACATACTTTGATTCTGTCTTCACAAAGGAATATACAAATAACGTCTCAATAAAGTTGATGAACACATGGATCAGAGAGAGTAAGGAACTGAAGGAAATCTCCAATCGTAGGGAAATGGTGTGGGGGAAATTGATGGCATTAAAGGCCAATAAATCTGCAGGACTCAATAATCTACATCCCAGAGTATGTAAGGCAGTGGCCCTAGAAAGAATGGATGTGATGGTGGTCATCTTTGAAGGTTCTATAGACTCTGAAACAGTTCTTATGGATTGGAGGGCAGCTATTGTGATCCTACTATTTTTTTTAAAAAGGGAGATAGGCAGAAAACAGGGAATTACAAACCAGTTAGCCTGACATCAGTAGTGGGGAAAATGTTTCGGTCCATTATAAAAGATTTAATACCACTTGGAAAACAGTGACAGGACAGGACTGGGATTTACGAAAAGTAAATCAAGCTTGACAAATCTACTGGAGTTTCTTGAGGGTGTAACTAGTCGAGTTGATTAGGGGGAAACAGTGGATGTGGTTTACTGTCCTTGCAATTTCAGAAGGTATTTGATAAGTTCCTACATATGGGTTTAGCATGTTAAACTAAAGGTTATGGGAATGGGTGATGTACGGATAGAGAACTGGTTGACAGACAGGAAGCAAAGTGTAGGAATAAACAGGCAGTGTTTTGAGCACCAGCCAGTGACCACTGGGGTACCACAGGGACCTGAGACCCCAGCTATTCACCTTATAGAGTAATGATTTAGTTGAGGGAAACTAAATGTAATATATCTAAATTTGCAGAGGACAAAGAGCTGGGTGGGAGAATGAACAGTGACGACAATAAAGAGATGCTTCAGTTTTGGACAAATTGAGTGGGTGGGCAAATGCAGAGCAGATGAATGATGCAGTCAGATATGTGGCTATCCACTTCGGCAGCAAAAACAAGAAGATGGATTATTGTCTGAACAGTGATAACTTGGAAAGGGGGAGATGCAAGGAGGCATAGATAACCTTGCACACCAGTCGCTGAAAGTAAGCATGCAGGTGCAGCAGACAGTGCAGAAGGCAAATGGCACGTTGGCCTTTGCAGTGAAAGGATTTGACGACAGGAGCAAGAATCTCGCGTTGCAATTGTACAGAGCCTTAATGAGAGCACACCTGGAGTATTGTGTGTAGTTTTGGCTTCCTCAGCTGAGGAAGGGTGGAGTGCAACAAAGGTCAACCAGACTGACTGCTGGGATGGCAGAGCTGATCTCCAATGACAAACTGGGTCAATTAGGCCAATATCTGATTCAGAAGAATGAGGGATGATTTTGTAGAAACCTGTAACATTCTAACAGGACTAGGCAGGGTAAACACAGCATCTTCCCATTGGCCAGGTGAGAGTTAGGTATTTGGGACTGAGATGAGGAGATATGTCGTCACCCAGAGAGTGGTGAGCCTGTGGAATTCTCTGCAACAGAGAGTAGTTGTGGCTAAATTTTCAAGGAGGGGATAGATAGAGCTCGAGTGGCTAAAGGGATCAAATCGGGAGAAAGTGAGAACAGGCAATTGAGTTTGATGAATGGTGGGTCAGGTTTAACGTTTCCAGGACGTTTCACAAGAATACCAATTTAGGGGGACAACCAACATTCAGACTGTCTGAGAGGTGATTAGTTTGCAAGGGGACTCTGATATTTTAACGCATGCATACATTTTGTTCCACTTCCAGTAAACCCAAGCTGAATGTGAAGGATTTTAAATATTCACAATCCTTTTTAAAAAAAATGAGGATCCAGATCTGGACTCTCTCTTCACCGACAATTAATCAGTTCTTCCTGAGACCATAATCTGTGGACCACGTTTCATTGAAATATGTCCATTTGTTTCAGAGATAAAACAAAGCTGAAACTGCTGGAGAAACTCAGTACCTGCAGAGAGAAAGCAGGGTCAATATTGTGGGTGCAATGACCCTGCTAAGGTGTTTAAGAGTTTCTCCAGTTATTTCTGTCTTGGTTTCAACTTTCCAGCATTCACTGTTCTTTGTCTTTTGTTTCAGAGATATGGAAAGAAACGGGACATCTCCCCCCACCACCTTCAGTGGCGGAGGTCATTCCTTGTGACATTTACAACATACATCTCACGACAAAGACACAAATTGACAGGTTCGATACAGACTCTAGCCACTCAGTATACCAGGGCAGATGGACCCTTTCCCCACTGTGCTTTTGTAGCAGTTGTCCTAAGCTTTAATACACCTTGGAATGGGCCAGTCAGCAACACCTGAAACAGAGAATTCTGAGGAAACTCAGCAGGTCTGTGCAGAGAGAAACGGAGTTAACATTTTGAGTTTGAAATGACTCTCCTTCAGCAATGCCTATTCATGGGCAACTCTTCACACTGATAAACCAGTTCGCCAATCAAAGCCAATAGCAGACACTATGGCAGAGGAGTGATATAATATGCCAAACACAAGCCAAAATGATGAGCACTACCCCAATCACCACTTATACCAGCAAAAGAAAGCAAACAGAAGAAGTACAAAATATATTGCCAATAGACTGGCTGGCTGGAAAGATATCCACCTTCTACATTACTTTTATGTATTCACTGGATATCAGTATCATTGAGGTGAGCAGGAGTTATCCATCCTTAATTACCCAGTGACAAGCCACTGCAATTAACTATCGCTATCCACAATATGGAAGCAGACCCATAATGATGCGAGGGAGGGCATTTCAGGATTTTGACCCAGTAACAGTGAGGGAACAACATATGATGTGTGGATTAGAGGGAACTTGCAGGTGGTGGTGTGCCCATGTGTTTTGTTGCCTTCGCATTTCTAGGTGATGAAATCAAAGGCTTCAAAAGTGCTATTGAAAGAGGCTTGCTGGGTTACTGCAGTGAATCTTGCAGATGGTACCACTATGCATGAGTGAAGATTGAAGATGGTGGATGTGGTGCTTTGTCCTGGATAGTGTCGTTTCAAATGTTGGAGCTACCCATCCAGGCAAGTGGGAGATGGTGGGGGGGGTCACTCTGTCACACATGCACCTTGCAAGTGCTGGACAGGCTTTGGGGAATCAGAAGGGGAACCACTCACCATAGAATTCACATCCTCTACCCTGTTTTTACAGCCAGGCAATTTATAATTTGGAGATGCCGGTGTTGGACACCAGGTTATAGTCCAACAGGTTTAATTGGAAACACGAGCTTTCTGAGCACTGCTCCTTCATCAGATGATCGTTTCATATAGTTAATGGCAAGCCTAAATGATGATAGTAGGAGATTCTGCGATGGCTATGCCATTGAATGTCAAGGGAGAAATGCGCATTGCCTGGCACTGTGTGACATTTCCAACAATTGCCTCATCACATTTTGTCTTAGCCAGCGTGGCCAAACGTGCTGATAGTCTGCTTTTGGCAGTTAATCGAGGTGTTGGAATGAAAACTTAACAAAAAGCTAGTTAAGATTAGTATTAACCAACAATGGTGGCAGTACTAAGTGTGTATATAGCGTAATCAGTGGGAACATGAATACAAATTAAGGTGTAGCGGTTCAGCAATTAATGATTCAGTTTACACTGCATACTTGCATTTTATATTACCCAGCGTCCTGGATTCTCAGTGCTTTGTATTTTTATCCAACAGATCCAGCTACTGCCGATATGCTTATCCCCCAATGTGACTGAGTGTTACTCACATTGCCTGCACATATTTAATACAATACTGTTTCAAACAGCAAGGGAGCCCCAAACTCACTGTCATTGATGAAATGCTTCTGAATCCATCTCAGCCTATTCCTCTGAGCAGACATCGCCATCTCTCTGATGGCCCATGCAATTACAGAGCATTTAATTTTATTAACCCACCTCCTAGAATAGGCATTTGTGGTAGGACAGGTAAAGTGGACAACGCAGTGGCTTAATCTCTTTAGAGAACGCTGTCACTGCACATTATTCTATACTGAATCCTAATGAAGAAACATCCTGGGGCAATTACATTTGTAACCATGACAGAACATTTAACACATGAAGTTGAGCCACTAACATTTCTTCAAAACATTGAATCAGTGGTTAACAGAATGGTTTATCTTTACGGAGATTATTTAAACCATTCCTTAAACAAATGCTGTTGATTGCATTATCACAGTTTTTTTTTGGAGAAAGAGGATCAAGGAAGATAAAATGTTTACACAGCAGTTCTAGAACATTCTCAAAATGTCCCAAAGCTTTCAATAGCCTGATGAACAGTTTTCTTTTAAGCAAAGTCACTGATGCAGGTAAACCCCTGTTTATATAAAGTGATGTCCAACAATCAGCAAATAGGAGGAATGTCCATGGCTTTGGTTGAGAGGGGAAGTTGGCAAGGACATCAAAAAAAACATTATCAACAGCATTCACCACTCCCTGTACACTGAAGCAATCCATGCCTAATGGACTTCATCCTAGGGTCCGAAAAGAAATAGCTCGCAAGAAAGTTGATGCATTGGTTGTAATTTTCCAAAATTTCCTAGATTTGCAGAAGGTCCCATTGGATTGATAAATGTAAAGAGGGAGGTGAAAATCAAGAAACTACAGGCCAGTTAGCTTACCAGTACAGTTATGAAGGAGAAAATGTTAAAAGCTATTACTGAAGATTTTATCAAGGCTCTTAAAAATTCAAGGTACTCAGGCAGATTAAACGTGATTCTGTGAAAGGGAAATCACATTTAACCAAATTGTTAAGAGTTCTTTGAAGCAGTAACATTCCGTAGGTAAAGAGTAACTAATAGATGTATCATTGTTAGATTTTCAGAAGACATTTGATAGTCATTTGAGGTCATTGTGGAAAATAAATTCATCGTAGGGTAAGGGCAACAGATTAAGGTTAGATTGGCTACCTGACAAGAAAAAGGGTAAGTATCAATAGGTCTTTTTCTGGTTGGCAAGATATAACAAACAGTATACCTTGGAGCTCAGTGCTAAGCTCCAACATTTTACAACTAAACAAAATGATTTGAATCAAGGAACCGAAGGGATGGTAACGAAATTTGCTGATGATACCAAGATAGGAAAAGTAAGTTGTAAAGAGGGCAGAAGAAGGCTACAAAGGAATAAACAATAGGTTACGTGAGTGGGCAAAGATGTGGGAAATGGAGCATTGTAGGAAAAGATGAAATTGTCCATTTTGACAGGAAGAGTTTAAAAAATTGAAAAGATGAGAGTATACAACATTGAAATGCGGAGGGATCTGGATGTTCTCGTTGCCTGAATCGCAAATGTTTAGTATGTAGGTACAGCAAGTAATTAGGAATGCTAATAGAATTACTAATCATTTACGGCAAGGGGAATTGAACAGAGAAGTAGATAGATCTGCTTATAGAGGGCATTGTTGAGCTCCATTCTGCAGTATTGGTCTCGCTATTTAAGTAAGAACATAAATGTATTGGTTCAGAAAATATCTGGAATGAAAACAGAAAATGCTGGAAAAGCTCAACAGGTCTTCGCAGAGAAATCAGAGTTAAGGTTTCTGATTCTGAGGGTCACTTGATCCGAAACATTAACTCTGTTTCTCTCTCCATAGATGCTGCTAGACCTGTTGAGCTTTTCCAGCAATTTCCATTTTTGTTTCTGAATTGCAGCATCCACAGTTCTTTTGGTTTACACTTCACATTTGGAACAGGTAGGCTGCCTTTTGAGGAAAGGTTAGGCAGGCTGAGTTCCACTAGAGTTCAGCAGAGTGATTGAAATAGACAATTCCTTACTGGTCTTGACAGAATGGATTTGGAGACAACGTCTCCTCCTGTGGGAGACTCTCAAACCAGTGACCACCATTAAAAATAAGAGCTTACTCACTTAAGGCAGATGTGGTGACTTTTTTTTCTCAGTGGGTCTCAAGTCTCAGAACACTGTTTCTCAAAATGCAGTAGAAGCAGAGAATGTTTGAGTATTGTGAAGGCAGGTAGCTTCTTGGTAAACACGACAGTGAAAGTTTACAGAGGAGCAGGAGAGAAATGTAGTGTTGTCATCATAATCAGATTAGCCATTTTCTTATTAAAAGACAGAGGTCTGAGAACCCAAATAACTTCTTCCCACTCGTAACTCATATGCCTGTATGTCTGTTTCTGAGGCAATCCCCAGATTGGACTCATTGTGGCATCCACTTGCAGTCACAATTCCCCAATTTTCAACAGCACTTAAAACAATTTTGATTAGAAATATTCTAAATGTAAATTTGCTGAAAACTTCCTACAGCCTCTCTATCTCATCCCCAAATCCTTTGCCCCATGCTCTCCAAATAATCTCTTCCAAACGCAATTCCTCACACCCTCTTATCCACCCCATTGCCGCTTGCTTCTACTGAGGACTGTTCAGTGGCTGTTAATCTCTGGAACTCACTTGCCATTTTAACTCATCATCTCCCCCCCTTCACTCAAAACATGCTCTTTAGCATCTGCCTGCACATTACTGTGCATTTCTCCAACCTTATTTAACACTGCTTTCCCTATTTTCTGGTTTTGTAACTAAGGTTCGGTATCCAGAAACCTTTGTACCAAAGATGGCGAACTTATAAAATTTTCACATACTCAGGTGAGTGCATGTGACAATAAACCTAATTCAAGGCAACTAAATACAAATGAGAGGTGGTGTATTCTTGACAATTACTAAAAGCTATCTTATTGAAATATTCTTTTCACAAGTTCAATCCAGCCATTTGATAAAGTAAATATCCTTTGTTTAAATAGTTACAGTTTGAAAACATTTTAGTTATTCTTTTATTATATTCACATTGTACATTGTTAGTGAAAATGAAGATCAGAATTACATAATTACAGATAACTGAGGCACACGGTATTACAGTTTAATCCTGCAGATTGTAACATCAGTTGAAGGTTTGATGCACACACTCACAAAACTGTTTATTGGTTTTTCACTTCAATAAGCTCATCATCATGACATATTCTTAAATGCAACCACCAAAACCAAGTGTATAATTTAAATACATTAAAACATAATGTTAAGTAAGGCAGTCAGTTCAATGTCAATTTGCAAATTTATGACAAAGAAATGTTGAAAACATAATGAAAGTCTATTTGGTCATCACATTTTCCTCTCTCTGAGGCGCTGTGTCATCTGTTTGATCAAGGGTTTTAAAATAAAGACCTAGATTTCTATAGCACCTTTCATGACCTCAGAAGGTTTCCTAGTGCTTTGTGGTCAGTCTAGTGTTTGAACATTTTTTTCCCCATCTTGCCTTCTGTTGTAATGCAGGAAAGACAGCAGCCAAGTAATACACAGTGACATCCCGCAAATAGCAGCAGGAGATTTTGTTTATGCCTCCCATTGAGGATAGATGGAGCCTTTGTTTATGTTTCATTGGATTGATTTCTACCTTCTGCCTTTGCAACAACTATTCAGACAAATTCAAGCCTACAAGAACATGTTACCCAACACCATTTTCTGGGTTAACTAAAGTGGGGCGGGGGTGGATGAAAAACAAAGTACGTGGCAGTGGAAACCATTCCTCTTGATTCACTCTCTCCTGTAACAAAGAACAAAAACCCTTTTCTTCCACTCATCACCATCACACACAAAGACATCATTCACTGACATTAAAGTATTCCTATGGTACGGTTCTGCACTGTGAAGCTTTGTGGAAACTGTACTTCACACACACACGCTTTCCCCAAATGGGTACTCAGCAATGATGAGGATTGGTCCGCAACTTAGTAATAATAACTTATGTTGCCCATTTGGTGTGAAGAGGCCACAAATTCTCACTTTCCAACATATACTAACAGTCTTTGTTGTCAACTTGGAAGAAATGTGAAATCACACAGAGGCTTAGAAACAACACATTACATAAAACAAAATAAATATATTCCTCAAAGACCATCTATTTCAGATGTATTGGCTCTTCGTCAGCTTCAGAGGCTGGGTAGCTAGGATAAATCCACAATGAAAGCAAATGTAAAAATATACCGAGATCCATCAAAAGATGTGTTTAATTCCACGCCGTTGCAATTCTTATGATTGCTATACTTAGCAATTTATAGAAATCATAACCAGCCATTATCGCAATACTGAGAACCATCACTGCTGTATCCAGAGCCAGTCCCTAATTTGGTGCCCCACAGTGAATTGTATCACTGTTTGAATAAGCAGAAACCAAACTACAACTAGCTCATTTAATAATACAAGAGCATGTGAAGGCCATTCAGCCCATCCAGCCTGATCATAGTTTTTATAAACCATGAACTTACCATTACTGTGACAGCAGTCATTCTTCTCAAATGTGAAATGAAAGTGTGTAACAGACTGTAAAGAGAAAAGGCAAGATATGACATTGATGGATGGAATATTCCAAACCAAGATATTTTCTCTTTGTTCTCTTTCTTGGCTTTCTTTGGACTAAACTCAAGACACTTCGGATCAGCCACTGTATATCTGTATAACTGAAGTGCAACTGGTGCAGCAAAGCAGCACTGTTTCGTTTTAATCTTCAGTACTTGAAAAATTAAACATATAATATTCAGTCAGCTCTGTAAATGATAGGTGCTCACAAAGCCAACTTGGTCAGTCTTTATTAATGCAGCTTTTCATTTTTTTTAATCAACCCCACCTAAGTCAAGCACTTAACAGAAGTTGAACGAGCTGTTGGATTCTCTCCCTCTCCTGGTGGATGTAGATTTGTGTGTCCCAAAGCATGTTGATTAAAATAGCATCGTCAATCTCATCCAACATCACATCCGTTTTCAGCTGTGAATTGAGCCTGGAAAAAATAATGAGGGAAAGTAAAGATAAAGTTGCCAGAGTGGTACTGGGCCATTTGGCTGTTCTCTCATTAGAAAGAGATGACTGGTGGTATCTTAAACTGTGGGTCATCATGCTTTAGACGTGGGGAGAAGTTGAAAAGGAGGCAATCCTTTGTGGTAACCTCAGCAGGTGTCACGACTTGAACCCATGCTGTTAGTGTCACTCTGCACGGCAAACCAGCCATCCAGCTGCAAATGTGTTGCTGGTTAAAGCACAGCAGGCCAGGCAGCATCTCAGGATGCTGCCTGGCCTGCTGTGCTTTAACCAGCAACACATTTGCAGCTGTGATCTCCAGCATCTGCAGACCTCATTTTTTACTTAAACCAGCCATCCAGCCAACTAAGCTAACTGATACTACCCAGGCCCCCAACATCAAACCGGCCTGATCTATGAAGTTCACTCGCTCAGTTTCTTTACACGGTTGAGACACAGAAACATTTCCCAGCTGGTTTATTCCATAATCAAGCTATCAGCTAACACTGTACTAAGACAGCACACCAATAAACCTCAACTGATGAATGGATGAGGCAGCAGTACAGCGTAGACAGCAGGGTGAGTCACCAAGCCTCAGAGATTGGCACGAAATCCAAAATTTCAGTAGGTGTGTCTGATAATACTGTCCAGGATTTGTCAAAGTTTTGAATGAATGGAGTGGAGTGGAGGTTTACTGCGCTTGGAAGTTAAATGAAAATTTTAGGAAAAGAAGCTGTGTGTCCTAGGGATTGCACATTACGGAGCCTTCTGGGCCACATGGAAAAGAATAACAGCAACTGTGTGGGTTTCCTCCAGGTGCTCCGGTTAATCTCCCACAATCCAAAGATGTGCAGGTCAGGTAAACTGACCATGCTAAATTGTCCATAATGCTAGATGCATTAGTCAGAGGGAAATGGGTCTGGATGGGTTACTCTTCGGAGGATCAGTGTAGACTGGTTGGGCCGAAGGGCCTGTTTCCACACTATAGGGAATCTAATCTAATCTTATCTTATCATTCCACTGCATAGTGCTTAATCTATTGATAACAACAGATTTTGGTTTCTGATTGAAGATTGCTCTACTTAATAAAATGAAGGCTGTTGCCCACAAAGTTCAAACATATCACATAAAATATTGGACTGCACTTCAATGGCAAAATCGCCAAGTCTGTAAATGTACGAACTACTCTTTTTGATCGTGCAGTCTAAGTGGGCATTATTGTATAACAATGGTGGACAGGTTAGTAGTTACGTCCACCCTACGTTATTAAAGGTCCAAAGTGAAACTGCTGTACGTCACAGATAGTATGTGTGTCTCATGGCCATCACACTACAGACTTCACATTTATATATGTATACGCAAAACTGTCCTAAAAGAAAGACAAAAAAAATGCAGATTCAAAGCAATAAAGTTGCAACAGGTCTAAAGCAGCCTACAAGTGATCTCAAGAAATTCCGGGCATCTGCACTTAACTGGAATAAGACAACTTTATAAGAAATCAGAAATTGCTGGAGAAACTCAGTGGGTCTGCCAGCATCTGTGGGGAGAAAGCAGAGTTAATATTTTGGGTCCAGTGAATTGTTTCGATGAAGAGTCACTTGACTCAAAATATTAATTGCTTCTCTGCCCACAGATGCTGCCAAACAATGCTGTGTTTCTGCAGCAATTTGTGTTCTTCTTACATTTAACCAGAATTGTCTATTCAGACCACTTCCTTCACAAAGAACCTAGTAAAGCTGGAATCGATAGGTATCAGGAGGCAAACTGTCCACTGGTTGGAGTCAGACCTGGCATATAGGAAGATGGCTGTGGTTGTTGGAGGTCAGTCATTTCATCTCCGGGACACCTCCGCAAGAGTTCCTCAGGATAGTGTCCTATGCCCAACAATTTTTAGTTGTTTCAAATAATGTCCTACCCTCCATCATCAGGTCAGTAGTGGTGATGTTCGTCAATAATTGCACAACATTCAGCACTATTTGTGACTCTTCAAGTACTGAAGCAGTCCATGTTCAAATGTAACAAGATCTGGATAATATCCAGGCTTTAGCTGACAAGTGGCAAGTAATATTCATGCCACACAAATGCCAAGCAATGACCATCTCCAATAAAAGGCAATCTAACCACCACCTTTTTGAGATTCACTGGCATTACCATCACTGAAATCCCCCACTATCAACTCTTTGGGTTACCAATGATCAGAAACTCAACTGGATTCACCATATAATTTTAATGGCTATAAGAGCAGGTCAGAAACTAGGAATACTTCGGTGAGTAACTCACCTCCTGACTCCCCAAAACCTGTCTACCATCTTTACAAGGCAAGTCAGGAAGGTGATGGAATATTCTCCACTTGCCTGGACTGGATGAGTGTAGCTCCAACAACATTCAAAAAGCTTAACATCATGCAGGACAAAGCAGCCCACTTGATTGGCACCAATCCACAAACATCCACTCCCTTCAATCGAAAAGCAGTAGCAGCAGTGTGTACAACCTACAAGATACACTGCAGAAATTCACCAAAGATCCTTAGGTACCACCTTCCAAATCCACAACCATTTCTATCAAGAAGGACAAGGGCAGCAGACACATGGGAACAACACAACTTGCATGCACTTCTCCAAGTCACTCACCATGTTGACTTGGAAATATACTGCCGTTCCTTCACTGTTGCTGAGTCAAATTCCCTCCCCAAGGGCATTGTGGGACTACCTACAGCAGCACGTGGACTGCAGCGGTTCAAGAAGGCAACTCACCATGGCCTTGGACAACTTGGACAGGCAATAAAATTTGGCTCAGCCAGCAACTCTCCCGATTGAATAATTGTTTTTATATAAGGAGTTTTAAAAGGATTGACTGGGTAAAACACTGGCCCAATCCCAACCAGACTGCAGGCTACACGCTACACATGGGTATTACTTGAAGGATCAATATAGGAGATGTGCAACAATCCAATCTTAGGAGAACAAATAAATCGCAGTCGCATGTCAGCGCTCCTCGGTTGTTGCATCATCATCTCCATAATGTAACCTATGCCAAAGTGTCCAGGTAACAAGTCTTACCCTCCCATCCAGCCCAGGCTGGAGCCTCTGCTTGATTCCTGATGAAGGGCTTTTGCCCGAAACGTCGATTTTCCTGCTCCTCGGATGCTGCCTGACCTGCTGTGCTTTTCCAGTTCTACTCTAATCTAGACCTTGATTAATTAAATCCTGTGCCTACCTGAAATATGGAATATCCACCATTTCACACCAGGCTCTGGCTCGATCCACCGCTCGACCATCTGAATCAGTGCACTAACAAACAGAAGGTGAAAGATCTCATCACTACAATCTCTCATCTAATTAGTCTCTCAGATCAGTTAATTAAAAAAGGATTCTGCTCTCTCACTGCCACAAGCCATGCCCTGACAGACTAAACTACTCCCAAAGGGTGGTTAATTCAGACACAGCAGTAGTTTTGGGAAGATAATAACACACTTTAGGTTCATTTTGCAAACAGATACACAATATGCACTTTTGGAGTCTAATTATTTAGCAATATTATTGTTAAACCTCTTGGAGACAAAGGAAATAATTACATCAATACTTGATACCTTTACAATCCTTGGACAGTCACAAGGAGCTGGTTTATTTCAATCTTAAATCAATTTGGCATGTGCCAGTTACTAATGAAGCCTGCACTAGTTAGAAAGGACATTGATCCATTTTTTTTTGAAATTGTGAAAGGAAAAAGTGCAGAGGTTGAAATGACTGGGAAAGATGATGCAAGTTAAATAAAAGCCAAGCTTGGGTTTCAAAAGCCTCAAAGTTTGTAGGTGTCAGACGGATTAAGTGAGGCAAAGGGCACCAGTTCCTGAGCAAACAACAAGTTTGATTGGCACATGCTTTCTTTTTTAAACTGTTCTTTCATGGCATGTTGGACCAGCATTTTTAACCTTCCCTAAAGGGAAGTTGTTTTTGTGAACTGCTGCAGTCACTGTTGCTGTTGGAGAGGAAGCTCCAGGATTTTGACCCAGCAACAATGAAGAAACGGAGACATGGTTTCAAGACAGGATGGTGTGGAGGGGAACTTGTAGGTGGGGCTGTGATAAAGCCTGATAGCATAGTTAGGAGTAATAGAAGGGTAAAGTTCAGAGAAGCATGAAACATAGCAGTGAACATCATGAGGCACAGTGCATCATAGCGTTTGCATAATGATGGAAAACAGCAAATGTATGAATAACCTAGTTCAGTGACTCTTTATTCCACTGACACCAAGCGCAGTTATTGAAAAAACAGTTAGCTTAAGACAATTAAAAACATCAAATGCCTTGAGAACCCAGCTTCAAATCAATAGAGTTGGTGCTCACTATTCACATGCTCACAGCAACGCTGAAGCCATTGCATTCCCCTCAAAGCAACTGAAACTATTCCCGAAGCCCTGAAGGAACCCTGGCACAGTGAAATCTACCTTTCCCACAGTCTCTACTGTCACCATCACCAGCCAGAGGGAGTGCACCAGACCAGCTATAAGCCATCACAATAACCACAGGTCTCCTACAGTGTGGAAGCATGCCATTCAGCCCATCAAGTCCACACCTCCCCCACACCCCCCCCCCCCCATCCCCACTCTCGATGAATACCCCATCCAGACCTTCCACCCCTACACTATCCCTGTAACCCTGCATTCCCCATGGTTAATCCACATAGCCTGCACAACCCTGGACACTAAGAGCAATTTAGCATTGCCAATCCAACTAACCCGCACAGCTTTGGATTGTGGGAGGAAACCGGAGCACTTGGAGGAAACCCACACAGACGTGGGCAGAATGCACAAAGTCCACACAGTCAGCCGAGGCCAGAATTGAGCCTGAGTTCCTGGTGCGGAGAGGTTCTGTCACACAGAATTTGCAACTCGGGACTGCCCTCTTGACCTGTCAATCTTCCTTCACACCTATCCACTCCACCCTCCTCTCCGACCTATCACCTTCTCCTCCATCTTCAACTACCTATCACATTCCCAGCTACTTTACCCACCAGCCCCACCCCCTTCCTATTTATCTGTCACCCACCCTGGCCCACAAGCCTCACTCCTGATGAAGGACTTATGCCCGAAACGTCAATTCTCCTGCTCCTCAGATGCTGCCTGACCTGCTGTACTTTTCCAGCATCACGGTCTCGACACAGAATTTGGGTACATAACAGACTCCAGTGCTAGACTTGATGCTGTACAATCACCTGTTTTAGGCACATCTGGATTGTACTGAAAAGCAGATATACTTTGGATTTGATAACAAAAGCCACAAAAATTACAGGCCTAATGAGTCCTTAAGCACATCACTTTGAGGAATAGCGAATTCAAGGAACAACAAATGCTTGCCTCTTCCACATTATACTTACGCAGTCAACCACCATCTTGCCCAGCTCTCTGGCACCAAAGACTGTCTTAGCCAGCTCCCAAGGATTGGAGGGACGGAAGACGTCGACAGAAGTCACAGGTACCTGTGGCGGCTTTCCCGTTCCAAGAGAAACAACGATACCAAGCTTCTTCACCTGATCATCTCTACCCTGTGCAGTGAACACAGCATTACAAAAAAGGCAAACTGACATTGCAATGAGAAACCACTCCTGATGAGCTGCTACTCACCATGTAACATTTATTGATTAAATGAGGATTTTGTTACAAACATTTTTTTAGATCATTTGCGTGGCTCTGTCCAATGTGCCACACAAGAGCGAATGGAGTTCTCCATTGACTTCAAGAGTTCCTTCTCCAATACTTGCATTGCAAAGCCATTATACTCAAATTCAATTCAGTCCTGTCCTCATCTGATCTCAATGTGCGCTCTCACTTGCAGCAGAATACCAAGCAAGAATCCCATGATATTTCATTATTTCATCCCTGCTAATGAAATCCTCTCTCCTGATGAAGTGTTCCTGCCCGAAACGTCGATTTTCCTGCTCCACAGATACTGCCTGACCTGCTGTGCTTTTCCAGCACCACTCTAATCTAGACTCATCCCTGCTGTAGCCTGGCTCATTTATAGCAGCCTAGTGGGCGGCACGGTGGCACAGTGGTTAGCACTGCTGCCTCACAGCGCCTGTAGACCCGGGTTCAATTCCCGACTCAGGCGACTGACTGTGTGGAGTTTGCACGTTCTCCCCGTGTCTGCGTGGGTTTCCTCCGGGTGCTCCGGTTTCCTCCCACAGTCCAAAGAGGTGCGGGTCAGGTGAATTGGCCAAGCTAAATTGCCCGTAGTGTTAGGTAAGGGGTAAATGTAGGGGTATGGGTGGGTTGCGCTTCGGCGGGTCGGTGTGGACTTGTTGGGCCGAAGGGCCTGTTTCCACACTGTAAGTCTAATCTAATCTATGCAATACACCAGTTGAGCTCAGTAAGAAACAAAAGGTCACAAACAATGGGCTGACTTATTGGGACAGGTTGGACAAGTTAGGGCTTTTTTTTCTTTATAGGGTAGGAGACTGAGGGGGGATCTTTTTGAAGTGTATAAGATGACAAGAGGCATGACAGGGTGAATGCACGCAGTCTTTTTCCCCAGGGTTGGGGTTTCGAAGACTAGAGGGCTCAGTTTAAGGTGAGAGGGGAATAAATAAAAGGGAAGCTGAGGGGCAATGTTTTTACACACAGGCTGGTACATATATGGAATGAACTGCCACTGGAAGTGGTTGAGGAGGGTACATTAACAACATTTAACAGCATCTGGATGGGATACATGGATAGGAGAGGTTTAGAAGGATATGGGCCAAATGCGGGGAAATGGGGCTAGCGTGGATGGACATTTTGGTGGGCATGGACCAGTTTGGGGTGAAGGGCCTGTCTCCATGCTGTAGGACTCTTTAAGAACCAACTAAAGTCTTGCCTTCCTGCACAGCTCTCACCATACATTCATTCACTCTCAGAGCCATTGTTAGAGGGAAAAGCATCTTTGCAATATTCTTTCAGTTGGAAAATGCTTCCCTTTTATCTCTAGTTGCTAGGAACAATGGGAAACAACCATGGTCACAGTGTCTCAATATCAGCACTACTCTTAGAAGATTGGCAGTAAATTGTCACATTTTAGCAGTTTCAACTTATATACTGGATTAAAAAGAGTTAGAATAACAATACTAAGGTTGTAAATCATTAAGCAATATCATTTTATCCAATACAGAAATATGACTAAAAGGACAAAGTGGTAAAATGAGGCCTTTTGGTTGGATAACCTTTCCATCTCAAATACCAAGATTTCCAACAAGGTAGTGACTGGAATTTTCATGAGCAATTTTCATTCCAATCTGGGAAACAGCAGCAAGAAACTAAGCTAATTTCCTGGTTTGGCTTAGAATTAGCAACGATTTAATGAAATAAAGATAACACCCACTTTTCTCCTCAGGTTCTGATTGTATTCATGGATTTCAGTCAAGGCATCCAGCGTTGGATTGTTTGCAAGCAGCCCTCCGTCCAGGAAGCGGCCCATGGGTCGGAAGTAGGTAGGGGCCGCACCACTGCAACGAGCTGCTCGCCACACCAACTGGTCTGTTTGAAGGAAAGCCACAATTTAGAACTATATACGCATGAAGCACTATTGCAAACTGACCATTTACATGTTACCTTTTTCCAAAATTTGCCTCAAATACTTGCTCAGCAAGTATTTAGATTAGAGTCCCTACAGTGGAAACAGGCCCTTCGGCTACGTAGCACAGCGGTTCAGTGCTTAGCAATGCTGCCTCACAGCACCACGGACCCAGGTTCAATTTCACCCTCGGGTGACTGTGTGTATGGAGTTTGCACATTCTCCCTGTGTCTGCATTGGCTTCCTCTGGGTGCTCCAGTTTCCTCCCACAATCCAAAGAAGAAATCAGAAGTCACACAACATCAGGTTATAGTTCAACAGGGGTTTATTTTAAATCACAAGCTTTGAGAGTGCTGTTCCTTCATCAGGTGAGGAGGAGGGAAGCGTGCAGGCACAAAACTCTTCACCTGACGAAGTGGCAATTACCATTGTGGCTTCCTCGATGGTAATACCAGCCTGGTTTTACTTTGTAAAGAGGTTGTTTTCAGTTCAGGACTCCCAAAGCTCATCCTCCACTGATGATGTCTCCATAAAATTAATATCTGTCCCTCTTTCAACTGTCCACAGGGTCTATTCACATATGGGAAATTTTAAAAAAGAAAGAAATGAGGACTTTACAGTCTTTATACTTTATAAATATAGTGCAGTTTCAGCAGTCACTGAATATCCCAAAGCCGTTCACAGCCAATGAAATACCATTGAGGTTGCTGCTGTTATGTAGAAAGAGGGGCAGCCAATTTGCACATGGCAAGCATGCACACGCAGTAATGCAATGCCAATTAAATTATTTGTTTTTATGATGTCGATTAAGAGATAAATCCCTTGTTTTTCTTTCAAATGAAGTCATAGGGCTTTTACAGCCACCTGAGGAAACAGACAGGATCTCGGTTTAATGGTTCATTCGAAAAAGTATCATCTCCGATGGTCCAGCACTTTCCTCAGTGCTGCATGGGAGTGTCAACTTGGATTTTTTTATTTCACTGCACGAGCCCTGGAGTGAAACTTGAACTGGAAACCTTGTGACTTAAGGAGTGAGAATGTTACCAACTCAGCCACAGCTGAGGTTTGGCTGACAGGAAGTTGGGGCCCACCCAAGGAACTTGCCTTTCACGAGGGGTATGAGTTAAGGGTTTTGGGAGCAAGTTCAAAATTTCCATTTCCTGACGCAGATGGAGATTTGGGTGAAAGATGGGCTTTAATAGATTGAACAGAATTGCTGAGCTTGCAACAGCTGTTCTGAAAAAAACTTGGACTCTACTGTTCATTTTCATACAGGCTTAAAAATAGCTAATGATCCAGACATCCTAATATGTGGGAGAAAGCGGCTTCACTGAATAGACACATCAACCAAACCTCCAACATATTGTGCATTCCACAGTAAATGCCGAAGGAAATTCCATTTTCATGGCAGCCGTCATTCTTAGACAGTCTTACATCTGTGAGAGATTGCGTACATATGTTTTGCTTTAAATACATTTTTTAAAAAAAGAAAAACATCTTGTAGCATTGGTGTCAACATCATTGTGGTGCGGGGGTGTATGTCACCAGAATTCAGTGTTGAGAGAGGTTCTGTTGCATAGGTTGTGGAATGGAAGGAAAACGGATGGAGTCAACTTACGAAAGGTTTGCTAATTTTGAGTGGATTGTTTCTTCTGCAATGCTACGGGACTCTATTCTGAAGATGTAGTATGTTAATCCAACACTTGTTCTTGTTCTTGGGATTACACCAGTTGGCTAAGGATCAGCACCAAACCATTTTTCGGATCCAGTAGGGTTTGATAGTTTTTTTAGGGGAGGCACGGAGCAAAAGAAGGTTAGAGGAAATGAAAGAAGGCCAAGAATAGAGATGTGATAAGAAATGAGGAGGTACAAAGGGGAAGGAAGGAAGATTGTCTTTTAAATGTCTTTTTAATAAATGTTCTTTACTGTAATGTTCCAAACATGCTCAGCTGAACCATCTGGAAATGTCTTGTGTAGATTCATTGCAAATAGTATTTTTGCTTGGTATCAATAATGTAGACTAAAACCAAGTGGAGAAGGATGCCCACATGACATCTTCAGCACATGACTAGCTCAGTCTTGTTAAATGGAATAGCTTATTACATAATAAATATTTAGACAAGAGCCCATGGTAAGACCTTATGCTATACTTGTAAGAGTTTACAATACTGCCACTGAATACTTATGCTACATTACTTAAAGACAACTAATGCACACACTGATAACTCAGCGAAAAAACTTACATCCAGAACCTCAACCTGAGCTACAAATTTTCTCCAAACTCGCTAAAACTGATAACTTCTCCAAGGAAAATTCACTTATATCCAGTTGGACAGAGCTTAACATGTGATATCAGTTAACTCTTTCAGGTACTAACTGCTTCAGACAACATTCTTTTCCTTCTACTTAGTTCTTAAAGTGCTTTGCGTGATTTATCTTTGGGTGCTCCATCAGCTTATACCTGCAATGGGGGTGTGCAGCAATAATGTTGCCCTGTGACAATCCTTTTCAATAACGTATGGGTGATAGAGCAAGTGAGGACTTTGCAGGCAGAGATATATTTTAGAGAATTGCTTTTTGATGGAATACCATGAGGGAGACAGCAGCGAAAGATTTCACATAGCATAACCTGTGCATTTTTGAAAACCACAGAAAACAGGACTGAAGGGAAATATTAGTACTTAATATATCAGACCAGGCAGGAGAAATAGGATTAATTGAATGAAGGACAATTTGTGACAATACTATGACTTTATATAATATATTTTTATTAAGAAAAAATAGATTTTTAAATACTACAACAAATACAAAACAATGCAGTTCAAAACAGTACAAAACTCAACCCAAATAATAAAAAAAATCCCCAACCCATCCTCCTATACAAATGTATAAACATATATAGAGAAGTATAAATTTTTTTAAAAACCTAAACTAGCTATTTAACTAACTAAATAAATACCTAACACCAAACAAATAAATAGTAATAACTCAGCCCAGCCAAACAAAACACTCATACATTCACAGTTCCTCCTCCCTGGATATTGGACTCATTGAAACACAAAATCGTTACGGCTATATAAAAGCCCTTATTAGTGTGGCAGATAAATCTGTGTCCAGGTATTTCAAAAAGGGTTGCCATGTCTTGTAAAAATTCTCAGTTTTGTGGTGTACCATATTAGTGAGAAAATCCAGAGGAATATGTTCCATAACAATCTTCCGCCAACCCGACTGGCCTGGGGGGGGGGTTTCTGATAGCCAACCTGGCAAGATATTCTTCCTTGCACAGAATGTAAGAATATTGAAAAATTTTGCCTGATGTGAGTCTGCAGGAAATACAATGGGTAGGCCCAAAAGGAGCGAAATAGGGTCCTCCTCCACCCCTACACCTAAAATCCTCTCCATTGCACCCACCACAGCGCTCCAATATGTTTGAAGCCTGTCACAAGACCAAAGACAATGGGTAAGAATACCCGTACAGACCTTGCACTTGGGATATGCTGAAGATACCCCTGGTTTAAATTTTGACAACCGGTCTGGGGCTAAGTGGACCCTGTGGAGAATCTTCAACTGTAAAGCTTGGGTCCTATTGCAAATTGCTATCTTCCTTGCATTCTCCCAAATATCCTCCCATGCCTCTGAAGAAACTTCAACACCCAACTCTCTTTCCCACATTTTGCAGAGTCAATCAGACTCATCTGAGGTGCCACCCCCCAATTGGTGATATAGAGTACTGACAGAGAGTGTCCTCTTAGCCCTTAGTACCCCTCTTTCTATGTCAGATTTGTAGGGATCAGTCAAAAGTGTTGTCTTTTTTGTGAATAAAATCCCTAACTTCAAAAAAAACGCAAGAGGTCTCTATTAGGTAACTCGTACTTCCGTACTAACTGATCGAAGGACATCATTACATCTCCCTCAAATAAATCACCCATGCAAGATATACCCCTAGCTACCCAACGTTTCAATCCTGAATCTACCATACCTCGTTGAAAACTCGGCATACCCACTAAAGGTGTAAACAAAGATGTTTTGCCAATATTATCTTCCCTCTGCCAAATTGCCCTCCATGCTTTAACAGTATTGATGACTATTAGGTTATGGCAATATTCCCTAACTGTCCTCACTTTGTCCAAAAACAGCAAACTGGTAAGGGAACACCTTGCTTGGGAGACTTCGATATCTAGCCATATTGAAAGAGGGTCCCCACAAACCCAATCACTTACATAGGTCAAAAACGAGCTTAATTGGTCATTTTTAATGTCCGGAAGGTCTACTCCCCCCAATCTGTGAGACAACTGCAGTTTGGCTAATTTAATGAGGGGCCGTTTACGGTGCCAGATGAAGGAGCAAAACCAACTGTTCAGTCTCCTGAGTCATGATTTGGAGATGCCAGTGTTGGACTGGGGTGTACAAAGTTAAAAATCACACAACACCAGGTTATAGTCCAACAGGTTTAATTGGAAGCACACTAGCTTTCGGAGCTCCGACAATCACTGATGAAGGAGCCTCGCTCTGAAAGCTAGTGTGCTTCCAATTAAATCTGTTGGACGATAACCTGGTGTTGTGTGATTTTTTAACTTAGTCTCCTGAGTGTTTGTTTATTGAAAATCAGGGGGAGCATCCGTATAGGGTATAGCAAACGAGGAAAAATAATCATCTTAATAAGCGCTATCCGACCCAACCTTGAGACTGGAAGTGCCTGCCATCTTTGGAGATCTTGTTTATTTTTTCAAATAATTGAGTAAAATTGGCTTTGAACAGCCAATCCAGAACGGGAGTAATGAATATGCCCAAATTCACACAACCCCCCGTGACCATCTAAATGGGAATCTATAGTCACTCTCAAGAGCCAACTCTTTTGTAAGACCACCCATTGGCATAACCTCTGATTTAGCAAAATTAATCTTATACCCTGAAAAAGCGGCAAACGCGTGAATGCATTGTATCAGGCAAGGCACTGAAACTGCTGGATTTGTCAAGAAAGTTAGAACATCATCGGCATACAGCGAGATCTTATGTAATTTTGACCCCACTTCTGGAGCTGATATATTGAGATCCTCACGAATGGCCTCTGCCAACGGTTCAATCATCAATGTAAAAAGTAATGGTGAAAGAAATATTAAAATTGCTTGATCATACCCCGTTGGTAATGACCGCAGCGAGAGGTACACTGTAGAGAACCTTTATCCATTTTATGAAAACTTCGCCCAGACCAAACCGGTCTAGAGTATTGTAAAGGTATGGCCACTCAACTCACTCAAATGCCTTCTCTGCATCTAAAGAAACCACCAAACCCTGTATTGACTGCTGTTGGCATGCTTGAATTATGTTAAGCAGCCTCCTAACGTTATTGCAAGATCTGCAACCCTTTATGTAGCCCGTCTAATCCTTTTTAGGGGGTAACACAGTCTCCAGTCTTAACGCAAGAGCCTTAGAGAGGATCTTAAAGTCCACATTTAAGAGCGAGATGGGCCTGTATGAAGCACAGTCTTCTGGATCCTTCCTTTTTTATTAAGGATAAGTGAAATATTGGCCTCTCTCAGAGATGGTGGCAGACAAACATGGCTGTATGAATCATTAAACATATTCAGCATCGGGCCTGACAGTATACTTATAAATTCCTTATAGAATTCACTGGGAAGTCCATCAGGACTGGGCGCCTTCCCATTGTGAAGCTGCCTCACAGCTTCCTGCACTTCTTGCTCTGATAATGGGGCATTGAGAAAGGACTGTTGTTCGGGAGTCACAGCCGGGAGCTTCAGACTTCTGAAAAAGGATTCCATTTTGGCCTGCCCCTCCTCACAATTCTCAGACTGATATAACTTAGAGTAGAATCTCTGGAACACCACATTAATCTTTTTAGAATCACATGTTAGGTTCCCAGATCCTTCCCTAATCACTGTAATGGTTTGTGGGGCACTTCTCTTTCTGGCAAGGTATGTCACCATGCTCGTATAACCTTTGCTTTGCAAAAGCCAGCTCCTTCTTTGCCGTCTACGTGAGCACAGAATTTAGTGTAGACCGCAGTGCCGTAATCCTCTGTAGTTTGTCAAAATAGGCCTTCTCAGCTGCCTTCAACCATACTTCAAGGAGACGTTGCTGCTCACCCTTCTGCCGCTTCCTACTGATGGAATATGAAATAACTAACCCTCTAGCATAAGCTTTGGCAGTTTCCCAGAGAACAGATGAGCTATCAACCGAGCCTATGTTGATGTCTAGGAATGTCCAAAATTCCCTAGAGAAATACTCCACAAACTTGCTGTCCATGAGAATAAAGGGGTCCATTCGCCAGTACCTTGAATCCACTGTAACATCTTTAATTTTAACCATGAGGTACACTGGAGCATGATCAGAGATGGCAATATTACCAATCGTACAGGATGCCACCAGATCCAGGGTTACCGCAGGGGTCGAAAAAAATCAATCCTCGTGTGACATCTATGCAGATTGGAGAAAAATGTGAAATCCCTACCTGTAGGGTGGAGACACCTCCAGATGTCCACCAACCCTAATTCCCCACACAGACCCAATAACTCTTTAGTTTATGCAGAGGGTGCACCTGTCTACTGTGGGGTCCACGAGGCAGTTAAAATCTCCCCCTATAATGATATGCCGAGACTTGAGATTTATCAGTTTAGAAAAAGCATCTACCAAGAATTTAAGAGGATGAGCTGGGGGACAATAAACATTTAAAATGCCATATACTTCCCCATTTATCAAGGCATTGAGAATTACAAACCTCCCGTATGTGTCTTTAATACATTCCAACAATTTAAATGAGAGATTTTTCCTTACCAATATAGCCACTCCCCTACTTTTGGTATTAAATGATGAAAAATAAACTCAGTCAAAGCCATTCTGCTGAAATTTCTGATGCTCCTTGTCATCCAAATGTGTCTCCTGTAACAAAGCAATATCCTTTCTCCTTTCTAAGACTCAAGAGTACCTTCTTCCTCTTAATTGGTGAGTGACTTCCCTTGATATTCCAGGTACACCATTTAATCAAATCATTAGCCATAACCTTCTGCAATTACATTTAAATTCCAGAGAGGAGGAACCCGAACCACATATTGCTGAGCCTTAGTGTTGCAGGGTCCACCAAATATAAAAACTACATAAACTAAAACCACTACATTTAACAAACATACGAAATTATTAAAAATAAAAAACAACAAAAACCAGAAGACAAACCAACATATAAAGCACCAATAGCGCTGAGTAGGGGAACTCACCCCCTGCCCGGAGGGGGCAACTACCTGCCTCGAACTGCCCATAAATAGGCATCTAACCATCTCAACCACCTTCAATTTTCCCAGCTAGAGCCACATCGCAAGCACAAGCTAAAAAGAATAAACACCCCATAGAATATCAATATGAATAAAAAAAACATTCTTTTATTAAAAAAAGGGGAAAAACAAAAGCTCCAACCAGATTTCCTCCATTTCTTTTCCAGAATGATACACATATACCCAAGCAACAATATTTATATTTATACATACAATTGTTTAAATTAGGTTAGTTTGTCCACAAAATCTCTTGCCTTCTCCGATGTGTCAAAGAGATGCATGGATCCATTTAAGGTGATCCAAAGCACTGCCGGATATCTCAGGGAGAACTGAATCCCAAGCTCCTTCAATTTTCTCTTGACACCATCATACAATTTTCGTTTCTTGATCACTGCCACTGAAAAGTCCTAAAAAAAATGATCTTAGATCCCTCGTAAATTAGGGCCTTTGGATCCTTCCCCTGGAGTCTGGAAACCTCGATGACTCTCTACTTGTCCCGGTAATGATGGAACCGCACCAGGAAAGGACGAGAGCGTTGACCCAGACCCGACCTCTGTGCTGCGACCCGGTGAGCCCTCTCCATCTTCAATCCTCTCATGCCAGTCTCCAAGTCAAGGAATTTCAGAAGCCAATCTTCAACAAACTCCGCAGGCCGCTCACCTTCCTTACCCTCAGGCAGACCGATGATCCAAATGTTTTTTCTCCTGCCCCTGTTTTCAAGATCATCCACTTGGTCACGCAAATTACGAACCTGCGTCTTCAGGGCTTGGATCTCTTCCTTGAATGAACTTGCATCAGCTTCCACCACCGTGATTCTGTGCTCCACCTTATCCGTCCTCTTCTCCAGGTCTCCCAGCTGCTGCTCATGCTTCTGCAGCACAAGAGAGACTGGAGCCAGCTTCTCTTCAATCTGTTTCCCCAACATCTCGCGAGATTTCAAGAGCTGGTTCACCAGGTCCTGGAGAGTAATCGGCTTGGAGGCTGCTGCAGGCTGAGCTGCAGGCCCGGCCTCAGATGCTCCTCCTCCCTTTTTAGGCATTTTTGGAAATACAGGTAAGCCAATTTTTAAATGTTTCTTGGGGTTCCACAATCTTTCCAACGATCCAAGAAATCCTGATGACCTGGGTTGGGTGGGTTAAAGGACCGTCCTGCTCCTGCTGCGATGTGAAGCTCTGCGTGTGATCTTCTCAGATCGCCGCCATCTTAGATTCCCCAATACTATGACTTTAAGAGGTTATTTTGTCCTTTTTTTGAAAAGAGATTTTAAGACAGAGATGTGAGCTGTCTACTTGGAATTCCAATAAATAGCTTGTGAGGCCTTGGTTTTTTTTAAAAAAGTTTGAACAATAGCAGCAGCCTGAATGGGTGGGGTCAAGCTCTCACAGAATCAAGTTTTTAGTTTGTTAGTTTTTCAGTAGCAGTTGTTGCTGGGGTCTCAGCAGTATTGAAAGCAACAGTAAGTCTCTCCCGGCTGCTCTGCTCTCTCAGTGTTTTCTCTTGATGGTTTTTATCCTGGGCTGCTAGAGTTGCATGTGAGACAATCTTTTTTCTGAATCTGTCTTTTGCCAAGGGGGTGCTAATGGGACGTTACTATATTGGAACAGTTACAGTTCAGTAGCTAATCTAATACTCTGTTAAGTTTTCCAGTGGAGTTAGAGCTAAGCCAAATCTTTTCTTTATTTTCTTCTTTCGTTGTATTTTAATGATAGTGTTTGAATAACTCGTGTTTTGCTTAATGCCAGTCATTTGACCAATCGAATTACATCTGGAATGGAACACCTTACATTAACCTTTTCTTATTTTAAAGCTAAGAGTCTAGGTTACCTTCTTAATATGTTTTGAAGGGATTTGTTCTGGTCCATAATAAATTCAAGGCTGGTAAGCATGATACACACAAGAAATTCCTTTCGAAAACTACAAAAAGACACTGCAAATAAGAAACATGATGCAAAGCCTAATCATTTTTAAGCATTTTTTTTAAGTTAGAAGTTTTGATATTAAATATGTGGCATCAATACTGGGCTATTCTGTTTCAAGGTGACAATTACAGCTATGTCAGGAGTACAGCACGTCACTCACCCATTAAACTACCACACTGTACAGCAAGATCAAATTGATGAAGCAATTAAAGATTTGTGCTTTCATTATGAAACTACTTCAATGTCTCCCCTTCAGTCAAATTGCATTGTTGTCCTCAACTCATTTATCAACTAACCTATGTAATCAGAGGTGAAAATACAGTCACATTTATTCTTTGCAAAATTTGGTTTGAGTTACTTTCAACTTTGTATATTAGGACAATAAATGATAACCACTTCAAACAATAATTTTGTACACATGCTTATCCTTTACTTCTTGACTGTATATTGCTGAGCAGATCTACAACTTGGCTAAAAATAAGCAATACAAATTAAAATTTCACTAGCCCAGCCAGAGAAGTCCACACCCTTGAATGAATAAAAAATAACTGGCCTCATAAACCACTCACTTGTATTCAAGAAGAAAGCTCACCATCACCAATTCAAGGGGAACTCACAATAAGCCTGAAATGTCACATCACGAACATCAACATTTCATGCAATTAAAACTTGTTGTTCAGAGGAACTGAAGGGTGCTGAAGCACAAACTACAATGAATTTATCTGACATACCAGGTTTACTTATATATAAACTTCAACCTGACTTTGTAATCTGGAACTTGATAGCAGTTGGGAACAGAAGTAGGCCATTCAGTCCATTCAGTGAGATCATGGGTGATCTGTGGCCTAATTCCATATTCTGGACTTTGGCCCATATCCTTTAACACGTCATAATCCCTTAAATTGTAAGCTTTGATCCCAAGGTAACAAGAAGATACAAGAGTTTAGAAGTGCTTGTTGTAGCACATTTTACCTTTAGGTTGGGTGAGTGCCTGGAACTCTGCTGTCCTCATATAAGGTGGATCATGCTGTGGTTCTGGCGGGTTGTAGTTGCGGAACAGGTGAAGCTCCCCAGGATGCCGATCAGCCAGAGTTCCTGTCACCATCACTCTACAGGCAGAGGTGGGTTGGGAGGGGGAGAATGCATACAGACATTAACTTCCAACGTATCCACTTACCCAAAATTTGAATTTCAACCATAACCATGTTCAACACCAAGGTAATTGACGCAAACAATCCCCCAACACAATGGTTAATATGAAAAAAAGACTCACAATCATTCAGCAACTTTCTCAATCCCAGAAGGTCCCAAAGCGCATTACAGCCCATGGATTACTTCTGAAACTAGTCACAGTTTAAATACTGAAACTGTGGTAGCTAATGAAAAGCGAAGCAAGATATCACAAACAACCACATGACGACGACTGAATAATCTGTTTATAATGATGCTGATTGTGAGAAAAATATTGGCCAGGACACCGGAGAGATCTCTGTCCAAACAATGCTTGGGATCCTTCACGTTCTTCTGAGCGGGACAACAGAGCTTGGGTTTAGCATCAGTTATATAGTCATAGAGTTGTACAGCACAGAAACAGACCCTTTGGTCCAACTTGACCAGATGTGTTAAATTAATGTAGTCCCATATGCCAGCATTTGGCCCACATCCCTATAAACCTTTCTTTTTCATATACCCATCCAGATGCCTTTTAAATGTTGTAATTGTACCTGTCTCCACCACTTCCTCTGACAACTTATTCCAGACACTAAAAGACAAAAATGTCAGACACAACAGCATGCCCTCAGTACTGGACTCGTATGCCAGTTTTGATTTAGTGCTCTGGAGTGACACTTGAATGGACAATTTTCTGACTAAATCACAAGAGAATGCTACCCATAAGCCACATTTGAGCACCCCGCTTCATGTGAATGTTAAACAGCGTTTCATTTTACATTTGAGTGCCCTGATTGAATGACGACTGACAGCAATAACATTAATTAAAGTAACAGATAAACCAACTGAAAAGCATGATGTGTACTACCTTAGTTCACTTTTATTTTAAAAGTTGAAGACTGAATTTTAATATAGTACTGAGGATTGGGTGAACGCAGTTCTTTTTAGAAAAAGGACAGTATTTTGCATGTAGCACAAGATAAAATATATTTGGAACTCTCTTCCTCAAGCAGCAATAGATGCGAGACAGTTGTTAATTTTAAACCTAAGATAATTTTTTGTTAAGTTTACATATTAAGGGCTATGTCCAGAATATGGAGTTAGGCCACAGATCACCCACGATCTCACTGAATGGACTGAATGGCCTACTTCTGTTCCGATCTGCTATTAAGTTCCAGATGATATATTGAAGTTTATATATAAATAAACCTGGTATGTCAGATAAATTCATTGTAGTTTGTGCTTCAGCGCCCTTCAGTTCCTCTGAACAAGTTTTAATTGCCATCCTAAAACTGAAAATACTACACAAAGGTAAAAGGTAAAGAAGCCATAGTCCTACTGAACCACAGAGCTGCGCTCTCATTTCACAGAGACAATTAGTGGCGGTTTAACCTCAGGGTAACCATACGTCAGGCAAGGGGAGAGGGAGAGTTCTCATGATAAACTCAGCCAGCGTGAGAATTGAACCCACACTACTGGAATCATAAATCAGTTGTCCAGTCAACTGTAAATTACATTTACAAACATAAATCAAGAATAGGAGCAGACCTTTCATCCCTTTAAGCGTAGTTCATCATGCAATAAAGTCATGGCTGATCCCAACCATAGCCTCAACTCCATTTTCCTACTCAACCCTGATACTCTTCGACTCTTTTACTAGTGAACTATTTCTGTCTTAAAAATATTCAACAATTTGGTCTCCACACTCCCTGTGCAAGAAAATTCAACAGTACCATGAGCCTCCAAGAGAAAATTATGAACTCACTTAGGTTTGGTGACATCAGTCATTTTGGTATTTTCCCCAAACTCCTTCTTCAGAAACTCCTCAAGTGGAACCGATGAGAATGGTCTGGATCCTTTAAACACTTCATCTTTCATCCGGAAATAAAGGCAACGCAGATATTGCATGGATTTGCCTATGTGTAACAGGAAAGCAAACCCCAACAGTCAGAGCCTTAAGCAAAGTACCCATTACAGAAATCAGAAAAACCCACATTATAGTTAACACAGAAATGTGCTGACAACATGAGATTGTAACTCACTTCTTCTCTGACTGACTGAATGCTGCCAGCATTTTTGCTTATGAGTCACTAGTCCGTTAATACAGTACAATCAATGTCCAAGGAACTTTAGTGAAGGTACTAGGGAGTTATTAGTGACCTGGCAGTTGTGGTAAGGTACTAAGGAGTAATTATTTGCATAAGTATGGTCTCATAGACATGAAACAATAGTCCAGCAAAGAAGCAATGGGTAAAAATGAAAAAACAATAAGAAGGGATTTCTTCCACCCAAAATGTTGCTGGACTCAAACTTTTAGTTTCATGATGCCGCCCCTTCTGCCAAATCCAATTTTTTTGTTCTCAACTCATTATCAAGTAACCTATGTAATCAGAGATTGAAAATGCTGTCACATTTGTTCTTTGCAAAATTCATTTTGAGTTACTTCCAGTTTTGTGCATTGGGACTATGGAAAATACCAACAATAGATGATAACCAATTTAAATAATAATTCTGTATGCACGCTTATTTTTTACTCATGAGACACACAGATTTTTGGCAACAGAACTTCTCTCTTCACTGTATGCACGAGTCTAGACAACAAGTGTTTGAGACCAGGAAGATCCTATCCTGGTTTTCTCCACATGATATTTCAAACTAGGTGCGCTTTGTGGAGATCAGAGGAGAATATCACCATTTTCCCTTGCCCCAGGGCAGTGAATTAACCTGCAGTACACCCAGAAATGCCTGATTTGAAGTTAACTAACTTAAATGAGGAAAAAAATTCACACAGGACTCTTCCTGTTCAATGTCGAGAGTGTGGTGCTAGAAAAGCACAGCAGGCCAGGCAGCATCTGAGGAGCAGTAAAATCAACATTTCGGGCATAAGCTCTTCATCAGGAAGGGCTTCGTAAGCCCACATTATAGGGTTTATGCCCAAAACATCGATTCTCCGGCTCCTCGGTTGCTGCCTGACCTGCTATGTTTTTTCAGCACCGCACTCTCGACTCTGACCTCCAGCAACTGCAGTCCTCACTTTCTCCTCTTCCTGTTCAATGCCGACATCAGCTCACCTCAGTTCTGAGGAAGGGTCACTGGACCCAAAACGTTAACTCTGATTTCTCTCCACAGATGATGCCAGACCTGCTGAGACTTTCCAGCAATTTCTGTTTCTGTATCAGCTCTCTTAGCATGGATCACAAATCAAAACAGACACACTCTGTTCTGTGTTGCAATTCCCAAGGTAAAGCAGACCTGGAATCAAGCCAAGACCAACTGGTTGACAGGACAGACTCTTCAGGGCATTTTCCCAGCATGCATCAGGAAGTCAGGAATTTATTTTTAAACATAATTGGGTACCAACTCCAACACCTATTTGTGTTGATTTTGTTTTTATATATCTCATGAGGATTACACAGCACAACTTTCTGAATTCAGCGTCAGTGATTTTCTCTCCAGATTAGCTTTAGAAGAGGGAACCAAGATTCAAATGGAGATAATTTAAAACACGGCTTGAATTTTCAAAAATTATGCAATTTATGAAAAACAATACAAAGTCTTTTCTTTCTAGAAGTACCCAGCTCAGTACAGAATGCAGACTTCCTGTGGAGAGACAAGTACAGCCACAAACCGATCAACCCAACACAGATGTCAGTAACTGGACTGATTGGGTTGAGAGCCGTCTCAATAGTATAGAACCTGGGTCTAAAAAATGGTCAAAATAAAGGTAAATATCTGGCCCAAAACACCGCACAGACTGCTGCTGAAAACTGATTACACTGTGGCAATATTAATAGGTCCAAGCAGTAAGATTGACTATCATCCTCTTGTCTCTGGTTGGTCCTTACGAACCCAAATACAGCAAAAAGAAAATTACCTCATGTCGCTCCTTGAACTTTAGTGAAGGGGGTAATAAATTTCATCATAACCAGTGAAGTCAAGTTGAGTACTAGATTTCTCAAAACCTTATATTTAATACTTATAATTTTATAATAACAGTTGCACAGAAAATACAGAAGGTCAAACACATGCATCTACAGGTTCAAGAACAGCTTCTTCCCTGCTGTCATTGAATAGATTCCTGTAATTTCAAGTCTAATGCTGACCTTGCTTTTGTGTACCTCCTGTAACCTTGCTCTGTCTAAGCACCTTATGATCTGTATGTCATTGTTTGTTATGATCTGCCTGCACTGCTCACAAAACAAAACTTATCACTGTACTTAGGTACATGTGACAATAAATCAAATCAAGCTCTGATGCAATTCACACCCATATTTGTCCAAATAAAGTAGTCACATCATTTATGTGGACATCTATGTCTTTCAAAATTGCCCACCTTCAACTAACCTTCACGTGTAACCGATGTTCCCCACCTACCCAACACTCACTTCCAAAGCCAAACCTACATGGTTCGAAATCCTGGTTAAGGCTTGCACGCCTTGCCAAGTACTTACCATGTACAATAGCAAGGGCCAGAATTCCACCAGTGCTGGTGCCCGATATCCAATCGAACAGCTCCCGGACGGGCTGGCCAGCAGCCTGCTCGATGGCAATAAGTAGCTGAATTAGAACAAGCCCTCGAATTCCACCCCCATCCAAGCACAGCAAACGATCATATCTGAAAATCAACAAAACATCGTTGAACACTCTCTTTATTACTATATATTAATTCCTTTATCCCAAAATGGAGTTTCATTACCACAAAGAAACTGTGTTTTGTCTATTTAATTCATTTTCTCACCTCCTGTGCACATATCCATCACCATCTGCAGCATCTAGCCCTTTCGATAAGGAACTGACTACAGTGGCAATCCCTAAGATATCCTCAAATCCTGGAAACAGAAGACACTTTATTAGTTATGAGGCTAGGCCACTTTTCCATTCAAGTGCAGACTCGGACACACAGTTGTTATTTGATTAGAAGTACAGAAGTATAACAAACTGTTAGTGGGTTAGTACTTGGGAGGCTTGGACTTATAATCTGGAGAATAGAAGTTGAAAACTCACCACAGAACCTACCAAATCTTAATCTGAATTAAAAGTCAAAAGTAAAGAGCTGGGTTCAGTGACTTTGAGCTGTTGTAAAAGCCTAACTTGTTAATGACCTTTAGGAAAGGGGCCTTAGTTCCAGTCTGTGTGTTATTCAAACTCCACCAACATAGCTGATTCTTAAGTACCTCTGAAATTTTCGAGCAAGATGTTCAGTTACAGTAAATCATCATCACCATCACAATCACCACCACCAACTCAGGAAGGTGGCCACACCTTCACTTTCTCAAAGCGGAGTGGGCAATCAAAATAACTTTGCTGTCTGGCATTAACCCAAGAGTAGTTCCCAACAGACGATCTTAAAAACTAGGGATCACGATCTCCTACGATCAACACTGACTGACAAATCTCACAGGAGTTGATTTAAGATATTGCCATGGCATTTGCTAAGGAACAAGCTTCAATTGCCAGCCTACACATAATCAACTAATTTCACATTAAGGGGCATTCAGCAAAGCAGAGTTGGTCACTGCCAACCGGATGAAGGTGGCAGAAGTAATAATTAGTCAGCTCGCCCTTTTTCATGCTACTAATTGCAATCCAAGAAAGGACATTTAGAGGATCATAGAGGCTAGATTAAACAGCTACCTGACAATCAATGCTTAGTGCATGCAAAAAAAGGTTAATCAGGCTACGGATCCTCAGTTGTTGAGTATGTTTGGTAGAGCTGAAAATCTAAGGGAATCATAGAGATATAGCAATCAGGCAGGAAAATTGCCACACTGCGGTTAAATAGAGGAGCTAGTCCCTAAACCTTTCTTCTTTCAGGAGAGAAGGTCAAAACAGAATGTGCCTATTGTAGCTAGTCAGTCAGGAAAATATACATAAACTATGCTCACACTCAGCATTTTGAGAATCAGATGTTTTCAAAATGACAACCCGACACTGTCTATCGTGTTCAAATTTACAGACTGGTAAACAAATATTAAAGGCTCTGATCACTGCATAAAAATTTAAGAAAACAAGACAGAGGCGACAATTATGGCTCTACATAACTCATTTCACAATCACCTCTCTAGCAATGTTAAATACAAGATCTTCTATTCATGTATCAGCATTCTTAAATTAAAGCTTCAGTGTATTCAAAAATAAATTAAAAAGCAGAATTAAAAACAAAGAAAAAAGGCAACAGAAGAAAGACAAATCTTGCAGAGCAGCTTGGCCTGTAATGATTTTTGATAAACAATTATTTTAGAAGATGATTTCCTTCACCCACTCTAACCCTTTTGCAAAGCAGGACAGGAATCCAGGATACAGAAGTGAGGATGTAGCAACAGGGGCCAAATGGCTGATGTTACCTAATCCACGGTTGGTTTTCACTGGGACTGGTCTTGCAGTATAGCTGGGTGACGGTGAGGGGGAGTCTGGAGAAGGTGGATAACAGCGTTCAGCCCCTATACTACACAGGAGGTTCAGCATCACCTTCCGGTTACTGCCTTTGAAGGCATCAAACAGTTAGTACCAGGATATAAACAAGCAAGGCATAATCGTAATTTTGAACCAAAAATAAACACATTTACATCCATGCAGATCTCATTGTTATGTATTGTTAATGTACCTTTTAAAACATGAGCAAAACTTGTGAAGTTTCAGACCAAATTAGAGTTCCATCTTAGGCTTTTTCTCAGGAGCTAAACTTCTACATTAAGAAGCTTGCTTCTACTTTTCCCATTTATCTCCTTTGATCAAGTGAGTGAGGCTGGGAAAAGCGAGAGCAGGAGAGTTTCATTTAGCTGAGGTAGGCTTGTCTGAGACAGCTTTTTTATTTAATACCCAATTAATTTCTGTTATATGAGAGTTATTTTTCTCTCTAGCATGAGAATATAATCATGCGGATTAGTGCGAACTATTCTGCATTGCATCTATGCACAATTATGGCTAAGCAGTGAATGATCTTCTTTCTGAAACTCCCCTCTCCAGCCTTTCCCAAACTGGATGTCTTTTCTGCAATTCAAAAGGCAATTCATTCACAGGCAGCAATTTCTAGACCATCTGGGTTAGTTACGCTGCATCGTCAGTGGGCCAAGTAGGGTGTGCAGCCTATTCCAATGCCATTGCTGAATGTGTTCTTACAGAAGCCATAGAAAACTGCAGAAAATCAGTACAGGGAAAACTACCTCCTTATCAAAGGAGTAAAGAACTGCGGACGCTGGAAAACAGAAAGAACTGCAGACGCTGGAAAAACTCGGCAGTTCTGTCAGCACCTGTGCAGAGAAAAGCAGAGCTAATGTTTTGGGTCCAGCAACCCTTCTTCAGAACAGTTCTGCTAGACGTGCTGAGCTTTTCCAACAATTTCTGATTTTGCTCCGTATCAAAGGAATAGGGCCAGACTTACACACAGAAACTGAACCCCAAGTAATGCAATCCTAAAAATGTTTGCTCACCATATTGGATGGTTGTAACAAGCTAAATAAAGCAAGATAAATTTTTTTCCTTGTATTCAGTACTTGGAAATAAATTTGTAGGATAGCACTTTAAAAACAGTAGCATTCCACGACACAAGCTGGTATCAGCTGAAATCAATGCATAATAATATCTCATGCAACATGCTCTGGTCACACTGTCTCACTGAATTAGTATCTGATCAAGCACTTGGTGTCACACAATATACTATACCTTACACACAAAGCAATCACATACAACTCTCCACATTCATATTCTTCGACTTGAACCCATTTACTACCTTTATAAAATATTTTTAAATCAGAAAGGCACACACACAAACAAGGCCCTAAAAAGGACGTCCATGCAGAAATACATGCGCAGACATTGGCGTTGTTAACTGCAGCGACATGCAATGGCACAGAAGGCTTGGGTGGAGACCTGAAGATCCACTCCTCTATTCTTGAGTTCAGCTGCCCCTGCTAGAACAATGTCGCTCCCGAAAAGGAGACGAAATCTTGGCCACACGCTACAGCCGTTTCATCACCTTGAATGACAGTTCTCTAGGTTCACAGGAACAGTTTAGAGGGATAAGGGCCAAATGGTGGCATATGGGACTGGATTAATTTAGGATTTCTGATCAGCATGGACAAGTTGGACCGACGGGGCTATTTCCATGCTGTATAACTCTATGACTCTATTGACCATCACAAGGGTGCGGCATCAGCAGAAAGACTATAATGATTCAAGGAGAAGGAACCAACCACCATCTTCTCAGGGCAACATGGGATGAACAATAAATGTTCCAGCATTGCACACATTCTACAAAATGCATGTCTGCCTACCACAAGAGAAGCATTAGGGAAATTGAGGAGGAAGTCACATTTAGCCACTGAAAGGAGAAAGGAGGATTAAATATCTTGAAGCCTGACCAGGCAGTAGCTTTGGATTTAGAGTTATTTTCACACTTTTTTAGCACACGCTGGCTATTCAATCCGGCTGTAGGGGGGATAAAGATGCTGGAAGAGGAAAGGTCAGATGGGGGTTCATACAGAATCTTAGTTCAGTTCCCAAACATAAAAAAGGTCAAGGTGAAAAACTGGGAAAACAGCGACTGTAAAGGTTAAGAAACAGTTTAAGAAATGCACAGAAAACCAAAGGATCAAATACAGTAGGGGTTCATTGTTAAATGATTCTATTTAAATTTCATACTCAGTTGTTTTTGGTAGATCTTGCAGCTCTAGATGGCTGCAAAATTTTTAAAAGGTCGGAATCTTTTCTGCGAAAGACATCCAGCCCTCACATTCTCCAGCTACATCAAGTTAAAGGTTTCCCCCACCTTTACTGTGGCGTGCAGCAATCAAACCAGGTGTCTCGCCGAAATCATTGGGCAATTTCACATTAGCCCCAAACACGATCAGAGCCTTGATAAGTTCCAGGTTATCAAGCTGCAACAATAGAAAGTCATTTTATAAATTTTAAGAAAAGTACATTTCAAGAGTGCTTTATTCTTTATAAGGAAAGAGTGCATAAGTTAAGAAACCAAAAGAGAAAATGCTGGAAAATCTCAGCAAGAGAGAAAAGAGCTGACGTTTCGAGTCTAACTGACCCTTTGTCAAAGCTCCTTTCTCTCCTTACAGATGCTGCCAGACCTGCTGAGATTTTCAAGCATTTTCTCTTTTGGTTTCAGATTCCAGCATCTGCAGTAATTTGCCTTTATGCTTAAGTTAAGATATTATTCTTTATAAGGAATCCTGCTTAATCTCTGAATCAGCATTTTTTGGCAAAGCAATATACACAACATGCATCAGGCCAGGGAGAGGTTGGGAAGGACAGTCCTTCATGGTAACCTCAGTTGATGCGAGAATTGAACCCATGTTACTGGCATCATTCCACATCGCAAACTTACTTCTTGACAAGAACACTTTATAAAACACACAGTAGGCTCACTCTTGGAAATAAAATTTCTTGCTTTGAAAGTACATGCTCCAAGGAGGGTGCTCACAACTTTGGCGCAGAATTGGAAACTTGACTGTTATGAGCAGTTACAGCTCATCGCAATGCCCCTGGGCTAAGAAGGAGGGGGAAAAAAATTTGATTAGTCCAATTGGAAAATTCAATTTTGGGGAAAGTGGAGGCACACTGTTTAAGAACAGCATTCAATGCCCACTATAAATAAATAACCTGTTATCACTTGCCATTTAATCCTGGCACTGAAGGATGAATGCCAATGTCTGTCTATCAGTGCCCCAGGATGAGCCAATGACCTTATGACAAACAAGATGATAAATGCTAACAATTCTATCCCATTTGTGGAACGCCCATTCATAATCTCTTTCCTCTCCAGCTGAAATAACAAAAGATTTTCTACTCCCATATCAGCAATTAATAAAGTCCTGAGGTCAGTGGGCAGGAAATGAGTCTTAAACATCACAAAGTTAGTAGAGGCTAGTGCTGTCCTCTCAATGCTATTTGTTTAAAGTTATCAAGATTATTAGTTGCACAGAAAGCCATGATCACACTTAATTCTATCCTTCTTAGTCACTGAGAAATCCAGACACAAATTAGGAGGAGATTACTGCAAATGCTGGAGTCTGTACTGAAAATGAAAAAATGCTGAAAATCACAGCAGGTCAGGCAGCATCTGTGGAGAACAAACTGACAATCAGTCTAGATTACTCTTCATCAGAGCTGACATGAGTGTGGAGGAGGCAGCATTTATGCAATAGTGGTGGGGTGGACTACGGGGAAGTGATAGTGCAAATTAAGTAATCGGATTCAGAATGATCGGAACATATGCTCGCCACACTTCATGTCAGCTATAATGATGAGTCATCTAGACTCAAAACGTTAGCTTGGTCTCTCTCCACAAATGCTGCCACACTTGGTTAAGTGCAACCTTGAAGTCAAGCACGGTCACTTTCACCTCACCTCTGGATTTCAGCTCGTTTGCCCATGTTTGGCTGTACTGAGTCAGGAGCTGGCCTGGTGGAACGCAAACTGGGTGGCACTGAGCAGGTTATTGCTGAGCAGGTGCTACTGACAGCACTGTTGATGACACCTTCCATCACTTCATTCATGATCAAGGGTGGACTGATGGGGCGGTAATAGGCAGGGTTGGATTTGTCCTGTTTTTTATGTATAGGACATACTTTGGCAATTTTCCATACTTTCAGGTAGATACCAGTGTTGTAACCGTACTGGAACAGCTTAACTTGGGGATATGGACTAGCATGAACCAAAATTATTCTATAAGACATTAAGTAGTATTGACCTTCATGGCAAGATGAAGAGGAGTGTTCCCACTTTCGCCTTTTGCATTTGTATCTGCTCCATGTACTAACAGAATCATGGCACACTCAAAACGCCCACGTTTCACCATGATGTGCAGTGGTGTCTCTCCAGTTTTACTTAAGTAGTCCAAGGCGCATCCACGGTTAATCAGCAGTCGGATCATCTGAAATGATTCATTCAACAAAGTGTTGTAATGCCATAACAAAAATACTTGTATTTATGTAGAGCTTTTCACACCCTTAGAACATTACAAAACACTTTGTAGCACATGGAGTTGCTCTGAATTACTGTCAATGCTAGAGAGAAACAAGCGGCCAATTCACCAACAAGGTAACACGAAAAACAGTATGGCAATTGACCAGATAATCTCATTTCAAACTATTTGAGGGACCAATGCTGGTCAGAACAATGGAACTGCTCCCCTGCACTTCTTAAACGCCACAAACCTGAGAGGACCTTTTATAAATCTCCTCTCAATAACAACACCTGGGCTCTCCCGTGGCACAGAGGTATTGTCCCTATCCCTGAACTAGGAGGCTCAGTTCAAGTCCCACCTACCTCAGAGGTGTGTAATAACATCTTTAAACAGGTTAATTAGAAAAATAGGTTAATAACAAAAATAAACAAAGATAGTACTTAGGGGTTCTCTTGTGACAGAGTGGTGGTGGCCCTATCCCTGAACCAGAAGGCCCGGGTTCAAGTCCTACCTGCTGCAGAAATATGCAGTAACATATCTGAACAGGTTAATTAGGAAAAATAGAGAATAAAAATTAATTCAACTATAGCACTAAAGGGCTGTTGCATCACAGTGGCACTGTCCTAATCTCTGAGCAAGGAGTTCCAGGTTCAATCCCACCTCCTCCAGAGGCATTTAATAACATCTCTAAACATATTGATTCGACAGTATTTGAAAAGCACTTCTAATCGAGCAGCAGTGGTGTCACTATCTCGAAGGTGAGTTCAAGTCCCACTTGTTCCCAAGTAATTTAATTACATCTCCGGTTGATGAAAAAATAGACAACACTTTCAGCAGTTCAGCACTCCCTTAGTAATACAAAGAATTATCAGTCTCCATTATGTGTTCAAGGTTCTGGAGTGGGGGCTTGAACTTACATCCTCCTGACTCAGAGGCCAGATAACGGCCACCAAGGAAACATTGACACCATCCAACACAATGGGAAGATAGCTTACCACAATCTGTTCAAGGTCGTAAACTGGTTCTTCATCCTAATGTTAGTGCACGCAACACCACGTTAAAGTGCAACAGGTTTATTTGAAATCACAGCTTTTGGAGTGCTGCCCCTTCATCAGGTGGTGAAGAGAGCACGCAGGCACAGACTTTATTATCAGAGACACCAAAAGATCATACAAATGGCGTGAGTGAAGTGTCGACCAACTGAATAATAAGTCCCTGCAGGTGATCGAGAGTGTCAGGCGGTGTGAATAAAGAGTCACCAGCTGAATAACAAGTGAAGCGATGGCCAAAAATCCAATTAATTGATGCAGACAATTACAAAAAGATAAAAATAAGGTGGCGTTGGAGACAAACCAAATGCTATGTATAAGAGGGTCCCTCAGCATGCAATTCTTACACCTCAAAAAGCTCTCATTCCTGATGAAGGGCTTTTGCCTGAATCATCGATTCTCCTGCTCCTCGGATGCTGCCTGACCTGCTGTGCTTTTCCAGCACGACACTCTCAAAACTTTACCCTTACTAGCCTTGTGATGTACTTCAGTGAAGCCTGATTATCCCAGGCCACTTGACAATTAGACTTGATTCCCTTCTGTTAGCCCAAGAACATTAAGTATAACTGCAATGCTCTGGAAAAGAGTGGCTAATTCAACACAGTTCAGAGATACATTTGGACTCTTCCTATTTGGTATACTACAGGATTACACCATTGAATACATTTATACAAAAAGCTGACAAGCTACATTCAAGCCTAAGTGTCATTATAATCTCTGCTTAGATTTAAATGCAGAGTATTTCATTGACAATAAATGCAATTTGAACAAAATGTACAAAGATCTAGCACAAAGTTCAGGTTGTAAGTTTAACCGCTGAGCTGGAAGGCTTGCTTTCAGACGTTTTGCCATCATACTAGGGAACATCATCAGTGAGCCTCTGATGAAGCCTTCACCGGGGGCTCAGTGATGATGTTATGTAACTTGGTGACAAAACATCTGAAAACAAACCTTCCAGCTCAGTGAGCAAACTTACAATCTCAACCTCAATCTGAGCCACAAATCCTCTCGCAAATCTAGCACAAAGTATTGAAATGTTGTCGAGTGAATGACACCATTACTTTGATCACAATGAAAGGCTGCATAACCAGGAATACACCAATCATCCAAAACTCACTCTAATCTCATCACAATTCTCAAGTACCAAAGACCCAGGTGGAGAAGTTCATGAACTACATCATACAGGGAGAATAAAACTTACATCTGATTTCTTGGCCCAATGGAGAGGTGTCCCTCCATAATGAGGATCTTCAGTGGAGATTTGACTTGGGTCTGTGTCTAGGATAGCCTCAGCGCACCTACAGGGAAACGAATGAGAGAGATGACTGGTGTGAGTATTACACAAACTACTAGGCTACGCACTTACAGTCATGATTTTTTATGAATAATTGGGATTACAATAAAACAACCTAAGTATTAAATGAAACGTCTGAAAGGTGCAACTTGGCCCGAAATGAAATGTTCCTTTGCGCTTTCCCCATTTTCTCATGAAGTTAATGTGCAAATCCACAGACACCTTCCTATATAAGAGTGGTATTTTGTGTGACAGCCTTGAAGTTGAATACCAGAGTGACAAGTCAATGACTGACTGGATAACCTTGCCAAGCATGACTTACTCTTGAGGTATGCATAAAAGAAAGACACATTGCTAAGATTTTCATCTTCAATGCATCAGACCAGATGAAAGAACGCCAAATCTTAAGAGCATGCTGCTCTTTGGAATTTGGCATTCTCACACCTGTCCTGATACATGCAAGACAGAAACATGTCTCTTTTACAAATAACCCTCAAGTTTTGTACTATTGAGAAACCATTAGCATCCTTCTTCAAGACTCCTGAACAGCCAGAAGCTTCCGTTCTTGCTGATGCATTTCCTTCTAATTTAAGGGCACTATAACGAAAGGATTCCCCCAATTACTGATCCAGCTGATGTTCTCAATCCTATTAAAAAGCTAGGAATTAAACCTCAAATCCTCCTGATCCCAATGCCTTTTCCAACTGAATCACAATCAATTAATGGCATGGTATGCTTTTCATTTTCCATTTAAATCTTTAATAGACTGTAGGGAACGAGGTTTTGAAAAATGTGGTGCTGAAAAAACACAGCAGGCCAGGCAGCATCCGAGGAGCAGGAGAATCGACGTTTCGGGCATAAGCCCTTCTTCAGGAAATAGATGGTGACATCTTGTAAAATGCCCATATTACAGAGGAGGAAGTGCTAGATGTCTTTAAACGGGTAAAGGTGGATAAATCCCCAGGACCTGATCAGGTGTACCCAAGAACTCTGTGGGAAGCTAGAGAAGTGATTGCTGGGCCTCTTACATCATCGATAGTCACAGGTGAGGTGCCGGAAGACTGGAGGTTGGCAAACTTGGTGCCACTGTTTAAGAAGGGTGGTAAGGACAAGCCAGGGAAATATAGACCAGTGAGCCTGATGTCAGCGGTGGGCAAGTTGTTGGAGGGAATCCTGAGGGAAAGGGTGTACATGTATTTGGAAAGGCAAGGACTAATTAGGGATAGTCAGTATGGCTTTATGTGTGGGAAATCATGTCTCACAAACTTGATTGAGTTTTTTTTAAAGAAGTAACAAAGAGGATTAATGAGGGAAGAGCGGTAGATGTGATCTATGTGGACTTCAGTAAGGCGTTCGAAAAGGTTCCCCGTGGGAGTCTGATTGGCAAGGTTAGATCTCACGGAATACAGGGTAAACTAGCCATTTGGATACAGAACTGGCTCAAATGCAGAAGACAGAGGGTGGTGGTAGAGGATTGTTTTTCAAACTGGAGACCTATGACCAGTGGAGTGCCACAAGGATCGGTGCTGGGTCCTCTACTTTTTGTCATTTACATAAATGATTTGGATGCGAGCATAAGAGGTACAGTTAGTAAGTTTGCAGATGACACTAAAATTGGAGGTGTAGTGGACAGTGAAGAGGGTTACCTCAGATTACAACAGGATCTTGACCAGATGGGCCAATGGGCTGAGAAGTGGCAGATGGAGTTTAATTCAGATAAATACAAGGTGCTGCATTTTGGGAAAGCAAATCTTTGCAGGACTTATACACTTAATGGTAAGGTCCTAGGGAGTGTTGCTGAACAAAGAGACCTTGGAGTGCAGGTTCATTGCTCCTTGAAAGTGGAGTCGCAGGTAGATAGGATAGTGAAGAAGGCTTTTGGTATGCTTTCCCTTATTGGTCAGAGAGTTGAGTACAAGAGTTGAGAGGTCATGTTGCGGCTGTACAGAACATTGGTTAAGCCACTGTTGGAATATTGTGTGCAATTCTGGTCTCCTTCCTTCGGAAAGATGTTATGAAACTTGAAAGGTTCAGAAAAGATTTACAAGGATGTTGCCAGGGCTGGAGGATTTGAGCTACAGGGAGAGGCTGAACAGGCTGGGGCTGTTTTCCCTGGAGCATCGGAGGCTAAGGGGTGACCTAATAGAGGTTTACAAAATTATGAGGGGCATGGATAGGGTAAATAGGTAAAGTCTTTTCCCTGGGGTTGGGGAGTCCAGAACTAGAGGGCATAGGTAAAGGGTGAGAAGGTAAAGATATAAAAGAGACCTAAGGGGCAAATTTTTCACACAGAGGGTGGTACGGATATGGAAAGAGCTGCCAGAGGAAGTGGTGGAGGCTGGTACAATTGCAACATTTAAGAGGCATTTGGATGGGTATATGAACAGGAATTGACCTCATGAACCTACGCTGCACTCCCTCAATAGCCAGAGAGTGGTGGCTGTGTGGAATGCTCTGCCCCAGAGGGCAGTGGAGGCCCAGTCTCTGGATTCATTTAAGAAAGAGTTGGATAGAGCTCTCAAAGATAGTGGAATCAAGGGTTATGGAGATAAGGCAGGAAGAGGATACTAATTAGGAATGATCAGCCATGATCATATTGAATGGCGATGCAGGCTCGAAGGGCTAAAAGGCCTACTCCTGCACCTATTGTCTATTGAAGGGTTTGGAGGGATATGTGCCGAGTGTTGCAGGTGGGACTAGATTGGGTTGGGATATCTGGACGGGTTGGACCGAAGGGTCTGTTTCCATGCTGTACAACTTTATGACTCTAATAGCTGATAACAGCATTGGATACAGATGAGAAAGTGTTTCATCGTCCAACATCCTCAACATTTCCCAGAACCCACACTCACACTGAGTGCTTTGACCTGCAGAGATTTTCAGAGACAAAATAATGTTTTATCTGTGAGAAACTTACATGGAATTGAAGTGGCATTTTGATCACTGCAACCGTAAAAGGTATATTTAAAAACCAAATGATAAACAATTACAGGTGTGCTCAAGTTATGGGCAAGAAATCCCAATTAGTGTCTCTTGGCAACCCTCTCTTAAATGCCTACTCTATCCTTGCACGTCAATTGTCTCAGAAAATACAACTGATTACTATCAAGTTAGAGAACAGACAGTAGTGCCGAATGATTGTTTTTTAAACTGGAAGAAGGGATACAGTAGGAACCCCAACAGTCAGTACTGGGACCATTGCTTTCCTTGATATTTTAATGACTCGGTCTTGGTTGCATAGGGCACAATTTCAATATCTGCAGACAACATGAAACTTGCAAGATATTTTCGACTGTGAGCAGGACAGTGATAGATTTCAAGAGGACACAGATGTATGTGGAACGAATAGACAAGTAACAGATCGTGAAGTGATATATTTTAATCAGAAGAATAAAGAAAGACAATACAAATAAAAGGTTAAATTGTAAACATAGCGCAAGAACAGAGAGACTTCAGGTACATGCGCACAATTCATTGAAGGTGACAGGGAAGTTTGAGAAAATGTTTACAAAGGCACACAGGACCTTAGGTTTTATAGATAGAGGCATAGAGTACAAAAAGGAAAGAAATTATGTGAACCTTTATAAACATAGGTTTGGTCTCAACTGGAGAAGCACTGTACCCAATAATGGGCATCACATTTCAGGAAGGATGTGAATGCCTGAGAGAGGGTGTCGGGATAATTTGGGGACGAGGGATTTCAGTTACAGGTATAGATTGGAGAAGCTGATTTTGTTCTCTATAAAGGAAAGAAGGTTGACAGGAGATCTAATGGAGATCTCCAAAATCGTAGGGAGTTAAGGCAAAGTAGACAGGGAGAAACTTTTCCCATTTGGTGGAACTGTCAAAAATCAGAGGTCACCAAGTAATTAGCAACAGAATCAACAGCAACATGAGGGCAAACAGTTTTATGCAGCAGTGGTTACAAACTGGAATGCGTATCCTGACAGAGTAGTGGCATCATAGAACATAGAACATTACACCGCAATACAGGCCCTTCGGCCCTCGATGTTGCGCCACCCTGTCATACTAATCTGAAGCCCATCCCACCTGCACTATCCCTTGTACGTCCATATGCCTGTCCAATGACAAGTTAAATGCACTTAAACTTGGCAAATCTACTACCGCTGCAGGCAAAGGCATTCCATACCCTTACTACTCTCTGAGTAAAGAAACTACCTCTGACATCTGTCTTATACCTATCTCCCCTCACTTTTAAATTGTGTCCCCTCACGTTTGCCGTTCCCATACTTGGAAAAAGGTTCTCCCTGTCCACCCTATCTAACCCTCTGATTATCTTGTATGTCTCTATTAAGTCACCTCTCAACCTTCTTCCTTCTAATGAGAACAGCCTCAAGGCCCTCAGCCTTTCCTCGCAAGAATATTCCTTCCATACCAGGCAACATCCTAGTAAATCCTCTGCACCCTTTCCAAAGCTTCCACATCCTTCTTATAATACGGTGACCAGAACTGTACACAATACTCCAAGTGTGGCCGTACCAGAGCTTTGTACAGCTGCAGCACAACCTCCTGGTTCCGGAATTCAATCCCTCTATTAATAAAGGCCAAAACACAGTATGCCTTCTTAACAACCCTGTCAATCTGGGTGGCAACTTTCAGGGATCTGTGTACCTGGACACCGAGACCTCTCTGCTCATCTGCACTCCCAAGAATCTGACCATTAGCCTAGTACTTTGCATTCCGATTACTCCGTCCAAAGTGTATCACCTCACACTTGTCCACATTAAACTCCATTTGCCATCTCTCAGCCCCAGTACTGCATCCTATCTATGTCTCTCTGCAACCTACTACATCCTTCATCACTATCCACAACTCCACCAACCTTAGTGTCATCCACAAATTTACCACCCTTCTAAGACCTCATCCGGGTCATTTATAAAAATGACGAACAGCAGTGGACCCAACACCGACCCTTGCGGTATGCTGCTAGTAACTGGACACCAAGACAAACATTTTCCATCAACTACAACCCTCTCTGTTTTCTTTCAGCAAACCAATTACTGATCCAAACTGCTATGTCTCCCACAATCCCATTCCTCCGTATTTTGTATAATAGCCTACTGTGGGGATCCTTATCGAACGCCTTGCTGAAAACCATATACACCACATCAACCGGTTTACTCTCATCTACCTATTTGGTCACTTTGTCAAAAAACTCAATAAGATTCATTAGGCACGACCTACCCTTCACAAAACCGCGCTGACTGTCCCTGATCAGATTATTCTTTTCGAGATGGTTATAAGTCCTATCTCTTTTAATGTTCAAATGTGGCTTTTGAAAAGGAATGGGGTAAACACTTTGAGAATGTGTGTGTTAGGGTAAGGGGAACAGACAGGGAAATAGGACTAATTGAGACTTGCAGACAGGTGGCACAGACACAATGGGCCGAGAGGCCTTTTTCCATGCTGTAACCATTCAGTGAGTCTCATTCTAAGAGGGAGCACAAAAACAAAATAGTGTGGATGCTAGCAATCAGCCATAAAAACTGAAATTAGTGAAAATACTCAGCAAATCAGGCAGTATCTGTGCAGAGGGAAGCAGAGGTAAGGTTTCGGGTTGATAAGTTTTGTAATAATTAAGTAACCATGCTTTTCAACAGTATTATAGAGTCATAAAGTCATACAGCACGGAAACAGACCCTTCAGTCCAACTCGTCCAAGCCGACCAGAAATCCTAAATTAATCTACTCCCGTTTGCCAGCATTTGGCACATATCCTTCTAAATCCTTCATTTTCATATACCCATCTAGAAGCATTTTACATGTTGTAATTGTACCAGCCTCCACCACTTCCTAATATACCACTCTCTGCAGGAAAAAGTTGCCCCTTAGGTCTCTTTTAAATCTTTCCCTTCTCAGCTTCAATCTATGCCCTGCAGTTCTGGACTCCCCTACCATGGGGGAAAGATCTTTACTATTTATACTATCCATACTCCTCACGATTTAATAAACCTCTATAAGTTCACCCCTCAGCCTCCAACGCTCCAGGGAAAACAGCCCCAGCCTATTCAGCCTCTCCTGATAGCTGAACCCCTCCAACACTGACAGCGTCCTTGTAAATCTTTTCTGAACCCTTTCAAGTTTAACGACATCTTTCTTATAGCAGCCTAACTGGCTTGCCATTCCTGATGAAGGGCTTATGCCTGAAACATCAATTCTCCTTCTCCTCGGATGCTGCCTGACCTGCTGTGCTTTTCTAGCACCACACTCTTGACTCTGATCTCCAGCATCTGCAGTCCTCACTTTCTACTTGCCAATGGATTTAGCCACATCAGCTTTTCTCAGTCAATACGCTTTTAACATTTGTATATAGATGTAGAAAAAGCAAAATTAAGCATGTATGACTGAAAATGGAAAGTTTTACAGGTTTATTGTCAGTCAAAATAGCAATGTCAGCCAAAGTGGTGGACTGGAAATGATCAGAATTCCAGCTTTTGGATTCCTCAGCAAATTATACACACATAAAGGAGAGGTCAAGATTCTATCACACAAGTGACGCATCGCATGGTTCAGCTGCATGAAAACTGTCAAAAATGTTAAATACTGACCAGCTGTCACTATCCATAGCCCATGAATGAACTGTCATATTTAGATGTAGTTTGGTTGTATGGAACTTGAGTATTGCTGAAAAAAGATGCATTTTGACAAAGGTTTTATTCTTATGCTCATGGGGACAATTCGCAAGAAATACCAACGCAAAAAGAAAACATTTACAATGTACGAGGGAAAAAAGTGTTGATTGGTTGGCTAATGGATTTCAAATCAGTAGAGGTGTGGCCATAAAGAACGCACTATTTAATGATGACTGGCAGTTCACTGCCAAGTTTCTTTTAACCAAACCAGAAAATGGCTGTCACGTATTTTGCTATGTTGAAACAGGCAGAGTCTGTACACATCGTTAACAAGAGAAAGGGAAAACAAATGAATTTAAAGGATGAGGCAGGGTTGGAAACAGAAGCACAGGTAGCAATTCAGCAGCATTTGAAGGAGGGGAAAGATGGAGGAGTAGGAGGTTAAAACATTTCTTGCCCTTACCCTGCCTGGATGAACTTCATGGCTGTATGGATTGGATAACCGTGCGATCCAACAATATTACAATTGGCTTGGCAATGGAGCAGGGATTTAGCAACATCAGTTTTTCCCAGTCGACAAGCAACATGAAGTGGCGTCTCACCGCTTTTGCTCAAGTGATTCACTCCAACAGAGCGGTGTTTGCTGAACAACTGTGAATTAGAAACAGACATGAAAAAGATGGAGAGAAAGGTTAGGGTTTTTATTGCCTGATACAGCAGGTAAATATGGACTGGTTCATGGTCACTTAATCACTTTGCTCCTGGGCTCACGTTTATCCCAAATGCACACTAAAGTCTCCCCTGCAAGATGGTCATTAAAATAATTTTGCGAAATAAATGTGGAAGGATCCAAGCCTGTTTCCAATGGGCATACAGTCCATAATATAACAATAATAGGCACTAGTGGGAGGCCTGGCATAGATACTTCATTTGGATCTAAGGAACTGAAATGGTAGCAATTTAAAGAGAAACATATGGATTGTGTTAAAATGTATGTAATGATTTCAATTCTGTTAATTTCAGCAATCTGCTTCAGTCCCTCAAATTTGAAAAGAAAGCATGCATCACCCTTATATGAACATCTCTGAGAGAGAATAAGACACTGGTCAATCAGCCACAGTCCACTGTGTAAGCAGGTTGGTTTCCTTTTGAGAACAGCATCGACAAACTGAAACAATTAGAAATCATGGTAAGGACACCTGTGTTAGCAATATGAATGTAGGAAGGCAACCTTGTATACTGCTTTCCATGAACCTCTGTATGAAAGCACAAGCCTGTGTACATAACAGTGGAGACACCATTCAGAGCATTAATGGGATGGATGGAAAAGGATCCAGTTCATGCTTGAAGATTAAGATTATCTACAATGACAGTTACAGAAGTTAATTTATTCTATTAAAATTCTAAGATGACTGTTAGCATTTGGAATATCACTGTACCAACACTTTGTCTACCTTTCACAATTGTTTTTTTATCCTGACCCACCTTGTTACCTAGATTCATAAGTTTCATATTATAACGAGCAAATTTAAATCCAGTCACAATTAATCAGCTTCTGGATGTCCAACACAACACTAAAAGACTTGATTCAGACAGACAGTCATAAATGATGCTGCAAGATTCTTTTCATATTTCCTTCTGTGGTAATAGAAGTTCAATGAATGCCAGTGTTCAGGACACTTTTGGAAGCTGGACACTGGCCATAGAACATGGGAGTGGTTAAAATACAGCAGAAAATGATTAAATAGCAATTAGTAAACATGACTGGTGTTGTACCTGGGAAATTGAGTGACTAGGAGGAGTTGACCTGCAGTTTGCAAGAAGGCAGTCATCCAGCATTAAAACTAAATTGATTCTCAGCATTGCCTACAATACTGTCTGGACTGTTGTCTACTGTTGTCTGTTGTCATTGCTAAACCATAATTCAGAACATAAGAAACAGGAGAAATAGGTCAAGCAGTACTTGGAGCCTGATTTTCCATTCAATAAGGTTGTGGCTTAATGTCTACACTAATTCCAAATTCCTAATCAAGCCCCATCTTCCCTTGATTCTCTTTGTCCCCACAGAGTTTTTTTCTCACACTATTTGTTTTGCCAACAACTTTAAATCAAGCCCTCTTGTTTTGCAAGCCTTTTACAAGCAGACATTTTTCCTTACTACGCTATCCAGACTCCTCATGATTTTGAATACCTCTATCAAATTTCTCTTCAAGGAAAGCCATTCCAACTTTTCCGATGGATCTTTTTAACTGAAGTTCCTCACCCCTGAAACTATTGTCATTCTGTTCAATATCTTCACATCCTTTCCTAAAGTGTAGCACACGGAACCAGACATAATACTCCAGGTGAGATCCAACTAGTGCCTTCTACAAGTTCAACTTAACCTCCAAACTTGCTCCTGTACTCAATCCCACTATTAATGAAACGTAGGACACCGTAAGTCTTATTAGCCATTTTGTCAACCTCTCCTACCACCCTCAATAACTAATTCATATATTCTGTCACTTTTCCACCCGCTCACTCTACTAACTTATGAATGTTTCTGTTGAAGGTCTAAACTATGCTCTCAGTTTTCAATATTTGCAAGTTTCATATTGCCTACAAACATTGAAGTTGTGCCCTGCACACCTCTATTTGCGAAGCTCAATTTCAAAATTACCACAGCAAAATCTGCTGAGTTAAAACAGCTGTACAATTTACTTATTTACTCAAAACCAGGAGCTGCGTGTCACAGCACACAAGGAATCATACAAGAAATAAAGAAAAGATAAAGGATACAATTAGGAACAATTTAAAACAAACAAACCTATGGACATTAATTCAGGCAATTTTTGTCTGAGTCCAAGAGTGAGTCCAGTGAAGGTTCTTTTCTCTTAGAGTGTGGATTCAGGCAGGTTCAGCTGATTAAAGGGAGAATTTCATTTTGTGGTTACAGAAGGCGCAACAATGCAGCTGGCCTACTTTGCAGATAAGTACACATTTCTTCCTGAAACTACCCGACAAAGGAGGCTGAGACTTGTGATTTTACTCCAACTTGGCATCGGACTGTGATGTTAGCAGCCTTGTGATCATTACCAGACTGAAGCGAGGTGATCCAGAAATTACAGGAGCTAAGGTGAGAATTTGGTTATGTGACTGTTTCTGGATGAACCAAGCTTCAACTTAGAGGGCTTTCTATGCTGCTGGTTAGAACACTGTTTGTGAAAGAGCAATGGTGAGTACCTAGTTTTCCAACTTCTGACCTTAAGACCATCACCATTTTTCTACCTCCGTCATGTGGACCACAACAGCAGGCTGTTCACACTTCCCACTGAGAGAATTCTATAGCGTTTCATTCAAAATGAGTTTCATAGCTCATATGCAGAGATGTGTCATGTCACTGTACCTGAACCTTTAAGGGAATATATCTTGGTTATGCCCAAACTCCCACTACTTTTCCACAGACAAGCTAAACATTATGATTTATGCACAACGGTCGCTTCCCCCTAAATGGTCTCCTAATGACACTTGATTCACCTCATTTCCAGTAACAGATGCAGTAGGTTTCACATTGGTTTCAAATTGCACTTACAAAGAAAATTCTCCTGTATACCTCAGAGGAACTCCTTCCTCCATATTTGCTCTTTTCACTGCCACCACCCCAGTCTGTAACTGATAAAAAAATGTCAATCATTATAAGTACAATAATTCTTGCATATTCCTACAATCAAGCTTCTTAGGTATATCAATTCTGTATTTGACCTCTCTGGACCATCCTCCACATCCAGTAATGCAAATACCAGCAACACATCATCTGTCCCACCAGAGGTCCGGACACCCTTGACCATTGCTACACAACCATTAAAGATGCCTACCGCTCCATTCCTCAATCACATTTTGGAAAATCAGACAAGATTTTGCTCCTTCTCCTGGCTTACAAGCAGAAACTGAAAAGTCAGGACCCAGTCAAGAAAACTGTGCAGTATTGATCCAAGGAAACTAAAAGGCTTCTAGGGGTCTGCTTAGAGTCAGTGGAGTGGTTCATATTCAAGAACTAAACAAAAATGTCACTACTATTACGGACCTCATGAGTAAGTGTGTAGATAACTGCGTGCAGAAGTAGTTAATCCTAACGTTCCCCAACCATAAACCACGGATAAACTAGGAGATCCACTCCAGTACAAGCCTGAAGTTTTCAAGTTGGGCAATCCTGACCAATACAGGAAATTCAGGCACAACCTTCATAAGGCCACCAGGGACACCAAGAGGCAATACCAAACTTAGCTTGAGACCCAGACTAACCACATGGACATCCCTTATTTGTGGCAAGGCTTATGCAACATATAAACCTACAAAGCAAAGTCAAACAGAGCCCAGTCCATCACGCAAACCAGCCTCCCATCCACTGACCTCATCTATACATCCCGCTGCAACAAGAAAGCATCCAACAAATCAAAGACCCCTCCCACGCTGGTTATACTCTCTTCCACCCCTTCCATCAGGCAGAAGATAAAGAAATTTGAATGCACACATAAACAGATTCAAGAACAGCTTCTTCCCCGCTGTTGTTAGACTTTTGAATGGACCTCTTTAATGTTAAACTTGATCTCTCTCTGCACCTTCTTGGACAGCTGTAACATTATATCCTGCACTCTGTTCTGTTACCCTGATGCACTTGCATAGTACAATCTGCCTGCAAAGTACTTAAGACAATACTTTTCATTGTACCTCAGTACAGATGACAGTGAGAAATCAAATCAAATCAATGTCCTCCATGATAAATACTGCAACTTCTTCTTTCCCTATCTTGCCTCAAAAACCCTATATCAGCACTTCCCAAATTTGTTTTTCCTCATATTATGACCCCATTTTGATGTTTGAAAATTGCCTTGACCCCAAAAAGCTTGACGGTTAACACACAATAAGTGCAGTTCAGACTTCAAGAAGCAGCCTGTTAGGGAAAACCACCCCTTAAAAAAATTAAAGAATTTAAAGAGAGCCATGCGGCTATGAGCAGCCAGTCCGAGTTCCATTAGCAAATCGTTCCACAGAGAATTCAGTCCCAGTTCTATTAAGGTGAAACCTTCCCAGGGTCTAAAGGTTCTCCTCCTGAGCTGGTCTTAATGTCTCAAGAACCTAAAGCCCTCTCTTCTGCACCATTCTTCCAACTGGATATTCATCTGTCTTATCCTATCTAATATGGATATGGATGTAGGTTTGCTCACTGAGCTGGAAGGTTCATGTTCAGACATTTCGTCACCATACTAGGTAATATCTTCAATGAGCCTCTGGACGAAGCATTGCTGATGATTCCTGCTTTCTATTTATATCTTTGGGTTGGTGATGTCATTTCCTGTGATGATGTCTAATGATTAGGTAATATTTTAGATTAAATTTTTAAAAGTTGCAGGTGACCTGGAAGATAAAAGATGACAAGCATTTTCACTGAGAAACATAAGTAGTGTAGGCATTTGTGCAAGGAGGATTGATTTCAATATAGTGGTTGAGCAAGAACTCTATCAACAAACATATTGACTTGGACCCAGTTTACCACCCCCTGAGAAAAAGAACAGGAAATGACATCATCACAGGAAATGACATCACCAATCCAAAGAAACCCAAACATATAAATAGAAAGCAGGAATCATCAGCAATATTTCATCTGGAGGCTCACTGAAGATATTACCTAGTATGGTGATGAAACATCTGACCATGAACCTTCCAGCTCAGCACCAAACCTACATCCAGAACCTCAACCTGAGCTACAAATCTTCTCAAAACTCCCTATGTAATATACTCTATCATACATAGAAGTTGGAGTGATTTAGTAATCAGTAATGTTGCTACTTTAGTACTTAGTTTTCCAACTTCTGACCTTAAGACCATCACCATTTTTCTACCTCCGTCATGTGGACCACAACTGCAGGCTGTTCACACTTCCCACTAAGAGAGTTCTACAGCTTTTCAGTGGTATCTTTGCACATATCAGCAGTGGTGCAACATACCAGCTTGGACACATGTCTCAAGCTGCAGAAGCAGTCCCGACAAGAAAATTAGGACATTAATGTATCTAAATAAAACCACACTCCAGACCGATCAGTAATATTATAGTATTCACACAGTGGTTCATGCTCATAAAATATAAAAGTTGCCATCCTCAATTATTTCTTGCATTTAACTATATATTATATCTTGCCGCAACTTAATCTTTTAATAATTTCAGGAAAACTCATTGTCAATTCTCTCACATGAACCCAAATGAAGAGTCAGTATTCTAATATATTGACCAAGAGATGCTTCAGTACATCATTGAACCATGACAGGTACTATATAAAAACAATTTCTCTCTGTCTTTTACATCACTAAGCTTGAAAAGAACACGAGACAAGGAAAATCAGGAGCTAATGATTAGGTAATATTTTAGATTAAATTTTTAAAAGTTGCAGGTGACCTGGAAGATAAAAGATGACAAGCATTTTCACTGAGAAACATAAGTAGTGTAGGCATTTGTGCAAGGAGGATTGATTTCAATATAGTGAAGATACAGAGTAGGAGAAACAGCATGTGGGATGATGTACTTTGAGCTTTGGTCCAAGAGCTTACAATTATTTACTGTTTTAACAATCCTCCAAACTAGTACAGTTTAATTGCTGAGTGTTATGAACAAATCTGTTTACACAATCCTCTGGAACTTGGCAGCTCACCATTACAAAGGGAACACTTTGACCCATTTCAGGTCCACAGGGAGAGTGGGTTTCTCATCAAATGTGGACATGTCTCTAATTGCACAATGTTCTGCGTAGAAATCGTCCCATGCAAACTTCATATCTTTGCAGATTCAGCTAAAGCATGAAGCTCATTAAACATGAAATCTGTCTCCACATACAACACTGCAAATAGCTGGCAAGGGGAACAGATCAAATAAACTCCCTGCTGCAAGTAGACTAAACACCTGTCACAACTAACATTTTACTCCTAAATATTGCCTCATCATGCTAGAAGCTTGGCAAAATACAGTTTAACCATTTCTAAGCTCTTCCATCTTGATTCTCAACAGGCAAAAAACAGACATTTTTTATATCACTTCAAACTCTTATGAAGGGCTAAATGAAGGGAAGTTTTATTTAAAAGTCATGCAGCATTTCACTTACATTCCAGTACCAAAGTGCCACAATAACGTTGGGTTGGCTCTTTGCTTTATCCATTTTATTTTTAGGCACACTGGTTCACAAATTCTTCTGAGTCTTGATATATTCAGCATTTAGACAACTCAAAAATCTTTAATGAAGTATGACATTGCAGGTCATTTAAGAAAATAGGTCAAAATGAACAAGTTTCATTTGTATGTATAAGATTATTAAAGGATTGGACACTCTGGCTTCCGCTGATGGGTGAGTCCTGAACCAGAGGACACAGTTTAAAAATAAGGGGTAGGCCACTTAGAACAGAGTTGAAGAGAAATTTCTTCACCCAGAGAGTGATGGGCGTGTGGAATGATCTGCTTCAGAAGGCCGTGGAGACCAAGTCTCTGGATACTTTCAAGAAAGAGTTGGGTACAGCTCTTAAGGATAGTGGAATCAAGGGTTATGGGGATAAGGCAGGAACAGGATACCGATTGAGGATGATCAGCCATGATCATAATGAATGGTGGTGCTGGCTCGAAGGGCAGAATGGCCTACTCCTGCACCTATTGTCTGTGGTCTCTATAGGGCCTGTAATGCAACAAAATATTTCAAGTTGCCTGACAGGAGCACTGTCAACCAAACTTTGAGCAAGTCACATAAAGAGATATTAGGGCAGATGACAAAAGATCAATCTGAAATGTAAACTGTCCAATCAGTGTCTCAGCTTGTAAATATCATATATTTTTGAGGTTTTTTTTAAATGTGGACTGAAATGAGAAAGAACAGTTTTTAAACCAGGGATTTACAAGAATTGCTATATGTCAGAAAAGCAAGTAACCTGACACTCAAGACAAGCATCTTTTATACATCTGCTCAAACAAGCAATAACTGAAATTTAGTTTGCAGACAAACCAGAGCTGAGCGGGTTGTGTACAGATTGAGCTTTGATTGGTAGCAAGAAGCAGATTTGTTTGTGGACTAGTGACCAGTTATCAATGCCAAAAGTATTCTAACTCCCAACAGCTATGTGATTGGTTGTCAGGTAGCTGAACAGACAAGGCTTGTGAATAAGACACAGAGAAGCTACACAGACTAGCACCAGCCTGGGAGCCTACTTTTTTTTTAAAGAGTCGAGAGTGTGGTGCTGGAAAAGCACAGTAGGTCAGGCAGTATCCGAGGAGCAGGAGAGTCGACATTTTGGACAAAGGTCTTTCATCAGGAATGAATTCCTGATGAAGGGCTTTTGCCCGAAACATCCATTCTCCTGCTCCTTGGATGCTGCCTGACCTTTTCCAGCACTACACTCTCGAACTCTAATCTCCAGTCCTCACTTTCACCTAGCCCCCTTTCTTCAAGCCTGAAGAAAACCATTTTATCTTGCCTTCAAAGGTTACTGCAAGCTGCAATTTTTAATTGATTAAGTCAGAAACCTTTTAAAAGTGAACCAACCACCCTGTGCCTCTTGCAAACCAGTGAAAGGATGCAGAAAAGGAAGGCTGAGAAGGCTCTTTCTGATCAGCAGGAACCACCTCAACAGATCTTGTGAATAAAGACTATTTTACTGCTCTCCCAGTTTTTCCTCCATGTGTTTGTTGTTCTATGGGGGATGTGTGTGTCTGTCGAGAGTGTGGTGCTAGAAAAGCACAGCAGGCCTGGCAGCATCCAAGCAGCAGGAGAATTGATGTTTTGGGCATAAGCTCTTCATCAGGAATGCCCAAAACGTCGATTCTCCTGCTCCTCGGATGCTGCTTGACCTGCTGTGCTTTTCCAGTACCACACTCTCAACTCTGATCTCCAGCAGTTGCAGTCCTCACTTTCGCATGTGTGTGTCAAAAGAGCAAGTTTATAAGAAAATTAGAGGTTTAGTTCATACAGCCTATTGCTAATGGTTAGTAATTGTTTGCCTGTAGCTTGAGTCGATTTACTTATTATAAGTAGCAATTCAGTTTAAGTACAAAAACTTGTCCATGAGCCCTGTGGTGAGTGGAGAGGTGCTAAACGAATATTTTTCACCCGAGTTTCACTCTGGAAAAGGAGAATATTGTAAAGGAGAAGTCCGAGACACGGGCTATTAGACTGGAAAGGACTGAGGTTGGTAAGAAGGAGATGTTCTCAATTCTAGAAGGTGTTAAAGTAGATAAATCCCCTGGGCCAGATGGGATTTTTCCGAGAATTCTCTGGGAAACTAGGAAGAAGATGGCCGAGCCTTTGGCCTTGAAATTTGAATCGTCATTGTACCAGAGGACTGGAGGATTGCAAATGTTGTGCCCTTGTTCAAGAACAGCAGTAGAGATAACCCAAGTAATTATAGACCAATGAGCCTAACGTCTGTTGTAGGAAAAGTTTTGGGAAGGATTATAAGAGATAGGATTTATAATCATCTGGTGAGCAACAATTTGATTGGAAACAGTCAACATGGACCTGTCAAGGGTAGGTCATGTCTCACAAACTTCATTGTTGTTTTGAGGTGACCAAGCATGTGGATGAGGGTAGGGTAGTTGACATGGTGTACATGGACTTCAGCAAAGCCTTTGATAAGGTTCCACATGGCAGACTACAAGAGAAAATCCGGACGCATGGGATTGAAGGTAATTTAGCAGTTTGGATTAGAAACTGGCTTTCTGTATGGCTTTCTGTAAGAAGGCAACGAGTGGTGGTTGATGGAAAATATTCAGCCTGGAGTCCGGTTACTAGTTGTGTTCCAAAAGGATCTGTTTTGGGACCACTGTTGTTTGTTATTTTTACAAACGCAGGCATAAGTGGATGGGTTAGTAAGTTTGCAGATGATACTAAAGCCAGTGGAGTGGTGGACAGTGTGGAAGAATGCTGCAGGTTGCAGGGAGACTTGGATAAACTGCAGAACTGGGCTGAAATGTGACAAATGGAGTTCAATGTAGATAAATGTGAGGCAATTCACTTTGGGAAGAATAACAGGAAGGCAGAATACTGGGTCAATGGAAAGATTCTTGGTAGTGTGAATGTGCAGAGGGATCTTGGTGTCCATGTACATAGATCCCTGAAAGTTGCCATCCAGGTTGACAGTGCTGTTAAGAAGGCATATTGTGTGTTAGGTTTTATTGGTAGAGGGATTGAGTTTTGGAACCGTAACGTCATGCTGCAACTGTACAAAACGCGAGTGCAACCTCACTTGGAGTATTGTTTGCAGCTCTGGATGCAGGACTGATGTGGAAGGGAGGATGTGGAAGCATTGGGAAAAGTGCAGAGGAGATTTACCAGGATGTTGCCTGATCTGAAGTGAAACTGTTATGAGGAAAGGCTGAGGGACTTGGGTCTGTTCTCACTGGAGAGAAGAAGGCTAAGAGGCTTAATAGAGACATACAAGATGATCAAATGATCAGAGGATTAGATAGGGTGGACAGTGAGAGTCTTTTTCCCAGGATGATGTGAGGATAAGCAAATAGATGATGATGAGATAGTTCTAGGGTGATGGGCTTAAAATAATTCAAAGGTCGGTGCAACATCGAGGGCCAAAGGGCCTGTTCTGTGCTGTATTGTTCTATTCTATCTGTCAACCCAATTCTAAGAAGGCAAATAAATTTTGGAATGGAACAAAGACAGAAATTGCTGGAAAAGCTCAGCAGATCTGGCAGCATCAGTGGAGAGAAATCAGAGTCAACATTTCTGAAGGGTCACAGATTCTGCTAGACCTGCTGAGCTTTTCCAGCAATTTCTGTTTGTTTCTGATTTACAGCATCTGCTGTTCTTTTGGTTTTTAAATTTTGGAATGGTTTATGTGTTTTATAATCTGTAAGTTTTATGACGTCTCTGAAAATAGCAGGGTTTGATTTCAAGTACACTACCCCATGAGTTGTGACAACTAGAAACTTGAAAGACACCAGGTTTATTACTTTGTCAGTGTTAAGTTGGTTAAACTTAGCCAAAACTAACACTCACAGCTGACAAGTACTGCAGATAGCAAAGACAACCGAATTATTTTGTAATTGCTAAGAATAAAATTGCGATTTGCAAGTCTTTATAGATTTTACATTCAAGTTGCCTCACTTATCAAGAATAAAATAAAACAGCAAATAGAATGGTGAATTACATAGACGTAAGTCAGAAAACCCTAATATCCAAAATGCACAGGCAAAACATACTTCATGGACCGTGTCCATCGCTGTAGACAAAGGGAGGAATTCAAACACTTGAGGATATGCTGCTCAGAGACATGAGACTCATCCTTGCTGTCAAAGATTTGAATTATAAAGGAAGGATTGGGTAAACTTGGAAGAGAATTGACCTTCTGAAGGTAAGGAAATGGAAAATCAGAAAACTACTTCAAATTAGACATCTAGAGAGGGATTTTGACGCATTAAAAGTCAAAAGTTTGTAGATATATCAGGGAAATTTGAAGAATGATCAATACAGGGTAAAACATTTCCCAGTTTGAAGCTGAATCAAACCATTGAAGGCTTTTAAAGAATGAGCAGAACCTGCTGGGGCGGCAGTTTAAAATATTCCTGCCTGGATGTGCTGGGAATAGTCAATCTGCAATTATTGTGATTGTTGCAGGTAAATGGTGGGACAATGATCTTCACTGATGCAGGCATGAGAACAAATCCACTGTTCATGTCCAGGTTCAGACATTGGAAGCAGCCACTTCAGTCAGACATCAGAAGGCTGGTTAGTATACATGGACTGGCATCTTTAGTAAAAGAAGGATGTATGCTGCATGGATAAGGTCAGCTAGGATAGCTGCAGGGTGCTCACTGTTTACATGGCTTCAGATGTGGCAGCTTGGCCATCTGATGCTATGCCCCAGTCGCAGTACCTACCAGCCTTCTGGCTGAAACTTTACTTTCTCTTTTAAAGATTTCCCAAATGTATGAGCCAGTCTGTTAGAAAAAATCAGTTTTTCCACTTTCTTTCATCATCCTTTACTGTTTCATTTTGGTTTCCCAAAATAACACAGTTGTTTGCCAACTTAAGTTTCAATTCTGAATGGCATTTCTTCAAATCGAGCTTTCTATTTCCTCAGTGGTCTATCATATCAGTTTATTTTTATCTATGTTACCGTTTTCCAGAGTCACACTCTCCCCCTCGTCACCTTCTGTCCGCCCACCAAAGTTCATGCAACCAGATGAATGATCCTGTGCACCAACTACCAATTCTTAGTACCATATGTTTTGTTAAATGCCCATGATTCAATGTGAAACTTGACTGCTTGCTCCAGGGGATGTATCTACTATTGCGAGCAAACACATCTTTCCATTTGTGGAAATCATCATTGCAGAGGTATAATGAATCTTCCTGCAGCACAGATCAGTCAATACAATGCAGAAAGCGTTTTCCGATTTGGAAAGGTATTTTCAAATTCAGACTTAAGGTTTCCATTTCACGGGCACTTCAATCTAAAGCCAAACGACTGGCATGTCGAAGACACAGAGTCATAACGATTTACAGCATGGAAACAGACCCTTCAGTCCAACTCGTTTATGCTGACCAGATATCCTGAATTATTCTAATGTAATTTGCCAGCATTTGGCCCATACCCCTCTAAACTCTTCCTTTTGATCCAAGTACTAAAAGCTGAAGATATTAACCCAACAGAGCTAGGAATCTCCATGGGTCATTATCTTTCTTTTTTATTCCGAGTATGTTTCACATGAAAAGGTACCTTTGAGAGAGAGTGTTTTCTAATTTCTTTGAGAGTAAGGTGTTAGATTGGCAGTTGGCTCTCTGGCAGTTTCTCCCTCCACGGCAGGTGCTCTCTGACCAATTTACAAAATGTCTGCATTCTTATACTCCCCCCAACATGGGATAGTCTGATTGGTTCCACGTTGGCAAAACGATAAATTCAAACTCGATTGGGTGTTAGTATCCTGGGGCATTATGTAAACTGATTGGTTAAATTCGAATTGTTGGCAAAACAGCAACTTAAACTCAGGTATCCATTTCACAGCCAAATGCTACAAATTTTCAATTTTCCAAGCGTGCAAACGAACAACAAGTTACCAAGATAACAAAGGCTTTATACAACTTAGATATTTTACTGGCTTTTGGTCTACGCAGAACCAAAATGTTAATCATATCAGAGTCTACATTAGCAAAGAGTCAAATCTAAGTACAAAACAAGTTTCTCCTGCCAAGTTTTTTTCCAAGACCATAAATAATAATTACAATGTAAAATCCTCCTTTCCTGGTGCCAATGAGGAAATGCTTGAACAGTTTCTTCATTCCGCAGTACCAAATGATTCCTTTTGACAACAAAAAACTGAGTGAAAAGTCAGATAGCAAGCAGGGTTATTGAGATCATTAGACACCACAGCCAAGATTGACCATATCGTCACACTGGTGCTTCCAACAAGGGTCAGTCAGTAACAATCAGAACCCTGCACAAAGGTTTTCCTGGCTTAAAGTGGGGGACACTCACCAACACCCTCCTCCTTACATCCCACTTCTCTCCATCCCTGTCCAAGCATTCCTAACAAAAATGTAACTTGGAAGCTTGTGCATCTATATGGTCAAATGAAATACTGATCAAGTGTGTTCAGGGATATCCACATATGAGCAGGTGCACCACAGCATGAATACACTAATGTGCGCATTGTAAAGACCTGAAACAGTCGCATGGTGATACAGATGTTAAATATTTATGCCAAGTGGGATACGCTGCCAAAGCTTTTCACCAGCACTCATCATGGCAAACACAAGTTGATAAACTGACTTGCCAACCTCTCTGCACCCTTTTCTTCTGTAGTATACATTATGGTGATACTTTGAAATTTGGAGGTCTTGCATTAGCCTTGATGAGTACAAGATAAACACCTTCAGCAACTTACCTCTCATTTCGGCAAAACCCAAAAACTTCGAAACTTTCCTTGCCACCATTTGCCAGAGGCAAGAACCAACTTGCCACCAGGCCTCTGTCAATGACACACTTTTTATATGGAAGAAAACTTGGAAAGGAAGTAGGCCAGTCAGCAGGTAAACTTTTCACCTCTTTCTTTCATAGTCCAGGTGGGACTAGCATAATTATAGACTTTCCAGTTCCCTTCCAAGTATTCTCCCTTCCTACATAATGAAGCTAATTTATCAACATATGTCTAAGGTTTTAGGCTTTCGAAAAGACTTAAAGGAACTGAACAGACAGGACTTGAAAACTGTTGAACCTAGACCAGAGGTTAAATACATTAGCTCAAATTGCTCAAAATAGCCACACCACATTCAAGCATTTTTTTTCCACACCCAAACGCAGCATAACTTAAAAAATGTTTTTACCAAGATGATCTTGTTTCTTACTATTTTTAAACCCATTGTCTAAATATTTCTTACAATATACTTCGCAGAAATTACTGGGACAAAAGTGCACCCTTGCAAAGTATGTTTAATCTCAAACAGTTACAGTCAATTTAGCCAATAGACTGTGCACACATGCAGCTTCTCCAAGGTTCCACACACAGCACGTTAATAGTGGCTTTGATGTCGGCACGTAAATAGTGGCTTTGACTTCTGAGGTCCACACAACCAGTAAGAAAACAAGAGGGAACTGTGGTTATAATGTATGTTGCTAATACATGCTGCTTTTCAATAACCTGGACATTTTCACCTCAAAATGCATAATATAGAAAATCTGACTTTGCAAAAAAGCTTAGCAAATACTCTGCTTAAGGTAAACCTGGATAGAGTGCTGGTTTTGCAGAGTGCACTGGTGACAAATAGTGCTGCACTGGTGGACAATATACTAGATGCAGGGTAAAACGTACAGCTCCACTAAAAGCTTTACTGAGCAAACTCACGAGAAGAGCACAGCAACAGCGGTACTAGCTGTGAAGTTCAGGGAGTATAAAGTCAGAGGAGCCAGGTGCATAGCTGGAAAAGTGGTGAAAGCTCTTCACTCTATCTAAACTGTATTGTATCTGACCTGAGAGTATAAGACGTCATCATCAGCTGCAGACAGACATATCTATGTTCCATTTCTCAGAAATGTCACTCTTCACCTTTAGAAGCACAAAAACAAGTGTTAATAAATTCACATGCCCATACACACACACACACACACACACACACAAACACACACACACACACAAAACACCATTCACAATCTACGAACTAAATTCCCACAGGTAAAATGGTTGATTGATACAATCTCATGTTATCCAACAATCTCTTGCAATTATTCTCTCTCTCTCCTTCTCTGGTGCACACTGTACTATACTTCCAACCCCAGCCGAAAGTGACTGGGAGCACAGCTATTTCCGTGTGCATGCACTTTACAACAGGAGTTCACTTGGTCAGAAACAGAATCCTGGCCTTCTTTACTGAGGGAACACAACTGCTGCTTACCAGCTGAAGTCAGCTAACTAAAAACGGAATATGTTCCTACCTGCGATCTTCTTAACCTAAAGGTAAACCACAGAAGTCAGATTTGTCACTCTCAAAGTACCAAAGTGCTGGAGATACTCATTAGATTTGGCAATGTCTGGGAAGTGAGATAGCATGAACATTGCATTGAATGTGACCCCTACTTGGAAGAAGTTACATTCACTCCATGTGTTAATTCTGTTTCTTTCTCCTGATTTTGCCAAACCTGCTGAAATTCTCCAGCACTTCCTGTTTCATTTCAGATTTCCAGCAGCAGCAGTATATTGGTTTTATTTTGCTCTTTTTAAATTAGTTTTTATTTAAATAAATCTACAGTCAGATTCGCTATGTGTAAGAGTGTAATAGTGCAACCATTGTTAAATCTAACTCAGTCAAACTAAGCATCACAAAGTGTCTGCCAAACAGTGGGTCAGGTCACTCGCAATCACCTCCAGCTGTTTAACATTGCACCTTCCATGTTGCATCTGCAATTACAAATTCTACCAAAAAAATATTTTTTATCCCTACTTGCTTGCAGACTTCACAGAACAATCAAAATAATCCACCAAAACTGAAATATATCCAATCCCCATTGGGCAGTATTTATTAAAGTTACAATTTCAAAATGTACTTTAAAATCAAATCAACACAACATGGCTGAATAAGGGACTGACGATCGCCATTAATCGTGTGATTATCTTCTCCCTTCTTTTATAGAAAACTAACCATCGCTGGTAAGGCTATAAATACTGTGAGCTATTTAATAATACATAATAGGCATTTCTCAGTGACAAGAGTTAGCACTTGCCAGCTAGGTTTGACATCAGAAGTCTACCTCTGCTAGAAAACACCATGTGTTTTGTGGTAAATGTAATCTCGTTGACAATCTCAGCCTGAATACACTGTGTAATTAGGCATATTTTGTGGCAATTGCAATCTCATTGATTTTTCCATGAGCAACTCAAAATTATCACGACAGGAAATAACAGGTTCTTCAGCACTTGATTCCCACTGATGCCAGCTACCACATTTGTTTACAAATTGCAGATAAGTTCCATTTAAAAGCTTTTTATAGGGGCTGCCAAATTCCCCATCCAGAATCAAATGGACCAAACATCACTTTAACTATTTCCACTCTCCACAGAGTGACACCTCCACAAATAATGTGAGAAACATCCCTGGATCCAATCTCAGAGTAAAATGATATATTTCACATGAGATTGAAGTGCAAATAAAAGTTGTTTTTCCTCAGTCTTCCAGAGGGTGGGCACAGGAAATTTATCGGAATGTAACAGGGATGAGGAATTTCAGTTTGGATGAATAGTCTTAGAGAAGCTGAGATTATTCTCCGTGGAACAGAGAGTGAAGCATGTTCTAAAAGAGGAGTTCAAAATTATGAAGTGTCTTGATAATAAGAATAATCAGAAATTGTTTTCAACAGGAGTGCTAGCAACCAGCGAAAACAGATTTTTATGGTAATTGGCAAAACAACTTGAGGTGAGATGCAACTTTTTTTTAAATACACACATTGTTATGAGCTAGAATTCCTTAGAAGGAGCAGGCAGCAGAATTAATGGCCACGTTCAAAAACTAGTTTTACCAAAATTTTGAAGTCATAATCTGAAAATATATTTAAAAATCAGTAATGTAAGGAAAGAGCAGAGTGGAGGAGGCTAATTGAAAACTTCTTTCAAAGAGCTGCCTGGTATGGAAGGTGCTAGCTATGAAGAGAGGTTGAGTAGGTTAGGTTTATTTTCATTAGAAAAAAGGAGATTGAGGGGGGACCTGATTGAGGTTTACAAAATCATGAAGGGTATAGACAGGATGGATAGAGACAAGCTTTTTCCCAGGGTGAAGGATTCAATAACAAGAGATCACGCTTTCAAGGTGAAGGATGGAAGGTTTAAGGGGGATACACGCAGCAAGTACTTCACACAGAGGGTGGTGGGCGTTTGGAACCCGTTGCCAGCAGAGGTGGTAGAGGCAGGCACGACAGAATCATTTAAGCTGCGTCTGGACAGATGCATGAGTAGGTGGGGAGCAGAGGGATACAGATGCTTAGGAATTGACCAACAGGTTTAGACAATACATTTGGATCGGCTCAGGCTTGGAGGGCCGAAGGGCCTGTTCCTGGGCTTTAAATTTTCTTTGTAAGTAACTATGAATTGAGCAGCTTCTGTCTGGGCCGGAAAATAAACTGATTTTATTTTGTTAAACAGAATGTTTCAAAGTACAATGAAGAAATGAAAGGCATAGGAAAGTGTGGCAGTGATTATAGAATTTGGCCATTACCTCGATCATCTGGCAGTTAGACTGACGAGCCGCGTAGTGGAAGACAGTTTCCCCATTCTTGTCTGCAATGTCTAACCTGACTCCACATTCTTCCACCAGCTCACGAACACAGTCAATGTCATCCTTCTTGCAAGCAAGGTGTAGAGGGGTGATCCCCTCTTCGCTCTCCGTATCGTTTATGCATCTGTACAGAGAACGACATATCAGTCCCATAAGTAATGTAATTAGACATAACAAAAATCGAGCATCCAGTAACACTGCATTGAACATAATGGCCAAGCCAACTCTGTGCCATCAGGACTAGACAATCTTGCTGATGATGCCACAAACGTCAGCATCACACAGTAACAAAGTGGAAGCCAATTTACTTTTCTACATTTATTTCTGACTAATTTACAACTTTTTATGTCTGAAGGACAAACCTTTCTTCTATATGTACCAGGCAGGCAGGGAAAAAGTTGCCGAGCGCGAGAGCCGTGGTTTACTAAGGAAGTTGAATCTCTTGTCAAGAGGAAAAAGAAGGCTTATGTTAGGATGAGATCTGATGCCTCAGTTAGGATGCTTGAGAGTTACAAGTTAGCCAGGAAAGACCTAAAGAGAGAGCTAAGAAGAGCCAGGAGGGAACATGAGATGTTGTTGGCAGTTCGGATCAAGGAAAACCCTAAGGCTTTCTATAGGTATATCAGAAATAAAAGAATGACTAGAGTAAGATTTGGGTCAATCAAGGACAGTAGTTGGAAGCTGTGCATGGAGTCAGAGGAGATAGGGGAAGTGCTAAATGAACACTTTTCGTCAGTACTCAGGCTAGAAAAAAAAACGTGGTCAACGAGAATACTGAGATACAGGCTACTAGACTAGATGGGATTGAGGTCAACAAGGAGGAGATGTAAGCAATTCTGGAAAGTGTAAAAATAGATAAGTCCCCTGGGCCAGATGGGATTTATCCTAAGATTCTCTGGAAAGCCTGGGAGGAGATTGCCAAGCCTTTGGCTTTGATCTTTATATTATCATTGTCTACAGGAATAGTGCCAGAAGCCTGGAGGATAGCAAATATTGTTCCCTTATTCAAGAAGGGGAGTAGGGACAACCCTGGAAATTATAGACCTGTGAGAGCCTTACTTCAGTTGTGCGTAAAGTTGGAAAGGGATAAGATTTATAATCATCTAGAAAGGAATAGGTCGATTAGGGATAGTCAACACAGTTTTGAGAAGGGTAGGCCATGCCACACAAACCTTCGTGAGTTCTTTGAGAAGGTGGCCAAACAGGTAGATGAGGGTAACTCGGTTGATATGGTGTATATGGATTTCAGTAAGGTGTTTGGTAAGGTTCCCCACAGTAGTCCATTGCAGAAAATACAGAGGCACGAGATTGAGGGTGATTTAGCGTATTGGATCAGAAATTGGCTAGCTGAAAGACAGAGGGTGGTGGCTGATGGGAAATGTTCATCCTGGAGTTTAGTTACTACTGGTGTACCGCAGAAATCTGTTTTGGGTCCACTGCTGTTTGTCATTTTCCTAAATGACCTGGATGAGGGCATTGAAGGATGGGTTAGTACATTTGCGGATGATACTAAGGTCGGTAGAGCTGTGGACAGTGCTCAGGGATGTTGTAGGTTACACCAGGACATAGATAAGCTGCAGAACTGGGCTGAGAGGTGGCAAATGGAGATTAATGTGGGAAAGCGTGAGGTGATTCACTTTGGAAGGAGTAAGAGGAATGGAGAGTGCTGGGCTAATGGTAAGATTCTTGGTCGTGTAGATGAGCAGAGAAATCTTGTTGTCCATGTACATAGATCCCTGCAAGTTTCCCCCCAGGTTGATAGGGTTGTTAAGAAGGCATATGGTGTGTTAGCTTTTATTAGCAGAGCGATTGAGTTTCTGAACCATGCTGCAGCTGTACAAAACTCTACTGCAGCCACATTTGGAGTACTGCGCACAGTTCTGGTCACCGCATTATAGGAAAGATGTAGAAGCTTTGGAAAGGGTTCAGAGGAGATTTACCAGGATGTTGCCTGTTATACGAGGAAAGACTGAGGGACTTGAGGTTGTTTTCCTTAGAGAGAAGAAGGTTGAGAGGTGACTAAATTGAGATATACAAGATAATCAGAGGATAAGCTAGATTGGACAGTGAGAACCTTTTTCCTCAGATGGCAATGGCTAGCACGAGCAGACATAGCTTTAAACTGAGGGGTGATAGATATAGGACAAAATGTCAGAGGTAGTTTCTTTACTCAGAGAGTAGTAGGGGCGTGGAACACACTGCTTACAACAGTAGTAAACTCGTCAACTTTGAGGGCATGTAAATGGTCATTGGATAGGCATATGGACGAGAATGGAATAGTGTCAGTTAGATGGACTTCAGATTAGTTTTCCATGCTGGTGCAACATCAAGGGCCAAAGGGCCTGTACTGCACTGTAATGTCCTATGACTGAGTGCTAGCTCCCTCAGGTTCTCTGTTCTGTTCAAGATATATCTTCCCTCTCTTCTAGAGTAGCCATGCATCTGCTTAGTTGTCATAACTGATCCAATTTCAGTCTTTTATAATCTACCTGGCTGTCCCAATCCCCATTCCCCACAGCAACTACTCCAGGTTACTATTACGACGAACGAAATGTTGGCCTTATGAAGTACTTGTTCTGTTTCTCTTGCCAGAAATGTTGCCTGGTCTGCTCTGACCAACATATTCAGGTTTTGTTTCAATCACAGGTGGGCTTTGTTATCCCTGCTTAGGTATCCCATTAATTTGCTCATGGGGAAAGTCAGAGAGCTGATTCAACAACTGTTATGAGTTTCAGATTAAAGGTTTCTACTGACAATTAATACAATCTGTATGTGTAAAATAAAAATCATTCACGTGTTTGTACAAACTGGGAATTCTTCACTACATTTCAGTTCAGCAAACAGTTTATTTGAATTCATAGCATTGAACAAATATGTACACACAAAGACCAGACAATCACTATCTGCAACAAGAGAGAAACCAACCATTACCTTTGCTAAATGTTAAAAATCACGCAACTGCAGGTTATGGATTTATTTGGAAGCACTAGCTATTGGAGCACCGCTCCTTCATCAGGTGGTTATGGAGGTTAAGATCATGCTCACAGAATTTACAGCCAAACGAGTCCAGTGTCATGGAGATGTGATACAGTTAACAATCTTAGATTAAAACTTTCATCTTTTATAAATGGGATATGCTGGTTTCTGTTCTTTGACATGTAAATCCAAGAAGAACAACACAAACCCACACAGATCCTCCCTCATACACAAGCTCTCTCTCATATGCACATGCATGCACGCGAGCACACACACACTTCTTCCCCCCGCATTCACAGCATCACATGCACCCTCCAACAAATATCCCATCCCATTCACACACAACTTAAGTTTACACACACAAACATATACACGCACGCTCTATAACGTGCACTCACATCCACACACTCACACGCATCCTCAATCTGTCGCAACTCCATGCGCATACGTATAAGCTTATGGGGTGAATTTGTTTCTGCAGAATTACATTTTATTTTGCTGCATGAATCCATTTAAAACTCTGTAGAGCTATACAGAGGGTTTGTCACTTTGACATAGCGTTGGGACACAGACAGACTTCACACCTATTGTTTAAAACCTGAGCTATCATGAGAATGCAATTTAAAAGAAGTTCTGGGATTTACTTATTAAAGAACAGAAACCAACATACCCCATTATAAAAAATGAAAGTTTTACTTTAAGATTATTTACTGTATCACGTCTCCATGACACTGGACTCTTTTGGTTGTAAATTCCGTGACCATGACCTTAACCTCCACATCCACTTAATGAAGGAGCAGCGCTCCAAACGCTAGTGCTTCCAAATAAACCTGCTGGACTCTAACCTGCTGTTGTGTGAGTTTTAACTTTGTCCACTCCACTTCAACACCAGCACCTCCAAGTCTTTGCTAATGCTCCATCATCTGCATCTTGCAGGTTACCATTGACCAGAAAGTGAACTGGCCATATAAACATTGACTGAAAAAGCAAGTTGGAGGATAGAAATTCTAGTACAAGTAACTCATCTCTGACTGCCCTTGATCTGTCCATTATTACAAGGCACAATACAACTATCGGCAACATCCAAAGCAGTTCGCTTGATCAGCACCCGATTCACCACTGTAAGCATTCACTTCCTCTACCACCAGTAAACAGTGCATCAGTGTTTACTATTTATACAATGTACTGCTACAACTCATCAATGCACTTTCAATAGTATCATCCACTCTCACAATTTCTACCACTTAAAAAACAGCGGTAGCATATTCATGAGAACATCATCACCCTCAAGTTCACTTTTAAGCCACACACCACCTTGACTTAGAACCACATATGTCTTCCTTCACTGTCGCTGGGTCAAAACCATGAAGCTCTCTTCCTGAAGAACTACAGGTCTACCTACACTTTATGGACTACAACAATACAGAAGGCAGCTCACTTATACCTTCTCAAGGACAATTAGGGAAGGCCATTAACTGCTGGCCTTGTTAGGAACATGAAACCAAAAGGCCTTCAGGAAGGTATAAAATACAATTTCCAAATCCTCCAATCTTCTCTCCACTCCATCAACTATAAAGATTATGATTCAGATTGTCCGTTAGGTAGGCCTCTCTATCACGGCCAAGAAAATAGGTTTTAAATAGTATCAACCAAGACTTTTGGAACTAAACAACACCAAGGGGAACTCTGACTCTCAGCCTACTCTTCTCCCCTTTTTCCATCTCTGATTATCTAAAGAGTAATTATGATTTGGAGATGCCGGTGTTGGACTGGGGTGTACAAAGTTAAAACTCACACAACACCCGGTTACGGTCCAACAGGGTTGTTTGGAAGCATTAGCATTCAGAGCGCTGCTCCTTCATCAGGTGGTTGTGGAGAATGAGGCTCCGAAAGCTTGTGCTTCCAAATAGACCTGTTGGATTATAACCTGGTGTTGTGTGATTTTTAAAGAGTAGTTAATCTTCAAATCACCCAGATTAGAATTATTATAAATACCAAACGAGACACTAAATTCCAGTGTCCTGAAGCCAGACCTTGTTAATACTCTCTCCCTTCCTTTTTATCCATTCCTGAAACTCTATTCCTTTGGTCCTTCTCCCATCCACCCTTTAAGGATACTTTTCGATTTAATTCTACAGCAGCCTTTTTATCTCCAGCCTAATGACAGAATGTATGCTTTCCCTCATGGTACAGTTTTCCTCTTGATTTTCAGTGCTGGGGAAAACATTTTCCAAATAAAGTTAGCCTCGAGCATTCACACAATTTGATAGACTTAAGATTAAAAAAACCCTCAGCTTCGAAAGTACACCCCTATCTCACCACTTTGTCATTTTCAATTTGCCATTTCTAACTATCCGTCTAAGCTCACTACCTTATAGCATTATGGATCTACCCATACCAAATTTACCACAATGGTTCATAATGTAGGCTAGTACCATCTTCTCAAGAGAAATTACAAATGGGGACTAAGTGCTGGACTAGCCAGCAAAGTCCACATTCAATAAATGAATTTTAAAATGCTAAATTTCAAGCAGGTGGTTCTCGGCCATGAATTCATTTGGAACTTGGACAATGCAATGCAAATACAGCATTAACCCACTCCACAACTGTATATATAGGAAACACGAGGCAGACATTTACAGTGCATGCACCTTCCTCTGCATGTTCTACATAAATCCATACCGCATAATGTGATTGTGGCGAAAGCTGTCCTTCATGCTCATCTCTACGGCTACATGAGCCAAGGGCCAGTTTGGATGGCTTCGCAAACAGTCAGTCAGCTGCTGCACAGTGTCAACTTTCAGTGAGTCTGGCGAGATCTCATAAAATGGTCTCATCTTCGTTGCAAACTGTACAAACATTGTTCTTGCTTCCACTTCAGAGCTCACCTGGAACAACCTGTAGAGGCACGAGACACAAAAACTGAACCATTTCTAATGATGTTACTTGTTCCTATTTTCATCTTTGCTGCATATTTGGACTGGTAGTGATTTTGAGGCATGAATCTCTTCATTTCCAAAATCATCTTCTGACTCAGACATTTGAGCTGCAATTTCCAAATGCTCATTACAGTGCACTGGTCACACAAAGTTGCTTTTAAAAGGAGCCCAATGTATTCAACAATGCATCCCCTGCTGGGTAAATGATCTTATTTACGCCACAGTACAAATTCACTCAAAGGAAGATGATTGCAGCCAAAAAGACTTTGTAGCTGCCAACCCAAGAATCCACTGGCTCTGCCTTGCACCTCAACTAGTGCTGTTATACTTACATCAACAGTCCTAATAAATTACTCGGAAAAATTGAGAGTGCGTGGAATTGGAGCTAATCTTGGCACAGTAAATAACCGGGGAGGCAGCAAATAGGGAGTAGAGACAAAGGATTTATCCTCTGTCTAGATGTATGTAACCAATGGTGCTCCCCATGAACCTGTGTCCTCATGCATACCAAGAGGGCTTCGAGAATGTTGGCTTTTATCTTGAGAGGATTGGAATTCAAAATTTAGGAACTTATGTTTCAGTTATACCAGATCCCAGCTGGAGTAATGTGCTCTGTTCTGGAGCAGGGAGAAGGCCAGGGAGAGAAATCAGGACCCCTGGTGCTTCTCCTGTTCCTGCAACCCTTATCCCCCAAACCTCACCAACCACTCACCCTCAATGTTTAATCCTCCACTTCACATCACTCAAATATCCAGAATTGGAAAACCATTACAGTAGGGTTGACACAGTTTGTTAAACACATTTAAAAGAAAGTTGCCTTCTGCATTCTAAGCCATTCATTATAAATTGAAACTAACTACACTCACAAATACCTGGAACGAAGCAAATATTAAAAGTGCAAAATACTATAGACACTGCAAACGTGATGTAAAATGATCTTTTTCAGAGGTTATGTTCTGGTTTTTAAGAACTCCTTTTTCATTCTCACTAACTCTTTTATTAATTGATGCATTCACACAGTAAAATAACTTGCTGCATTTAGTTGGTGCATGGTGATTAAGAGCTCATTTATAAGCAAAATTAGCAGAATTCAGTGATATCCTCAAAAATTGCTCCTTCTTTAAACATTAAGCGCAAGGTAAGCATTAATTTCCAAGAGAAGTCATGAGTTAGTAGAAGTTATTTTCAAGATAACTAATATAGTTATTAACATAAAAAGACATCACCATAAACAAACCCTTCCACAGACTGGTCAAATCAGCAAATGTATTTCCAAAACATATGCACAAAGTTGGAAGACGTTAACCAGACAGTGATCAAGTCAGAGTCACGCAGCATGGAAACAGACTCTTCGGTCCAACTCGTCCATGCCAACCAGGTTTCCCAAACTGAACTAGACCTATTTGCCAATGTTTGGTCCATATCCCTCGAAACCTTTCCTAAACATGTACCTATCCAAATGACTTAAATGTTGTAACTGTACCTGCATTTCCTACCTTCCTCTGGCAGTTCATTCCACACATGAACCACCCTCTGTATGGAATATGTTGCCCTCCAGATCCCTTTTAAATCTTTCTCCTCTCACCTTAAAAATATGTCCCTTTGTTTTGAACCCCTCAATCCTTTGGAAAAGACCTTTGCTATTAACTTGACCCATGCCTCTCATGATCTGATAACCACCTACACTGCAGTGAAGAATGCCCCAGTCTTTACAGCCTCTCCTTATGACTCTAACCCTCCAGTGCCTGAAACATCCTGTAAATCTTTCTGGACGCTCTCCAAATTAACCGTATCCTTCCTGTAGCAGAGTGACCAGTACTGTACACAGTACCCTAAAAGTGGCCTGACCAACATTCTGTACAACCTCAACACGATGTCCCAACTTCAATACACAATGGTTTGAATAACGAGGTTACAACTCTTTTTATGGTATCTCAAATTTAAATTTGACAAATGTTGCCATGTTCATTACAATAACATCCACTGCATTCTGCCCAGAGTTTCGGTGACCAAAGGAAACCTTAAGCTACAGATTCGACATACATTGCCTCAGTAATTTCAAGATTACTTGGCTACCAGTTAAGCAAATGATTTTTTTGTTGATAGGTTTAAACCAGACTCTAGTCTTTGCAGCCTCCCTCCTCATCCCAATTCACCTTGCAGCCTGCCTCTCTCCCCCACAGGCTCGTTCACACTCTCTCTCTGACACACTTGGAGCTTTCCACACTCTCCCACATCTCATATCCAGCATCACACCCCTAGACTCCAATCTCTCACCTGCAAACAGATAACCCAGATCCACCAAAAACCAAGGGACACTCTTACCATTGCAGAAGTCTACCCTCACCCAAACTCACACTCAAACTGCGGCCTGACCAAAGGTTAGGCTTTTCCCAGCCCCAGCTTCAAACAAGAGACTCCCAGTTCAAGGTTCAATACAGAAGACAGCTCCAGCTCCCTGGGACTCCCTCACTGCCAGCACATCCTTTCCAAACTGCTTGATGTTCCTTCAATCAAAGGCTGATTTGCTCCTATGGTTACTACTGATAAGCTGTGAGAATATGGTGCTAGAAAAGCACAGCAGGTCAGGCAGCATCTGAGGAGTAGGAGAGTCGATGTTTCAGCAAAAAGCCCTACAGATGAAGGGTTTTTGCCCGAAAAGTTGACTCTCCTGCTCCTCAGATGTTGCTTGACCTGCTGTGCTTTTCCAGCACCACACTCTCTGCTCTAATCTCCAGCATCCAAAGTCCTCACTTGCGTCTACTACTGATCAGCTGACTACTGAATCTATTAGCAAAGACCACTGGAAAGAAATAGCCATGATGTTGCCAGGGTTGGAGGATTTGAGCTATAGGGAGAGGCTAAATAGGTTGTGGCTGTTTTCCCTGCAATGTCAAAGGCTGAGGGGTGACCTCATAGAGGTTTATAAAATCATGAGGAGCATGGATAGGATAAACAGAAAAAGTCTTTCTCCTGGGGGTGGGGTGTCCAGAGCTAGACTGCATGGGTTTCAGGTGAGAGGGGAAAGATATAAAAGGGATCTAAGGGGCAACCATTTCATGCAGAGGGTGGTGTATGTATGGAATGAATTGCCAGAGGAAATGGTGGAGGCTGGTACAATTACAACATTTAAAAGGCATCTGGATGGATATATGTATAGGAAGGGTTTAGAAGGATATGGGCCAAGTGCTGGCAAATAGGACAAGATTAGGTTGGGATATCTGGTCGGCATGGACGAGTTGGACCAGAGGGTCTGATTCTGTGCTGTTCAACTCCATGACTCTATGACTGGAAGAGCAGCTCCTGGTGACTCAATGATTGACAGGTCTGGAGCCCTAGTTTGGGGGCCTTATAAGTATTCTGAACTTCATCAGTTCTTGCTGTCCTTTAGTGAACCTGCACAAACTGAAGTACAGTCAAGGGCAGACAACACTGCCCAGAATGCTTGCTAGCTGTGAAGACCAATTGCCAAGGACAACTGGATGTTGAGCTGGTGTAGGGGCACATCACATGATGTTGGAAGTGGTGGCTTTGCTGTTCCAACCCACTTATCTCATCAAGATATGCACTTTAATCACAGAGTCATAGAGATGTATAGCATGGAAATAGACCCTTCAGTCCAACCCGTCTATGCCGATCAGATATCCCAACCCAATCTAGTCCCACCTGCCAGCACCCGGCCCATATCCCTCCAAACCCTTCCTATTCATATACCCATCCAAATGCCTCTTAAATATTGTAATTGTACCAGCCTCCACCACTTCCTCTGGCACCTCATTCCGTACATGTACCACCCTCTGTGTGAAACAGTTGCCTCTTAGGTCTCTTTTATATCTTTCCCCTCTCACCCTAAACCTATGCCCTCTAGTTCTGGACTCCCCTACCCCAGGGAAAAGACTTTGCCTATTTACCCTATCCATATCCCTCATAATTTTGTGAACTTCTATAAGGTCACCCCTCAGCCTCCGACGCCCCAGGGAAAACAGCCCCAGCAAGTTTGCTAGAATTGGAGATTTTGATGTGCAAAGTTGCTTATCTTACCAAGATTTGCATTTTAGTAGCATCTGCAATGGATTTTAATAATTTTCCAGTATTTTGGAGGTTTAGAATAACTGGTGATTTCCTTACTGAGGTATGCTCTTCACTTGCTTGATTTTTTAAAATTCAATCATGGGAAGTGGCCATGTTAGCTGGCCAGTGATTCCCCAATTGCCCTCAATTCTGAATACATGGCAGCCAGTGAAACACAGACAATGCTACATGAACTGAAAATGTGTTGCTGGAAAAGCGCAGCAGGTCAGGCAGCACCCAAGGAGCGGGAGAATTGACGTATCGGGCATAAGCTCTTCTTCAGGAAGTGCTACATGAATCTGGCTCCTCACTGACGATGAGGGCCCAAGTGATTAGCACAAAGTTGGCATAATTAGGAAGGGAGTTCACTGGGTCAAACCCTTGGAACTGCCTTCCTAATGGCATGATGGACATACCTGCACTAAATGGACTGCAGTAGTTCAAGAAGGCAGTGCCGTACCACCTTCTCAAAGGCAATCAGGGATTGGCAATAAACGTTGCAGCAGCCAGCAATGTTCATGTCCCATGAGTGATTTTTTTTCAATCATATGCTCCCTTATCTCCCAAGCCCTAACCCCACTCCAGGTAAGGTACACTAAACTTGGAAGCATATATTCACCAGAGTAACAAGGTCAAATTTATGTTTCTTAGAGTTTAGTGATGCGTGATTTAATCCAGGTGTTGAAAATGATAAAATAATTCAATAAGGCCAAATAAGAGAAATTATTTCCTCTGGTGGCAGAAAACAAAATAAAATCAGCTTCATCTTAAAACTGAAGTGAGCCCATTTTGGAGTCAAATCAGAAGCATTTTTTGCATATAAAGGATAGTGGAAAGCTGTAACACTTTCCCTCAGAAGACTGTGGGCGATGGGTCAATTGAAACTTGCAAACCTGAGATCAATCTGGCAAAACTGTCAGGTGATGTGGAACAATGACAGGTGGATGGGGTTGAGATACACATCAACAATGATCTAACTGTAAGCAAAACAAGCTTACAAGTATCAAGTGGCTCACTTCAGTCCCTACACCTTCAACTTTCTAAATGTAACACTGGCCAACAACACAAAATACAATTTTAAAAACAATCAAAAACAAACATTGCCCTTGCACTACTGGAAACTGGGCTTGAAGCCAACTTCAACAGCTAAGACAAAAGCCTGATTTCTGATGACTGCACGGAACCTACATGAACTACATGTCAGAAGAGGCTACACTGAAGGACACTTTGCCCTTCAGAAGTGAGGCCCACCAAGCGGTTTTAAACTCCTGTCACTGTGCAAAGTTTTTCAAAGAGTCCTCCTCATGAGCTTCTGAAGAAGCATATTTTTCACAGGGAACTATAAACACCTGAAGGATCTTTAAACAATTGAGTGATCCCTGAGGCAGGGATGTCTAGATTTAGTTTTTGTAGATTGTACAGGAGTGCACTGTTGGGCCTCAGAGTTTGTACGAAAAGGATAAATCTATGCACCCAATAATTTGCATTCCAAGTTGCTGATGTTAACAGATTTTTATGTTCAGCTTTGAATTTGCATAAGCAATGAAGCAACAATGTCACGAGCTTCCAAATGTACAGTCAGGGTTACTAGTGAAGCAGAAATTTAGGCATTAATAGGACAGAAATGTTTGTGCTCCAAAAGCTTGTGATTCCACTGATTGAGGTCCATTAAATCCTGATGTAGACTACAAATTGAGAATGAGTTAGGGCAGGTCAGGTCAGGTCGACATGAATCATGCTATCTTGGTCATTGCAAACTTTGCTCCACAACAGTTTTCAATGGTCCAGATAATCCGATTACAATCAGAACAGATTTAACCAATGGTAATCCTCTTTAAGATTTCCCATTTATGTGTTGGTGCTCTTTCTAGGTCAGGTTCCAAGTCTGGCCTTTCCATAATGGACCCATTGGAGGGGCGGCACAGTGGCTCAGTGGTTAGCACTGCTGCTTCACAGCGCCAGGGACTCAGGTACAAATCCTACCTTGGGTGACTGTCTGTGTGGAGTTGGCACATTCTCCTTGTCTCTGCATGGGTTTCCTCCAGGTGCTCCGGTCTCCTCCCATACTCCAAAGATATGCTGGTCAGGTGAATTGGCCATGTTAAATTGCCCATAGTCTTAGGTGCGTTAGTCAGGGGTAAATGTAGGGGAATGGGGCTGAGTGGGTTACTCTTCGGAGGGTCAGTGTGGACTTGTTGGGCCAAAGGGTCTGTTTCCAATCTAACTGAAACTGGGAAGAAATCCACTAGGTACAGGAATAATGGAGCAGGCCAAGATGTGTCCCATTCTCACCATATTTGCAGCTGTAGTTCAGCAGTTAATATCCCATAGGCACTTTGACAGTGACTAAAGAAAGGTAAGTACATTAGGTAGTGAGGCAGTAGTGTGCCAGGCATGTAGGTGTGGGAATAGTGTGCCAGGTGGGTGAGGAGGGATAGGTCAGGGTCTGGATATGGATCAGGCCACACCAGGCCCAGTTCCAGTAGGGATGGGAGAGATCAAGACAAGGATGCCAGGTTCATGTAGCATTACTTTACAGGGAGGGAGGGTCAGATTTGGGGGTTATCTTAGTTATTGAGCATTAAAAAAGGGTTGGGAATCACTGACTTACCGAAAACAGCAAGATATAAGACCAAAATAAGAGGAGTTTCTTTTCTTGCAGAGATCATCAGTTGTTGGAGCATTCTCCTTCTAACAGGCACCGAAGCAGAGTTGTTGGATACTTTTAAGGCTTCAAGGGTTTCTAATTCATATATATGTTAAATAGTGAGGGATTGGATTGGAAATATTACACCATCAAATTGTGAAAAGGTAAATAAAAACTTCACATTTTCAGTGTTTTTCATAATGTCGCAAAGTGCCTAATAACCAATGAAATACAGTCATTGCTGTAACGTCAAAATCAGGGCAATGAATATTTGCACAAGCTCCCACGAACAAACATGACACAATTATCTGCTTTTCAGTGATGTAGATTGATAGATAAATGTGGGCAAGACACAAGGATGAAGGCTCCTACTTTTCTCTGCAATAGTGCTGTGGTGTGTTTGATAATAGACAGTATATGGGTTTAATACCTCATCAAAAGTTGGCCATCCAATAATGCAGTACTCTCTTAGCATTGCATTGGAATGCAAATGTAGATTTTTAAACTCAAGGATAATCATGGGCTGCTGGGCAATATTAATCTGATTTTATAACATAGACAATAGTGTCAAAATCAATGGTTGGGAGGGATGCGTGACATGTCTAGTATTATAAAACAGCTCACTATTAATCTATAATAAAGTACAACACTGAGCAGTCAGCCACAATGAACCTGGGAGTAATTCAGACTGACTCTGGTAGTCAGATATATTGAGTGTTTCATTTTCCGATATCAACACTTATTGTTGAACATTGACATGAGAAAGACTTACTCATCAATATGTCAATTATTTCCAATGGACATTCTTAAACAAAACAAAAATTATTTTGAACTTGATACAGAAACCAGTGTCAGTTAGTGTTCCAGAAACAGTTCAATCTAGTACAAGGAAGAGAACATGAGGAGAGAGGCAGGAAGTCTTTCATTACCACAGAGATGCAGGGTTCCTCTTTTAGCAGCGAAGAAGGGGAAAGCCTGTTTTTCTTCATAATTAATGATTCACCAGCAAAGCAGTAAGAACAAAGCGACTTTTGAAAATGTGGTTTCTGAAAATTCAATTTTGTTGGTGAGTCATGCACTGCGGAGAAAAACATGCCTGCTTTCATCTATGTTAAGAAAAATTTCATTCTTCTACAGACTTTTCAAGTGTTAGTACAGCAATTATTTCCTGGTATTGTACTTCTTTTTTAAATTCACTAATGTTCACATATAATTTTCATGCTACAGTTTGTGCAACCATTCATCGCCAAGATTAATAAATATATTGTCTTATTAAATCCATAGATACTTGGAAGATAACATAACTGAACTCCCTGCTGCTAAGTGCACTGCCCACCAATAGGTGGTGCTCTCTGCAGGTACAGTGCTGAAGCTATAAAATCATAAAATGTCTACCTACATTAGGGGTACTCAGTTAATTGAACTGAAGGTCAACCAAATGTTTGAGTGAGACTCAGCTCCCAAATTAATATGAAAGGCTGGAATGAAATTGTTAGTATGTTTATGTTAAACTATTTAGTCCATTATTCTAATGAGGACATTAATCATCATTAAGCTTCTACTAGTGAAATGAATTTCAAGATCAATGCATATTTATTTATACTTCATGTAGCTCTATTTCAATAAAACATTCTTCAAAGTGCAATTAAACTATATTTCTCTCTCCCTTCAGTTATTCAAAATTAGGCTTAATGAAGATATTCTGTACAGACATTGCCAACAATTCTCATCCTATGAGCAATTTAAAAATTATTGAAATTTTTAAGTTGCTCATTAAAACCTTACAATTCAAATTCATTTTTATTTATCTGTTTCCTGAGATGATTAGATAAGATGGATCAAAAAGCCAGTCACATTTTAAAGATCATGTGAGTTGATCTTTATCGATCTAAACAAAAACCAAGTTTGCTGAGAAACATTTGTAGGTCAGGCAGAGCCATACAGGTTGGTATTTCAGGTGCACACCTTAGACAAGAATGGGCAAGATGAAGAGTCTTTACCTGGGAAAGTTTAGGGGGGAAGTGAGGGGAAAATCTTTCACACAGAGGGTGGTGGGTGCCTGGAACAACCTGCCAGTGGAGGTGTTGGAAACATGCACGTTAGCAGTGTTTAAGGTGTACCTTGATAGACATGTGAAGGGGAGGTGAACAGAGGGATAGAAACTACACAGGGACAATAAGTCTAAATAACGACTAGGAACTCGTGCAGGCTTGGTGGACCAAAGGGAGTGTTCCTGTGCTATATTGTTCAAGCTAGCTACCTGCGAATTTCATTTTTCAGATATCTTCACTCACTTTTGCAGCTCACAAAACGCAGGGAAGACTAACAGGTTTCCCCGTGACTATTCACTCAGTGGCTGGCAATTTCACTTTATGAAGTCAAGCGCACTCTCTATATGTGAGCATCCACGTTAGGTTGGCACTCTAGTGCAGTACAGAGGGAGCGCTGTTGGAGGTGATGCTTTTTGAAACAACATGTTAAACTGAGAGCCCTTCTACCTCCTTGGGCAATAAATAATCCCATGACACTATTCGAAGAAGAGAAAGGAAGTTTCTTTGCATCACATCAACGGCCACACTTTAAAAAATACTCAACTGGCTATAAACAGAACATTAGAAAGTAAGAAATAGTAGGAAGAGCCGGCCACCCGGCCATGCAAGTCTGCTCCACCATTCAAAAAGATCATGGCTGATCTTATCAAACATTGAGCACCACTTACCTGCCCACTAATTCCTTTACTGTTCAAAAATCTATTTTTGCCTTAAAAATATTCAACGGGGGAAGTCTCAACTGCTTCAATGGGCAGGGAATTCCACAGATTCACAACTCTTTGTGTGAAGAAGTTCCTCCTCAATTCAGTCCTAAATCTGCTCCCCCTTATTCTGAAGCTATGCTCCCTCATTCTCGTAAAGTATTCAGAACATCTTAAGATAAAAAAAACACTATGCATGGTGAATGCAAGTTCTCTCCTTATCTCTGCATGCACAACTGCTCCGAATGGTCTCCATTTAAAGTCTATATCCTATAATTTTTGCCAAACTCTATACTAAAATGAATGGATTTTCCACTTGAAAGACTCCTCTAGGCCCGAAATGTGACTGGACTTCCCCTTCACACACAGTGAATTTAACAGAGATCCCATACAGCTGAATGCACAAAAGAAATCTCATCCCTCGTCACAATCCATCCCTACTCCCCACACCTCTGGAATCTCTTTTTCTGGTTCTAAAGTGAGAGCAACTCGGGATAACAGTCAATCAGGAACTCTCCATGAAGGAGAGCATTGCACATAAACCCTGTGACCCTGGGAACTGCACAATCCTAGAAATTCTCCATCATGAAACGTCACCAGAAGATTCTCACCTGAAAGCATTCTGAGGTGTTTTGGGGTTGATAAACAAGCAGTCCCAAGACTGTGCTGTCCGATACAGCACCACCCGTCCGTCGTCCATAATTCTGCTGTGTGACACATATTCGGACAGTGGCACCTCTCGTACCCGGTAAGGGTTGGCAAAGAGGTTGGTCACAGTATTCAGTGTCTCTACCAAACGGCCAAAGAACTGCATTCTTACAATGATCTGCTGGGAGAAGAGAAGGGTTGGGGGAGATAGGGAAATGATTATCAATGCTCTTTCATTTTTGAGTTGAAGATGCTCCACAGTGCTCACATAATGAATGATTTATATTTTCTACAGCATTCCACCACCAATAAAATCTTTTCAAGTGTAATTACTACTGGAAGATAGCCAGCACATTAGCCAATTGCACCTAGCAAGATCCCACAAACAGCAATAATATAACGACACGATCATCTGTGTTAGTGATGCTGATTGAGAGAAGGTAGAACTTCCACGCTCTGTTTCGATAAGAGTGCCGTGAGATATTTTAACTTAGTCTAAAGTCAGAGACAGGTCCTCAGTTTAATTCTCCATGTCAAAGAGCATCCTCTAACACTGTGGCATTTCTTCAGTACTACACTGGAAGGCCCAGGCCTGGATTATATCTCTGGAATAGGATGTAAGCCCATAAACTTTTAACTTAAGAGGCCAGAGTGGTATCAAGTGAACTGCAACTGGAAGGTGAAACAGTTGAAGCAAAAATCTGTAAATACTTGAGCATATTTTCACTAATGGGAAAGTCTAGAATCAGAGGATATAGTCTCACAATAAAGAGGTGCCAATTTAAGACTGAGATAAGGAGGAATTTTTTTCTCAGAGGAGTTGAGTGCTTTCGGAACTCCTTGTCACAGAGAGCTGTGGGGCAGAGTTCTTGCGTATACTTAAGCCTCAGACAGATAGATTCTTGACCAGTTGGGGAGTCAAGGATTCACTGGAGTGACGCCTTCTTTACAAAGGTTTTATTCCTTCCGGTAATAATGTAGGGAACGTGTGCGGAACCTTGTTTCAGGCTCTGGTTAGGCGCCAACCAGATTATATTGTTCAGATCTGGTCACCACACTTCGGCAAAGATGTGAAGGTCTTTGTGAGGATGTAGAGAAGACTTTATTCAAACACCAGGGAAGTGGGTGACGTTATTCACAATGCTAGATTGCTTTCCGTGGAGTAAATGAGACAGAATGGATATTAGCTAGAAGTGGACAAGGCTTTGATTGTACAAGGACCTTGGAGCACATGAATTGAAGATTTTGGACAATGAGTAGTAATACACAGGGACTGATCTCCCATGAGCCAGGAGGATGCAATACAAACAATGACGAAAAGGAAACTAGGTGAAGACTTGAAGGAAATGGGGTCCAGGCTGGAGAGTTTGATAGGTTGGGTTCTCACACAGACAGCCACAGCACTGACTTGACTTACTGAGTGGCCTCTTCCTGTGTGGAAATGTCTCTCAGACTTAATCTTTTGCTTCTCTTGTTCAAACAACTCAAGACCAGCTTCAGGAAGAACTTCTCATCTTCACACTGAACACCATAGAGCCCTCTAGTCTGAAGTCAGACAAGCTTTTGAAACTTCAGACTTTAGCTAGATCTTCATGTTTATAAGAAGTACTTGTAGCAGGGCAAGGAAGGTTATAGATTATCATAGCAAAGGGTCCAAATCCAGGGCAATCTTCACCATGGGCATCAGTGTGTCTTTACACCGTGAAGGAGTCACATAATACTGTCTTCAGTTTGCTTTTCACTTTGTTTCTCCAATTCCCCCGTGTTAATTCCCTTTAACTTGGGTGGGTCCCACAACCTCAGAACTATCAGTACATTCACGCTGCATCCCCGAGATGAATCTATATCACCAGACACACTTCCTGCTTTCCTCAGCTGTGGTTGGTTCAAGCCATTAGCGTCCTATCACTGGAGTAATTGTTGGTTATCGCTCCCATTGATTTCAGTAAAAAACACTTAGTTCTGGTGAAGGCATTACACCCGAATTCTCGGTATTGATCTGCAGTGTAATGCAAGCAGCTTTTATAATTTGCTTTACATCTCCAGTTAATTTTTAAATGGACTCAAGCTGAGGCTAACATTTGAATTGTTGCCCTTTTTCCAGTATTATGGACAAACATGTGCCCTGCGCATGAAATGGTTAAAAACATCCCCTAACTGGCACCAGTGATATCGCACTATTTCTGATCTCCACTACAGTCATATGAAAGTGAATCTTTCTAATTAAGCCCACTTCCATGGTTGGAGTGATCCAGACCTGAAACTTCCTGTTCAAAGAGTTGGGGAGCATTAGAATGTTGCCCTGCTTCCTACATGCCTGCCTCATGAGCAACTTGAACTGTTATCCCTCTGTCCCATAACACTGCATCACACAGTCATGAATAATAAAAACTGAAAAAGGTGGACGCACTCAGCAAGTTTGACAAAAGATTGCAGGACCTGAAACATTACCCATGTTTCTCTCTGCAGACACTGCCTGCTACATATCTCCAATTGCTTCTGCTGTTTATTTCTGGTTTTTGGCAATATGAAGTTTGTGATTCTTATATGTTGTTTTAAGATTATACAAAGCAGACACAAGGTGGCAGGTACTGAGTCAGTAACAGCATATGGAAATCAGATTAATCCAATTTGCAGCAAGCCTTACTACATTAATGCTAAAGATTTAAATAAATTTAAGTCTGTTATACTCATAAGATTAGATAATCTCTTTGAGCCAAATGCTAGATTAAAGAACATGCTATTGTAAATGAAAATTAGACCTCCCCAGCACCAGAGCATTTCTCCATTATATGTCAAAGATGTGAGAAAAGTGAGTCATGGATCGATAACAACAATTTATATTTATATTGTGTAGAGTTCTGGTCACCCTACTATGGGAAGGATATGATTATATTGGAGAGTGTTCAGAAAAGGTTTACAAGGATGTTGCCAGGACTGGAGGGTTTGACTTATAACGTGAGGCTGAATTCACTGTGGCTTTTTTTCTCTACAGCGTCAGAGGCTGCGGGGTGACCTTACAGAGGTTCATCAAATCATGAAAGGCATGGATAAGGTGAATAGCCAAGGTCTTTGCTCTGGTGTGGGGGAGTCCAAAACGAGAGGTGAGAGGGGAAAGGTTTAAAAAGTATCTGAGGAGTAATTTTTCAAGTGAAGAGTAGCACGTGTTTGGAATGTGCTGCCAGAGGAAGTGGTACAGGCGGGTACAGTTACTTAAAAGGGATATGTGAATAGGAAGGGTTTAGAGGGATATGGGCCAAATGGGGACTAGGTCAGATTTGAATGCTGAGTTGGCACAGGCAAGTTGGACAAAAGGGTCTGTTTCCATGATGTATGACTCTAAAAAACACCTTTAATTTAATAAATCTCTCCAAGGCACATTATATAGTAGAACATAACAATGAACCACATATTAGGAGAAAGTAAGGACTGCAGATGCTGGAGATCAGAGTCGAGAGCGTGTTGCTGGGTTTGCAAAGCAGGTCAGGCTACATCCAAGGAGCAGGAGAATCGACGTTTCAGGCATAAGCCCTTCATCAGGAATGAGGAATGAATCAGGAATCAGCCCCCAGCCCACAAGCCTCATTCCTGATGAAGGACTTATGCCCGATACATCAATTCTCCTGCTCCTCAGATGCTGCCTGACCTGCTGCGCTTTCCCAGCAATACACTCTCAACACTGAACCAGATACTGTCTGATAACTAAAAGCTTGCCTGAAGGTGTACATTTTAAGGAGTACTTTAAAGATGGAAAAAGAGAGGTTTTCCAAGGAAATTCCAGAGTTAAGAGCCATGGCAGCTGAATGCACACCAAAGTATAGCAATTAAAATCAAGGATGTACAAATGGTCAGAATAAGAGGAGCAGAGATATTTCAGGGAATTGTAAGACTGAGGACATTACAGAAATAAGGCCAGCAGGGAACAAAGCTGTGGAAATACTTGAGAACAAGGTCTCCAACCAGTTTGTAAGTGCAATGTCTCAAAAGTGTCTGAGCAATCAGCAAAATGAGAGTTTTTTTTTGTAGGTCAGCAATTTGAAAAGCAGGTTCCCCTCCCTGACTCCTCTTAAATTTCCTTTGTTCCAAAATGGAGGAGAACTGGGGGAAAACAGCAGTACCTCGTTATTATCCTAATCACACACAAAAATCACCGAGGACATTCTAATTTTTCTAACTGCCTGTGAATCAAACACATCCTCACTATGCAAATACAATGATGTCCAATACTAAAAAGATTTGCATGAGGTTGAGCCATTTTGCTTATAAATCAATGTCACTCGTTCAGCTTTTCAACTCAATTCCACAAAATCAAAGAAAGCTAACGAACTCTGGATGACTCACAGTGATCCAGTTGAAGATTGGCAAATACCTTCGGATTGTTTATTACCTTAAATGCAGCACATAAGACAGAGTTGCTGTAGTTCAAAGAGTTTGGAACCGATGCTTTATGGCAACTTAGTACTCGAGTACCTGCACAACATAAATCAAGGAAGATATTGTTTGATTTAATTTTGACAGCACTGAGCTTTCTCCTGGCACAGTGTTGTTTTAACACACCATCCTTTGGGACGATTAGACTTTGAGTCATTCAACAATACAGATGCTTTGATCAGGAAAACATCAGCTGACACCATAATAAAGAATAGTCCAAGTTTTATTTCACCTGGCTGAATACAATTATCCCTCACTCGCCAATCCTAAATACTGAAAACATCCAAAATGGAAATGTTTGGATCATATGGGCCAACACTAAGAAGATGCAGTGATGTTCAGAAGGTACATAGCCACATGTCTGTGGTTAGTACTGTTCGTTCGATGCCAGCCTGCACTGCGAGGTACATACCACTCCTTGGGGTACTCTGCAACTATCAAGGAATTGCTGGGCATGTTCCAGGACTGAAGCAAGGAACTAAGCAAAAAATTATCTCACTAACAACAGTAGGTAGCTTTGTCTCCAGGCAACTAATTGCCAGATTTCTGGAAAGGAATCTGTTGAACTGACAGCAAACATTTCAAATGCCACCGTGCTTGTTAGCACATCATTTCATGCTCTATCACTGGTTGCATTTAAATTGCTGCATTTCGCCAATGAAAAAATCTGTTCGGTTGCTTGAAAGAGCTCGGCACCATCTCCCAAAGAAAAAGTCCTGTTGTTGATCAAGTATAGGAATTGGGATTGAAAAATGTGGTGCTGGAAAAACATAGCAGGCCAGGCAGCATCCGAGGAGCAGGAGAATCAACGTTTCGGGCATCAGCCCTTCTTCAGGAATGAGGCTGGTGTGCCAAGTCGGCTGAGAGAAAAGGTGGGGGGTGGGGGCGGCGCTGGGAATGTGATATGTGGAAAGAGGTGAGGGTGAGAGGCCAGAGAGGGGGTAGGAGTGGCGAGGTGGGGAAGAAGATTTCAGGTCAAGAGGGCGGTGCTGAATCCGCGGGTTAGGACTGAGATAAGGTGGGGGGAAGGGAAATGAGGAAGGGAAAAGGCAGAAGATGAGACGCTCACAGGGGTCGTGTGGTCAGGGTCTGGCGATGGAGGGGGCCAAGGCCTGCAACTCCTTGGCGGAGTGGGAGGGGGAGTTAAAGTGTTCAGCCACAGGGCGGTTGGGTTGGTTGGTGCGGTGAATTGTGGTTGGTGTGTGTGGAGGTGCAGGTGAATTTGCGACCGATATGGAAAGATCCATTGGGGCCTTGGAGGGAGTTGAGGGGGGGAGGTGTGGGCGCAAGTTTTGCATTTCTTGCGGCTGCAGGGGAAGGTACCAGGAGTGGAGGTTGGGTTGGTGGGCGGTGTGGACCTGACAAGGGAGTCGCAGAGGGAGCGGTCTCTCTGGAACGCTGATAAGAGTGGGGAGGGAAATATATCCCTGGTGGTGGGATCTGTTTGAAGGTGGTGGAAAGACGGAGGATGATGCGATGTATCCGGAGGTTGGTGGGGTGGAAGATGAGGACCAGTAGGGTTCTGTCCACTGTCCATCATTTACTGTATCCGCTGCACCCGATGTGGCCTCCTCTACATTGGGGAGACAGGCCGCCTACTTGCGGAACATTTCAGGGAACACCTCTGGGACACCCGCACCAACCAACCCAACCGCCCCGTGGCTGAACACTTTAACTCCCCCCCACCCCATCGCCCCCCACTCTGCCAAGGACATGCAGGCCCTTGGCCTCCCCCTTCGCCAGACCCTGACCACATGACGCCTGGAGTAAGAGCGTCTCATCTTCCGCCTAGGAACCCTCCAACCACACGGGATGAATGTAGATTTCTCCAGCTTCCTCATTTCCCCTCCCCTCACCTTATCTCAGTCCCAACCCCGGATTCAGCACCGCCCCCTTAAACTTCAATTTTCTTCCCGACCTCTCCCTCATCTCCTTCTACCTATCGTATTCCCAGCACCCCCTCCTCCAAATTCCCTCCCCCCTACCTTTTATTTCAGCCCACTTGGCACACCAGCCTCATTCCTGAAGAAGGGCTTATGTCCGAAACGTCGATTCTCCTGCTCCTCGGATGCTGCCTGGCCTGCTCTGTTTTGGCAGCACCACATTTTTCAACTCTGGTCTCCAGCATCTGCAGACCTCACTTTCTGCTATAGGAATTGGGATGTCATGTTGTGGCTGTACAGAACATTGGCTCGGCTACTTCTGCAATACTGTGTGCAATTCTGGTCTCCCTGCTAGAAAGGTGTTGCTAAGCTTTCTACAGGTAGCCCTGTTTTGTTTTTTCATGGGTGGCACGGTGGCACAGTGGTTAGCACTGCTGCCTCACAGCGCCTGAGACCCGGGTTCAATTCCCGACTCAGGCGACTGACTGTGTGGAGTTTGCACGTTCTCCCCGTGTCTGCGTGGGTTTCCTCCGGGTGCTCCGGTTTCCTCCCACAGTCCAAAGATGTGCGGGTCAGGTGAATTGGCCATGCTAAATTGCCCGTAGTGTTAGGTAAGGGGTAAATGTAGGGGTATGGGTGGGTTTCGCTTCGGCGGGTCGGTGTGGACTTGTTGGGCCGAAGGGCCTGTTTCCACATTGTAAGTAATCTAATCTAATCTAAAAAAAAGCTTGAAAGGGTGCAGTAAAGATTTACAAGGATGTTGTCACAGTTGGAGGGTTTAAGCTATAGGGAGAGCCTGAATAGACTGGGGCTAGTTTCCCTGGAGAGTAGGAGGTTTGGGCTGAATGTGCTTGAGGTTTATAAAATCATGAGGGGCATGGGTCGGATGAAAAGCCAGTCTTTTTTTTTCAGGGTAGGGGAGTCCAAAACTAGATGGCATAGGTTTAGCGTGAGGGGGAAAAGATTTAAAAGGGACCTGAGAAGCAACTTTTTCATGCAGAGGGTGGTGCACATGTGGAATGAGCTGCCAGAGGAAGTGGTGGAGGCTGGTACAATTACAACATTTAAAGGGCATCTGGATGGGTATATGAACAGGAAGGGTTCAGAGGGATATGGGTCAACTGCAGGCAAATAGGACTAGATTAATTTAGGATATCTGGTCAGCATGGACGGGGTTTGACCGAAGGGTCTGTTTCCATGCTATACAACTGTACGACCTTTTGATTCCAATTGCCAGGGAGGCTGCAGCAAAGGATTACACTTATGGAAGCCAAGTGAGGATGCATTCAGAAACCCCTGTTACACGAAGCATGCAAAAGTAAAAGCTGTGCAATGACTGCAGCGCAATGACTGGTTCAAACCACAGAAATTAACCATTTACTCTTGGTGTCTAATGGCAACATCATCACCAATTCCCTCGCTTTCAACACCTTGGAGTTACCACTGACCAGAAATTGAACTGGACCAGCTATATAAATGCCCTGGCTACAGGAGCAGGTCAGAGGCTGGGAATTCTGCATCAAGTAATTCCTTTCCTGTCTCCTCAATGCCATCTACAAGGCTCAAGTCATGAGTGTAAAGCAACACTCTCCACATGTCCGGATATGTGCAACTCCATTAACACAAGCTAGACACAACCAGGACAAACAGCCCACTTGATTCACACCTCATCCACCAAGATCAGCATGGGTTTCCTTCACCTCCCATGTCTGGTGGCAGCAATTTGTGGCCATCTACAAGATGTGTGGCAGCAACCTAGGCTCCTTTGACATCACTTTCCAAACCTGCAACTTCCACCATCTACAAGGACTGGGGCAGTAGATACATGAAAACACAAGTTGCAAACTCCCTTCCAGGTCACACAGGATCCTGACTTACCTGTACTAACTTTCCTTCACCACCAGCTTCTCAAAGACAACTGGGATTGGCAATAAATGCTAGCCTAGCCATTAACGATAATATCCTGTGAATAAATATTTTTAAAATATTTCAACATTAACTTTCACACCTTCAGAACACCCCAAAGTGCTTTAAAGTCAATGAAGCAATTCTGAAAAATAATCACTGCATGGGTAGGGAAACACAGCAATAAACCTGCATAAAGCAAGGTCTTGCAAACTGCAATGTGATGACAACCAGAAAATTACTAAAGATAAACAGTGGTTCAGTCACCAAGGTAACTCATCTCCGAAATAGCAGCCACACGATTTTTTACACCCACCCAAGCTGACACACATAGCCTTGGTTTTAATGCTCTGTCCAAAACACAGCACCTCCAATGTTGCAGCACTCCCGGAGTATTATACAAGGAGAGGCAGAGAGGAAGTGTCATCTGAGATGCTTGCACGCAAGCGTCTGGACTGAGAGCGAAAGCAACAAGAGGAAAGTTCCCTGCCCAATGTGACCCACAAGCCATTGTAATATAACTCAATCAGCATATGACTAATGCAGACTGGATGACCACCTTGCTAAACACTTAGCCTCACAAGCATGACCCCCATCTTCCATACTCGCCATTTTAATTCACCACCTTGCTCTCAAGCAAACATATCTGTCCATAACCTGCTGTAGCTTTCCCCAGTGCAATTAAGCTAGAGGCTTATCTTCTGATTAGGCACTTGACAGCCTTCTAGACTCAAGATTGAGTTCAACAACTATGCCCAGTAATTTTGTTTCTGCCGAGCATTGGTTTGTATCACCATTTTGTGGGTTTTCTTTTCCCTTTTAAACCAAGCTCTCTTTTATTCAGGCTTAACACTTAGACTGAGCCAATATTTTGTTTTATTGCAAGTATTAAACACACCCTTTGAAATTTTCATCCATAATATCTTTGACATTGAATGGCAGCCACTCTCTAACTCCTGCCATTCATTTCCATTCTACCTGACTTAACTTTCCACAGCACAAAAGCATAAAATCATGGTGGAAGAGTTCTTGTGGTGTAGTGGTAGTATTTTTCCGTCTGAGCCAGAAAGGCCCAGGTTCAAGTACCTAACGACTCCAGAGGCATGCCTTAACAAAATATCTACATCCACAAAATATTTCACCACAAAGTTTGATAGGACTCAAAACATTTTTAACTCTAGTTTCTCTCCTGAAGTGCTAAGTTTCTGACTGTAACCTTTTATTCCCTTCCTTATTTTGTCAGAAGTCACGCAACACCAGGTTGTAGTCCAACAGGTTTATTTGAAATTACAAGCTTTTGCTCCAAAAGGTTTTGATTTCAAATAAACCTGTTGCGACTATAACTTGGATTCCTATGACTCCTAACTTTATCCACCCCGACCCAACACCAGCACCTCCACATCATTTCCGTATTTTATAAGGGGAGGGAACGGTATCATGATAATGTCACTGCAATCCAGAGACCCAGACCAATCTTCCGGGTGCATGTCTTTGAATCCCAAACATGGCAGATGGTAAAAATTGAATTCAATTTAATCTGGAATTAAAAGCTAGCTTAATTGCAATCTCTACTGAGGAAGGGTCACCGGACCTGAAACGTTAACTCTGATTTCTCTCTACAGATGCTGCCAGACCTACCGAGCGTTTCCTGCCATTTCCATTTTTGTTTCTGATTTCCAGCGCCCACAGTTATTCGGTTTTTAATTGCAATCATTGTCGATTGTCATAAGAAAAAACAAAATTATTTCACAGATGTCCTTCAAGGAATGAAATCATTCCTGATGAAGGGCTGATGCCTGAAACATCGATTTTCCTGTTCTTCAGATGCTGCCTGAACGGCTGTGCTTTTCTAGTAGCACACTCTCGACAAAGAAGGAAATCTAGGGCCAAGATTAAAGAAGTGCCTGGAAAAGCACAGCTGGTCAGGCAGCATCACCAAGGAGCAGAAAAATCGACATTTCAGGCAGAAGCCCTTCATCAGGAAATTCCTGATAAGCTTTTGCCCGAAACGTCCATTTTCCTGCTCCTCGGATGCTGCAAGACCTGCTGTGCTTTTCCAGCACCACTCTAATCTTAACTCTGATCTCCAGCATCTACAGTCCTCACTTCTGCCTAAGCAAGGGGACCTGCCAATCTTGCCCAGCCTGGCCTGCATGTGACTCCAAACCCACAGCAACATTTTTGAATCTTAATTGGGGCAGCATGGTGGCTCAGTGGTTAGCTCTGCTGCCTCACAGCACCAGGGTCCCGGGTTCAAATCTGGCCTCGGGCGACTGTCCGTGTGGAGTTTGCACGTTCTCCCAGTGTCTGCGTGGGTTTCCTCCCACAGTCCAAAGACGTACAGGTCAGGTGAGTTGGCCATGCTAAATTGTCCGTGGTGTTGGGAGCAGTAGTCAGAGGGAACTGGGTCTGGGTGGGTTGCTCTTCAGAGGGTCAGTGTGGACTTGTTGGGCCCTACCTCATAAACCACCTGCCCTCTCAAAAAAAATTACATAAGTGTTACGGTGCCAAAGGAGGCTATTCAGCCCATCAAGCCCTGCACCCCTCATTAGATGAACATCATAAATTGCCCCTGGAGCAGTCAGGCATGGGTAATAAATACCACTCATACCCACATCACAGGAAAGAAACATTTTTTTACTAAATGAATCCTAACTGGGATTTGCAAGCAGTTTGTTTTTAAGGTACAAATTGACTTAAAATTAATTGAAAGATCTTGTGGCACCTACTGCATTTACCAGGGGTTCAGATAACAACAAGGTCCCCATTCATGGTGCTCTCCTTTATTTACCAAGCTATTATATTTTAATTTAATAAGGTGAGGCCTATCCCACGCCCATGCTCCCGAATCCCTCCCTCAGAACATTCCTGAAACATTTACCTTCAATCCGCCTCACGATCCCCTCAACCCGCCCACCGGGCACGCCCTGACCTGATGGACAGCGGCAAACTCCAATCCGTTATCGGGCTCCACCCACCTTGTATGATTGGCATCGGAGTGATCCAGTCAACTGGCAGGTCTTGCCCATCCGTTAAGATTGACAGCCGCACTATCCAATCAGTTGGAGGATCCGGCCGACCCAGCGTGATTGATAGAGTAATTCACCAATCAGCAAGCGGACCATACCCACAACACATGATTGATAGTGAGCAGCTCCAATCATCACGTGGGTGCTACCCATCTGACATGATTGCCAGTGGAGATATCGAATCAGCAAGTAGATCAGACCCACCTGACATGAATGATAGCTGTAATCCCCAATCCTTGATCGGGTCCTGCCCATCTGTCCTGATCGACAGATCTTGTCTCCAATCAGCGAGCGGAACCTGCCGTAGGGATAGGATTGACAGTCGATATCTCCAATTACACCGCGGACCGCGGGGACTAATTGCGAGGCGTGTTGGGGAGGGGACCTTCGCACTGCTTCAGACTGTCACAGCTTACCACCTACCGGAAATCCGCCCAGCGCCATTTTTCTTCCAGTCACTGCGAGCGCACAAGACGACATGCGGCGTTGGCTGCCATCTTTGATAATGGCCGGTTGCAAAGGGAAAGGAAAAGTAACATTTGAGGATTGAATCCACATGCAATCTTCACAATGCAACCAAAGAGGAATTTGGTCAACAACACATCAGCAAAGAAAGATATTACAGAAGTGTTACAGTACAGAAAGTGGTCCTTCAGCCCATTGTCCCTGAACCGACTCATTAAATGAGCACCATTTATTAATAATTGGGCCCTCATAATTTTAAAAATCACACAACACCAGGTTATTATCCGACAGGTTTATTTGGAAGTATGCAACACTGGCACCTCCATCTCATAATTTTGTACAACTCAGTGAGGTTTCTCCTCAGCCTTGTCTGCTCAAATGTAAAGGAATCTTAGCCAATGTAGACTTCCATCACAGAAGAGAGGCAAAATGTCAAATGAGCCAAGTGGAGCTGTGAAAAGAGACTGGCAGCCAACATGAAGAGTAAATGGAATTAGGCTTATTGTCACGCATACATGAGTACAGAGAAAAGTTTACAATGTCACCTGACACACCACTATCTTAGGTACAAAGTACCTAGGTACAAATCTTAGAAACAAAATCAACAAATAAGGGGAAAAAAGTGGCATTACCTTACACTCATTCATAGTATAAGTTAGAAAGATAACAATTAAAGTTAAGAAGATAAGCATTACAGTCTCTCTGTAAAGGGCCTGCAGTAGATCAACATGGGGGCTCCCACATGTGGTCTGACCAGGCCTGCAAGCCGCTGACTGCCCACATCAGTCCCCAGTCTCAACAACCGCATTGTTCCAGACATACAGACTGTCACCCTCTACTCCATCCTCCAGCCCTCTGCTTAGGCCTCCAGCCTGCTGACTGCCCCGCTCCCGCTGGTCATCCGACTCAGCTTGGGCCTGGAGACTGCTCCGCTCTTTGCACACTTGCCATCCTGCTCCCACTTGCCCTTCCAGCCCCCCGAAACATCGAATTCCCTGTTCCTTGGATGCTGCCTGACCTGCTGCGTTTTAACCAGCAACACATTTTCAGCAATCCACTCACTGCAAGTTGTGTCCCAAATTCCAGACACATTTTGTGTATTTTCCCTTTAAGAAGACACAAGATCAGGAGTTATAAAGCCAGTTTCAACTCTACCGGAGTGTGTTAGTGGAACTGAATGTTCTCATGCATGCCAGCGGGCTAAGGTACTTCGCTGTACTGTCCTGGATTTGAGTGTTAGCAAGCTATGAAGATCACAGTTGAACATCGAAGATCCATACATTATCTTTGTTGACATTTTATATTTTTGGAAGGGTCTCATTTCTTTATTTCTTTATTTCTCTGCCTTTACATTCTATGTTCTGGTTTATTTTTCTGTGTTTTAAGATGGTACCTGAGGGTTGTGACAACATTTTTCACTGTATTTTTGTAACAAGACACGTGTGACAATAAATTAATTTAATCTCTACAGATGTGTGCTGCATTACTAATTCTTATCATGTTTAGTAATTAATAAATTCACTCATTTCAAACTCAAAAAAACCTGATTAAATGTGGCACAGTGGTTAGCTTGATTAAATGTGGCACAATTAGTTTAAATTATGTGGGTGGCATGGTGGCACAGTGGTTAGCACTGCTGCCTCACAGCGCCAGAGACCTGGGTTCAATTCCCACCTCAGGCGACTGACTGTGTGGAGTTTGCACATTCTCCCCGTGTCTGCATTTCCTCCAGGTCCTCCGGTTTCCTCCCACAGTGAATTGGCCAGGGTATATGTAGGGGAATGGGTGCGCTTCAGCTAGTTGGTGTGGACTTGTTGGGCCGAAGGGCCTGTTTCCACACTATAAGTAATCTAATCTAAACATAAATTCCTTTGGCGAGAGTGTGGTGCTGGAAAAGCACAGCAGGTCAGGCAGCATCTCAGGAGCAGGAGAATCGACATTTCAGGCATAAACCCTTCGTCAGGATTCCTGATGAATCTTATGCCCGAAACTTCAATTCTCCTGCTCCTCGGATGCTGCCTGACCTGCTGTGCTTTTCCAGCATCACATTCTCGACTCTGATCTCCAGCATGTGTAGTCCTCACTTTCTCCCATAAGTTCACTTGGATCTGAATAAAAGTGCACACTGGGGAAAAATGACCTTGTTGTGTCCTTTACATCTCTTTTTGGATGGGGAAGGGGAGCCAGCTCATCCTACCCGACCAATGATTTAGGGAACTATAATAAAATGGCAAAGGCTACGTAGAATCAAGGTGTAAATCTGTATTTAAGGTGATAGGGCACCACAGCCAGGATAGATACACCCAAAGATATTGAAAGAAGTGAGAGTATAAGTTGAGGAATGGTCATCATTTTTCACTTTTCCCTCATCTTGGGGGTGGTGCCAGAAGACGAGAAAGGTGTGAATGTTTTGCACGTATTCGAAAAATAGGTGTAAGGATACATCCAGCAACTACAAGCCAGTCTGTTTAACTTTGGATAGGGGGGAAATACTAGAAATAATAATTTTGGGAAAAATATAAAAGCTTTATGTGTAAATGCTGGTTAATTAAGTAAGCCAGCACAGACTTCTTAAGTGAAAATTACATTTTACTAACTTGTCTGGTCCTTTTTGAAGAGGTAATGAAAAGGACAACATTGTTGATGTGGTGTACCATGGCCATCCAAAAGGAATTTGATACAATACCACACAACAGAAATGTGAGCAAAGTTATAGCTCAGAGAATAAGAGAGACAGTAGTAACATGGATAAGAAATTCACTTAAAGACAGGCAAGAGAGAATTGTGGTCAATGGATATTTTGTGAACTGGACAGAGTGTTGTGTCGCTTGCTCGTCCTGATATATATTAATGACTAAGACTTTAATGGACATAGCACAATTTCAAAGATTGTGTATTATATGTAATTTGGAAGCGTTATGAACTGTGAGGATAATAGACTAGAACTTCAGAAGGATACAGACAAGTTAGTGGAATGGAGGGACAGGTGGGAGATGAAGTTTAATGTGGAGAAAGATGAAGAGATTCATTTTGGAAAAGTGAACAAGGAGAGACAATACAAAATTAACAGTGCAATTCTAAATGAGGTGCAGCAGCAGATGTATTTGTGCCCAAGGAATTGAAGGTTGCAGGACAGGTTGAGAACACAGCTAATCAAACATGGAGTAGAACAAAACCAAAGAACAATTCAATCCTTCAGCCCTCCAAGCCTGTGTGACACATTTTGCCCTTCCATACTAACACTGCCTTTACTTGCAGGATCCGTATCCCTCTATTCCCTTCCCATTCATGTATTCATTCAGATGCTTCTTGAATGCTACTATTGAGTCTGCTTCCACCATCTCCTCTGGCAGTGTGTTCCAGACACTCACCACTCTTGTCTCTCACATCTCTTTTAAAGTGCCCCCCACCCCACTCATCGCCCCCTCCCCCTCACCCCAACACACACGCACCTTGAACCTGTGTCCCAAGTAATTGACCCCTCCAACCTGGGAAAAAGAGCCTCATATTTTCCACTCTATCCCTGCCATTCACAAGCTTATGAACTTCTATCAGGTTTCCCCTCAGCCTCCTGCATTTCAGTGAAAACAAACCAGTCTATCCAACCTTTCTTCAGATCTAAAATTCCCCACACCAGGCAACGACCTTTTCTGTATTCTAGAATTTATTAATAGGGAATCAACTAGACGTTATTTCAAACATGTATAAGGATGTATTTCAGCTACAGTTGGCGTACTGTGTTCAGTTCTGTGCACCACAGATTAGATTACTGTAGATTAGATTACTTACAAGTCCCAACAAGTCCACACCGACCCGCCGAAGCGCAACCCACCCATACCCCTACATTTACCCCTTACCTAACACTACGGGCAATTTAGCATGGCCAATTCACCTGACCCGCACATCTTTGGACTGTGGGAGGAAACCGGAGCACCCGGAGGAAACCCACGCAGACACGGGGAGAACGTGCAAACTCCACACAGTCAGTCGCCTGAGTCGGGAATTGAACCCGGGTCTCAGGCGCTGTGAGGCAGCAGTGCTAACCACTGTGCCACCGTGCCGCCCACTAATTTGATTTGACAGCATCAGAAAGAAAGTTGTAAAGATTCACTAGATTGGTTCCAGGGATGAGGAACTTCAGTTACAAAAATTGATTGGAGAAGTTTGGACTGTTTTCCCGGGAGAAGACAAAGCAGAAATTTGATAAATGCATTCAAAATTATGATAGGTCTATACAGTGCTGGTAAGAGAGAAATTGTTCCCACTCTTGGAACGAGAGGGCACAGATTTAAAACAATTGACAAAAGAAGCACGAAGATAAGGAAAATACATTTTCACGCAGTGAGTGATTAAGGTTTCCAAATGCACCGTCTGAGAGTGTGGGTGAGGCAGGTTCAATTAAAGCTTTTGAAAGGGAGTTCGGTTGTTATCTAAAAAAAATACTTAGGGTTAGGGAGAGAAAGAAGGTGAGACTCACATTCAGAGATCTAGGTGCAAATATGATGGACTGAATGGACTTCACCTTGTCATAATAATTCTGTCATTCTGTGAATCATAGAGTCATAGAGTCATGGAGATGGACAGCATGGAAACGGATCCTTTGGTCCAACTTGTCCATGCCAACCAGGTATCCAAAATTGATCTATTCCCATTTGTCAGTATTTGGCCCATATCCCCCTAAACCCTTCCTATTCATATACCCATCCAGATGCCTTTTAAATATTGTAATTGTACCAGCCTCCACCACTTCCTCTGGCAGTTCATTCCATACACGCACCACCCTCTGCGTGAAAATGTCGCCTCTGAGGTCCCTCTTAAATCTTTCCCCTCTCACCCTAAACCTATGCCCTCTAGAGCTGGACTCCCTCGCTCCGGGGAAACGACTTTGGCTATTCACCCTATCCACGCCCCTCATGATTTTAATAACATCATAGAACTGATAAAATAGATTTGATAACCCCTCAGCCTCCGACACTCCAGGGAGAACAGCCCCAGCCTATTCAGCCTCTCCCTTTAGCTCAAATCCTCCAACACAGGCAACATCCTTATAAATCTTTCCTGAACCCTTTCAAGTTTCACAGCATTCTTCCTATAGGAGGGAGACCAGAATTGCATGCAGTATTCCAAAAGTAAATTTATTTGAGAATTACACATTGCATAAGTCTTCTCACACAGTCTATCTTTAAGTCAACAGCTGAGCAGTGTGGGATGTAGGTAAAGCAGTGTTGCTTCTGCAGCCATAATTACTTCTGCAAGGTGATGAACTAACCTACACCATTGTATAATTGCTTCAGCCAAGAGCTGAGTTAGCTAAAACGTGCGTACAAAGATGAAACTGTATGACGGGAATATATAATTGCTTCTGCAAGGTAATGAACTAACTTACACAACTGTATAATTGTTTCAGCAAATAGCTGAGTTAGCCAATACATGCATGCAAACAATGGAATATGTTACTGACAAATAGATAAGGAGGGAAAGAACATTGAGTTATTCCAGCTTGGCATATTGCCTCTACGTAGGGACCAGAGCGAGACAAGTTAGCTGCAAATAAGGGATAAAACAAACAAGAGTAAGGGTCGCCAGGCTTAAAGTAGTGGGAGAAGTAAACAAGGGCGGAGGGCAGCCAGGCAGGGGCAGAACACAACGAGGAATAGTGATAGGTTTGACACGTAAGATGCTAGGCCAATGAAGTAAACGGGGAATTACCAAGAGAGACTCAAATAAACTGTATAAATTGTGGAGTAATTTTTGGATGAGTGTGCCTACTCATTAGTCACCCGTCTTGCAAGAACATTTCAATAAAATTCGCTGTTTCAGAATTTGACTCAGACTGAAGTTTATTGATATGTGAGCTTTGTTTCTCACAGCGGCTTGCAACTCCACTGCAGAAGGCCGCTCAGAGTCAACTGAGGTAAAATCAAAATACAGAGGATATTGGAAATCTGCTATGAAAACAGAAAGTACTGGAGAGCCTCAGTAAAAGAGAAACAGAGTCAGCATTTCAATTCCAACATGATTTCTTCAGAACCCCTCCATCAGTGTCAAGCACGTTACTGTGAGTACAGAGTGAAATGTGGGACAGCCAAGCCAAGTGTAACTGATGTCCTCCAAGGATTATTTCCAAATGGATTTTCATGTTTGGGGTAAATTTGACTGATAGTTGCTTGTTAACCCCTTCCGCTGCGACTTTTTTTGGAGAAAACGTTTAATTTTCAGACAAATTTTTTTATTGCTTTTTTTATAGTATTTTCAATGCTGATTATGGAAATAACTTTTGTTTTTATCTATTTCCAATATTTTACTTGAAATTTTATTTTGAAAACACCATTTTCGGCAAAATAAAAATTGGTCTCTCAAGTAGTTCATCTTTCGACCAGTTCATTTCTTGATCTGGCATTTTCACAATACCCCCAAGCATTTTCAAGGCGAAAAACAGACAAATTTCTGCCTTTGTTACAGGGCGGCACATACAATCTCTTTCTCCAGTTTGTTCAGCAAAGCGATTAGTTTCGTCCAAATTCTTTGAAGAGGTGACCAAGCATGTGGATGAGGGAGCAGCGGATGTAGTGTACATGGATTTTAGTAAGGCACTTGATAAGGTTCCCCATGGTAGGCTTATGTGGAAAGTCAGGAGGCATGGGACCGTGGAAAATTTGGCCAGTTGGATAGAGAACTGGCTAACCAATCGAAGTCAGAGAGTGGTAGTAGATGGTAAATATTCAGCCTGGAGTCCAGTTACAAGTGGAATTCCGCAGGGATCGGTTCTGGGTCCTCTGCTGTTTGTAATTTTTATTAATGACTTGGAAGAGGGAGTTGAAGGGTGGGTCTGTAAATTTGCAGATGATACAAAGATTGGTGTAGTTGTGGATAGTGAGGAGGGCTGTTGGCTGCAACGGGACTTAGATATGATGCAGAGCTGGGCTGAGGAGTGGCAGATGGAGTTCAACCCTGTCAAGTGTGAGGTTGTCACAATAAGAATGCAGAATACAGGGTTAACGGTAGGGTTCTTAGTAAGGTGGAGGAGCAGAGGGATCTTGAGGTCTATGTTCATAGCTCTTTGAAAGTTGCCACGTAGGTGGATAGAGCTTGTAAGAAGGCCTATGGTGTATTAGCTTTCATTAGCAGAGGGATTGAATTCAAGAGTCGTGAGGTGATGTTGCAGCTGTACAGGACCTTGGTAAGGCCACATTTGGAGTACTGTGTGCAGTTCTGGTTGCCTCATTTTAGAAAAGACGTGGAAGCTTTGAAGAGGGTGCAGAGGAGATTTACCAGGATGTTGCCTGGAATGGAGAATAGGTCGTACAAAGATAGTTTGAGAGTGCTAGGCCTTTTCTCATTGGAACGGCAAAGAATGAGGGGTGACTTGATAGAGGTTTATAAGATGATCAGGGGAATAGGTAGAGTAGACAGTCAGAGACTTTTTCCCCGCGTACAACAGAGTGTTACAAGGGGACATAAATTTAAGTTGAAGGGTGGAAGGTATAGGGGGGATGTCAGGGGTGGGTTCTTTACCCAGAGAGTGGTGGGGGCATGGAATGCGCTGCCTGTGGGAGTGGCAGAGTCAGAATCATTGGTGACCTTTAAGTGGCAATTGGATAAGTACATGGATAGGTGCTTAAGCTTGGACAAATGTTCAGCACAACATCGTGGGCCGAAGGGCCTGTTCTGTGCTGTATTATTCTATGTTCTATGTCCACAACTCGATCATTAATTCTGTTGTCACATAAAAGACTAAAAAAATCCAAAGGAGTCGTATCAGCTGTGTCTTGATCAATTGATATTCCGGGATTTCCAGTGAATGGGAAGTGTGGTGGTGGAGGAAGCATGCATTCTTCCGACACCACATGTTGACACCAAATTCGTCCATCCTCCTCCTCCTCCTCCTCCTCACTTGAGAGAGAATAGCCACTATCAGACAAGCTTGCACTCTCATCTGATGTATCCAATAGAAGGTTCATACTCATTGTCATCTTCTGAGCTCGACATCTGGGCATAATTTGTTAAAAAAAACAGAAAAAACCGAATGACAGTGTGTGCCCAAAAGCGGTGCGTCGACGCTTCTTGCAATGCCTGAGGCGGAAGAGACTCAGCTACCAGACGTATAAGTCACCGAGTATACTTGTTTCTAGCTGAGAAGGGCCCAGAAATGCCGAGAATTGACGTATAAACTCGTCTGTGGCTGGTTTTGAAATTATATGTTTTGGACGAGTTTACTCGTCGCACTCTGAAAAAGACAAATTGGGTGAAGACTCGTCTTTGCCGGGTAAGGGGTTAATTTTCGGTTTATTTAATTAATTAATGACATTTAATTTCCCCAGCTGTTGTTTTAACTCCTGCCTCTGCATTACCAGTCCAGTAACATAATCACATGCTACCATACCTCCATGCAACTTAAAACACGTTTGCTCATTTAATCTCTAATATTTCATTCACTGGGACCTACTTAATGACACCTAGCAATGAGAAAATGTAACATTTACGTGCCCTTTCCACAAGTCAATCGACATTATGTTATTACTCAATAACACAGCATTCCAGTCAGCATTTATTTAGTATGACTATTCGTTCACCCACTAGTTGAGTAAACAAATCTTTTACTTTGGCAGGCCAATCTGATAAAATTCCCATCACTGCTGCACCACAGAGATCCAAAGAACAAATGAAGCAAAGATCAAACTAGAAGTTTGTCGTATATTGCTGGGTCAAAACAAAGAGGAAGGAATGCTTAATGAAAAGATAAGGACAGTATGTGCAAACAGAAAGGTCATAGCCATGGTGGATTTTACCCAGCTTAATATATACTGGAGATTTACAAAGGACTTTGTAAATCAACTAGCAAACATCAGTCACATTAGAGAAGGGGAAATGTTAACAGAACACTTAGATCAGATTAAGCAATTCAAAATTGTTTTTGATGAGGAGGGTATGAGCACGTGTGAGGCTGGTATGGAGACTCAAAGGGTTAGACTTGAGGAGTCTTGGCCCCTGGAATTATGAATGCAATAGCGCCTCGACTTATGAACTTCATCCGTTCAGGGACCCAGTTCGGGAACTGAATCAATTTTTCCCATTGTTCGGATAGCGCAAGAATGCTTGGACGTAGCAACGAACACTGTTCACAGCACACGCACCAAAGACGAACTGAATGAGGTCATGCAGGGCCCGAGAGCTTTTGCGTTCAACAAGCACACAGCAAAGCAGAAAATGTGTTGCTGGAAGAGTGCAGCAGGTCAGGCAGCATCCGAGGAGCAGGAGAATCGACGTTTCGGGCATGAGCCCTTCTTCAGGAAGGGCTCCTGAAGAAGGGCTCACGCCCGAAACGTCGATTCTCCTGCTCCTTGGATGCTGCCTAACCTGCTGCGCTTTTCCAGCAACACATTTTCAGCTCTGGTCTCCAGCATCTGCAGTCCTCACTATCTCTGCATAGCAAAGCAGAACAATGAAACCACGTGGTCGCACATGGGCTTTTTGTGTTCATACCGTCGTTTGTACCTTGAATTCTGTACGTACGTTGAAGCAAAGTTTTACGTACAATCCTGTTCGTAAACCAATTTGTTCATGAACGGGTAGTTTGTATGTCGAGGCACTACTGTAGTTACAAGGTTCTTGCAAACTGTTTAGATGGGAATGTGGCTGCAGTGTGGATGACCAAACGGACCTAAGCAGCTTGACTTTTTAAGAGTTTATTTGTGGGATACAGGTGTCGCTGGCTGGGCCAGCATTTATTGGCCATGTCTAGTTGCCCTTAAGAAGGTGGGGGTGAGCTGCCTTCTTGGACAGCTGCAGTCCATGTGCTATGGGTTGACCCACAATGCCATTAGGAAGGGAATTCCAGGATTTTGACCCAGAGACAGTGAAGGAACGGCAATATATTTCCAAGTCAGAATAGTGAGTAGCTTGGAGGGAAACTTGAAGGTGATGGTGTTCCCGTGTATCTGTTGCCCTTGTCCTTTTAAATGGAAGTGGTCATGGGCCTGGAAGGTCCTGTTTGAGGATCTTCAGTGAATTTCTGCAGTGCCTCTTGTCGACAGTACACCCTGCTGCTACTGAGTGTCGGTGATAGCGGGAGTGGATGCTTGTGGCTGTGGTGCCAATCAAGAAGGGTGCTTTGTTCTGGATGGTATCGAGCTTCTTGAGTATTGTTGGAGCTGCACCCATCCAGGCATGTGGGGAGTATTCCATGTCAATCCTGACTTGTGCCTTGTAGATGGTGGACAGGCTTTGGGGAGTCAGGAGGTGAGTTATTCACTGCAGTATCCCTAGCCTCTGACCTGCTCTTGTAGCCACTGCGTTTATGTGGTGAGTCCAACCGGGTTTTTGGTCAATAAGAATGCATATTTTACAGATTTAATGAATAAAGCACATTTTTGAAAAAAGGACAATTAAGTGCTTACTTTCTGGAGCACAGAAGACACCAGAGGCATGTCACCTTTCTCAGGGTCCCCCGTGCCTAAACCTAATGTCTTTGATATCATTTAAAGCATCTGTCAACATTTATATACAAAAACAAAAAGTGCTGCAGAAACTCAGCATGTCAGAACACTCGTGACAAAGTTCTGATGCAGATTCATGTCACATTCAAAACCTTAACTCTGTTTCTCCCTCCATGGATGCTGCCCGAACTTTAGAGTCTCTACAATACTTTCTGATTCTATTTCAGGGTTCTAGCAGCCACAGTATTTTGCTTTGATTTGGACATTTTCATGTAGCTGCTTCTGCTGGACAAATAACATCACAGAGAGCGAAGCAATGGCAGGTGGGTAATCAAAAAATTAGAAGGAAGGTCTTAAAAGGTTGTGAATAATCCATAGAGTGGGAAGCATTCAGGGAATGCATTCCAACTGTGTGTGCCAGACAGCTGAATGCATGAACAGTACTGTCAGGGGCATGGAAAAGGGATTCAAGGATTGGATCAAGACAGGAATTTCCGGGGAAGGAGTTTCAAAAGTGGCACAGGAAACATGGCAATATTGCAAACATGAAGTAATTAATGGACAATTTTCAAATTTGATAGTACATGTGACATGGTGGCTCAGTGCTTAGCCCCACTACCTCACAGCACAAGGACCTGGGTTCAATTCCAGCCTCCATTGACTGTATGTGTGGAGTTTGTACATTCTCCCTGTATCTGTGTGGGTTTCTGCAAGGTGGTCTGGTTTCCCCCTACAGTGTAAAGATATGTAGATTAGGTGGATTGGTCATGGGAAATGTGGGGTTACAAGGCTAGAGTAGTGGGGTGGGTCCAGGTGGGATGCTCTTCTGAGGGTCAGTGTGACCTGCTTCCATGTTTTTAGGGATTCTAGATTTCCGTAAACAATAAAAAAAAGACTCTCAAAATGTTAAGAAGTCCTATGTCTACTTTCATTAGAATGGAAAACAAAATAAATTGTTCTGTGGACAAATCCAACAGACTAAGAAGACATCTCATTTGACTGAGCACTTCAGAATAAAATGGCTTCTCGTACCTAAAAAAAAATTTAGGAATTCAATCTCTTGTTCTTTTTAGGCAGTTTTGAAATGTTGAAGTCAGCCACAAATCCTCATATCGAGATTGGGGTGGGGGTATGGCTGTAAGATACTGTGGACAACACGCTGGGAAATTCTGAAAAACCGCACATGCTCAGATTGCTTTGTGCAACTTCTGCGAGGTAAGTCACTTTTGGAGTACTGTGTACAGTTCTGCCATCCAAAGGATATCATTAAATTTGAAAGGGCGCAGAAAAGATTCACCAGGATGTTACTGCAAATGGAGGGTTTGAGACATAAGGAGAGATGGGATAGTCTGGGGCTTTTTTCCCTGAAGCGTAGAAGGTTGAGGGGGTGACCTTATAGAAGTTTATAAATTCATGAGGGGCATAGATAAGGTAAATAGCAAAGGTCTTTTCCCTTGGGTAGGGAAACTAAAAGATACAATTTAAGGTGAGAGGAGAAAGATATAAAAGGGATCTGAGGGGCAAAATTTTCATCTAGAGGGTGGTTTGTATGTGGAATGAACTGCCAAGAGAAGTCGTAGGCACATGTATAGTTACAACAGTTAAAAGACTCTTGGACAGATATATGGATAGAAAGGTTTAGAGGGATATAGGGCAACAGGATCTTGATCAAATGAGTCAATGGGGAGGAGTTGCAGATGAAGTCTAATTTCGATAAATGTGAGGTGCTGTATTTTGGAAAGCTGGACTTATACACTTAACGATAAGGTCCTGGGGAGTGTTGCTGAACAGAGACACTTTGGAGTGCAGGTTCATAGTTCATTGAAAGTAGAGTGGCAGGTGGGAAGGATAGTGAAGAAATCATTTGGTGTATTTGCCTTTATTGGTCAGTGCATTGAGTATCGGAGTTGAGAAGTCATATTGCAGCTGTATGGGATGTTGGTCAGGCCACTTTTGGAATTCTGCATGCAGTTCTGCCGTCCCTGCTATAGTAAGGTTGCTGTACAACTTGAAAGGGTTCGGAAAAAATTGACAAGGGTGTTGCCAGGGTTGGAGGGTTTGAGCTACAGGGAGAGGCTGAATAGGCGGGTGTTATTTTCTCTGGTGGGTCAGAGTCTGAGGGTGACCTTATAGAGGTTTATAAAATCATGAGGGGCATGGATGAGGTGAAGAACCAGGGTCTTTTCCCAAGGTAGGGGAGTCCAAAACTAGAGGGCATAGGTTTACAGTGAGAGGAAAAAGCTATAAAAGGGACCGAAGGAGTAACTTTCTCATGCAAAGGGTGGTGTGTGTATGGAATGAGATGCCAGAGGAAATGGTAGAGAATGGTACAATCACAGCATCTAAAAGGCATCTGGATGGATATATGAATAGGAACATTACATTGGACAAATGGGCAGGAAGGTATCCACCAGGATACATGAGCACCAACTAGCCACCAAAAGACATGACCAACTATCACTGGTATCCATACACACAGATGAAGAAGGGCACCAGTTTGATTGGGACAATACATCCATCCTGGAACAGACTAAACAAAGTCATACATGGGAATTCCTAGTGACCTGGCATCCAAATTGGGACTCACTGACAAACATATAGATTTGGACCCAATTTACCAATCTCTCAAAAACAGAACCAAAAATGATATCACCTACCACAACTAACTGAGACAGATAAATAGCAAGCGAGACAGAACACCAACGCTTCACCAGCGGCTCACGGATGTTATTACCCAGCATGGTGATGAAATTTCTGAGAACAAATCTACCAGCTCGGTGAGCAAACTTACAACCTGATCCACAATCTGAACTAAACATCTTCTCCAAAATCTCAAACAACCTGATGAATAGGAAGAGTTTAGAGGGATATGGACCAACGCTGGCAAATGGGACTAGATTTATTTAGGATATCTGGTCAGCATAGACAAGTTGGATTGAAGGGTCTGTTTCCGTGCTGTACATCTCTATGACTCTATGATTGGTTATAGCCCAACAGGCTTAATTCGGAGTAAAAGCTTTCGAGGCATCACTCCTTCTTCAGGTGGCAAATTCTTCCCAAATGTTACTGAAGGAGCAGCACTCCAAAAGCTAGTGCTTCCAAATAAACCTGTTGACCTATAACTCAGTGTTGTGTCATTTTTAACTTTGTCCATCCCAGTCCAACACTGACACCTCCAAATCATGACTATCTGTCTCTTGGGATCGGTTGCCTGTGCAGTAATATTTGGGAGAAATTTCCCTGTGCTGGTGCCCCAGAGTAACATTTGGAAGGAATTTCCCTGTGCTATTACCCCACAGTAACATTTGGGAGGAATTTCCCTGTGCTATTGCCCCAGAGTAACATTTGTGAGGAATTCCCCTGTACTGCTGCCTCACAGTAACATTTGGGAGGAATTTCCCTGTGTTATTATCCCACAGTAATATTTGGGAGGAATTTCCCTGTGCTATTGCCCCAGAGTAACATTTGTGAGGAATTTCCCTGTACTGTTGTCCTACAGAAACATTTGGGAGGAATTTCCCTGTGCTATTATCCCACAGTAATATTTGGGAGGAATTTCCCTGTGCTATTGCCCCAGAGTAACATTTGTGAGGAATTTCCCTGTACTGTTGTCCTACAGAAACATTTGAGAGGAATTTGCCAGTGCTGTTGCCGCACAGTAACATTTGGGAAGAATTTCCCCGTACTGTTGCCCCACAGTAACATTTGTGAGGAATTTCTCTGTGCTGTCACCCCACAGTAACATTTGGGAGGAATTTGCATGCGCTGTTGCTGTGCAGTAACATTTGGGAAGAATTTGCCTGTGCTGTTGCTGTGCAGTAACATTTGGGAAGAATTTTCCTGTGCTGTTGCTGTGCAGTAACATTTGGGAAGAATTTGTCTGTGCTGTTGCCGTGCAGTAACATTTGGGAAGAATTTGCCTGTGCTGTTGCCCCAGAGTAACATTTGTGAGGAATTTCCCTGTACTGTTGTCCTACAGAAACATTTGAGAGGAATTTGCCAGTGCTGTTGCCGCACAGTAACATTTGGGAAGAATTTCCCTGTACTGTTGCCCCACAGTAACATTGGGAAGGAATTCACTGTACTATTGCCCCACAGTAACATTTGGGAAGAAATTCCCTGTACTGTTGCCCTACAGTAACATTTGTGAGGAATTTCCTGTGCTGTCACCCCACAGTAACATTTGGGAGGAATTTGCCTGTGCTGTTGCCGTGCAGTAACACTTGAGAGGAATTTGCCTGTGCTGTTGCACCGCAGTAACATTTGGGAAGAATTTGCCTATGCCATCACTCCACAGTAACATTTGGGAAGAATTTGCCCGTGCTATCAGCAAGCAGTAATATCCTGGGCCTCCTCCACTGCCGCTCCCTCACCACCGCCTGGAGGAAGAACGCCTCATCCTGTGCCTCAGAACACTTCAACCCCAGGGCATCAATGTGGACTTCACCAGTTTCCTCATTTCCCTTCCTTCACCTTACCCCAGTTCCAACCTTCCAGCATCATTCCCATGACCTGTCCTACCTGCCTATCTTCCTTTCCACCTATCGACTCCACCCTCCACTCTGATCTGTCATCTTCATCCCCACCCACATTCACCCATTGTACTCTTTGCTACCTTCCCCCGCCCGCCTCTTTGATCTATCACCTCCATCCCCACTCCTATTCACCTATTGTACTCTTTGCTCCTTTCTCCCCACCCCACTCATTTATCTCTCTATCCTGCAGGTTCCCTGTCTCTATTCCTGATGAAGGGCTTTTGCTTAAACGTGGATTTTCCTTCTCCTTGGATGCTGCCTGACCTGTTGAGCTTTTCCAGCACCATTTTAATCCAGACTTTGGGAGGAATGTTCCTGTGCTGTTGCCCCGCAATAACATTTGGGAAGAATTTCCCTGTGCTGTTGCCTGCAGTAATATTTGGGAGGAATTTGCCTGTGCTGTCGCCCCGCAGTAACATTTGGGTGGAGCTGTCTGTGCTGTTGCCCCGCAGTAACATTTGGGAAGAATTTGCCTGTGCTGTCGCCCTGCAGTAACATTTGGGAGGAGCTGCCTGTGCTGTTGCCCCGCAGTAACATTTGGGAGGAGATGTGTGCGCTGTTGCCCCGCAGAAAGATGGCGGCCCTGGAAGATTACATCATCCTCCAGCCGGACTGACTGACGTCAGGCCCTTACCATCTATGGGCAACAAGCGGGTGACGTGCGCGCGGTCTGTGTTTTTTATGAATGAAAGGCATCTGCGTGTGTGAGTATCATCTGACCCAGGAATTCCAGGAACTGAGTTGTTTTCATACAGGCAAAATAGGGCAAGGGGGTTTGGAGATTAAACACACGGCAGACCTTGCCCAGTGGAAGAGTGAGTAAAGAAGGGGGGGGGGCTAATGTTTTCAGCAGGGTTTATTTTTGACTCCTTAGTGTTTTTATTTGGGGAAAAAGAAAGCAAAAATAAGTTTAGTTTGCTGGGGAATAGCCAGTAGCAGTGTTGTTGTTGAGTTGGGTTGGGTGATTTAGGCGCTGCATCACCATGAGTTGCAGTTCTACGAGCAAGCACTTTATGGTTGATTTGAGAATCCAGTCTGCCTCAACGTTGCTGTGTTTCAATTCCTTTTTGTTTCGCGGGGCTAGGTTTTAAATTTATCCCAGGGACATAATGTTGGTTTCTGCTTGTTTCGCGGGTGTTGGGTTTTTTTTGTAATCTCCAACCACCTTTGTTTCCTTTTTGGACAAATGTTGTATTTTCTTGCTCACTTGCTTTATAGATTGAAACTGGACCTTTCTCGCTTGGATTTTTTTTTGTTCTCTTCAAAACTTCGCTTTTTTTTTGCCCCCTGAACCCGTTCCTTTCTAAGTGAACTGAACGAGGGTGGAGGAATAAAGGAAGAAGTGTAAACATCTAAACGTATCAGATATTGAACTTGAGAAAAGCCCAAAGAGGGAAAGGAAGTCCAGACGGGGAAGTACAGCATTCCACAGGTAGATAAAAATGTAAATAATGCTTCTATTATTTTTAAGTTGATTTAACAAGAGCTTTAAGTGATCCATTTTTAAAAAGGAAATTGTAAAGGGAAACATTTGTTTTGCTGAAGTACTGTTAAGTCTGTATATGTTTGTCGCAATTTCTGTCCACATGCAGTCCCCGACAAGAACCTCTTACCATCCAAGCATTTGTTTAATATTTAACCATGTGGTTCGGCAACTATCTGGAATCCATTTCAGGACCTGAGTTATGTGGTTACTGGTCATTTCTTTTATTTGGAACTAGTGAGGTATTTTCCGGATTCCTGTGTCATCGTGGGCTGGGAGAGTTGACATGGGTTGTGATGGCTTCTGTTAAAATATCCAGAGCATTTTTATGTCGGCTGGCTGATTTTTTTTTTGTGGATACCAACAACTTATGCAGAGCCCCAGACCAGTTATACGAACCCGTTTTATTTAATTTTGTAAACGAGAGCAAAAAGCTGATCTCAAGGAAAAATGACCTGACTCTAGCTTCTGATCACTATGTATTTGTGTGTGTGTGTGTGTGTGTGTGTGTGAGAGAGAGAGAGAGAGAGCTGTGGTTTAGATGGTAGTCCACTTGCCTCTGGCCCACCAGAGTTGCTGACTTAAACTCTGCTCCAGAGCTTCACCACCAAAGTCCAGGCTGACTCTCCAGTGTATCATTGAGGGAGGGCTATACTGCTGAAGGTGTTGTCTTTTGGATGGGATGTCAAACTGTAGCCCTGATGTGGAGGTGCCAGTGCTGGACTGGGGTGGACAAAGTTGAAAATTTAGGGTGTAGGTTTGCTCGCTGAGCTGTAGGTTTGATATCCAGACGTTTCATTACCTGGCTAGGTAACATCATCAGTGGTGACCTCTAAGTGAAGTGAAGCTGTTGTCTCCTACTTTCTATTTATATCTTTCTCCTGGATGCTTGTAAAAGCACATAGATCTAGATACCATCTATCAACCCCTCAGAAAACGAATAGGAAATGACATCACCACAAACCCCAGGAACCCCATCCAGGAGAAAGATATAAATAGAAAGCAGGAGAGGTCACCACTGATGATGTTACCGAGCCAGGTAATGAAACGTCTGAATATCAAACCGACAGCTCAGCGAGCAAACCTACACCCTACACCTCCACCTGAGCTACAAACCTTGTAAAAAGTTGAAAATTGCACAACACGCAGGAAGGAGTTTCAACTAAACCTGTTGGACTACATGCAGGTGTCGTGTGATTTTAAAATTGTGTAGTCCTGTCTGTGCTGCTTGGGTGACACTATTTCAAAGAACAGGCCCCAGTCGTATGCCTGGATTAGTGGCTAATACTTACCTGTAATCAGCATCATGAAAAATAGATTGAATCGTGATGGTGACCAGACAATGTTCGAGGGTTTTGTGAACAATTTGTCCTACGCTATCACTATGTCGACAATTCGGAAAGTTGGTTCGCTTTCTTTTCAAGGTATTTGCTCAACAAATGTCGGCATCGTTCGGGGGCATTTCTGAGGAAGGACTCCTGCCCGAAACGTTGACTGTCCTGCTCCTTGGATGCTGCCTGACCGGCTGTGCTTTTCCAGCATCACGCTTTTCAACTCTGATCCCCAGCATCTGCAGTCCTCACTTTTCTCCTAGTATGCATTTATTGCCCATTCCTAATGATCCCTTGGGAAAGTGTTGGTGATCGTCTGATCAGTCTATGTAGGGAAGGGGCACTTAGTGCCATCAGGTAGGGACTTCTGTGATTTTTTTTGACCCAGCAACACTGAAGGAATGGTGTGGCTATATAGTGGTGGTCAGAAACAGTGCTATAGAAAGGCTGGTCTTTATATTTTAATTTGCAAGAGGCCCAGTTTGAAAATGTCTGTGTGTGTCGAAGTGAGAGAGTAGAGCGAGACTTTAACACAGCTCCAAATAATCTAATATTCAACTCCTGTCGAGGCTCTCTGCTGGGGCAAGATGCCAGGAGATTTCCAGACGCGTCAAATGATCTCAAGATTTGGAGTTGGGGTGGGGAGGGTGTTGAAGTGAAGCCAATGTGATGTTTCCAAACCACCAAGGTCATCCTTCACCAGTTCAGACTTCTCCTTCTGCAAAGAGTGGAGGTGTAGATCATGGCCTTGTCCTGGGGCGATCAGCAGACAGTGGGAGTAGAATGGTGTAATGACTGTACCTCTTCCTACGTGGCAATAGAGCCAACCCTTCGAAAACAGAGCCGCACTGAGACAGGAAAAAAAAACAACGGCTAAGGGGAGACTGAATTGTTGATGTTTTCATCTGTGGGTGTATGTTAAACTCGGCTGCTGCATTGAGTGAACGTGACATAGCAGTAGTTGGGGGAACGAGGGTCATTAACAGATCAGATTGTGTCCAGATTTCCTAAAAAAAATGCTATAAATCTGAGAGTCACTTAAAAAAACTTCAAAGGAAAATGAGAAATTTCTGTCCCCAAAAACTTGGTAGATTAAATTCATGGAAGCTGACCCTTTGGTCCGACTCATCCATACCAACCAGATGTCCTGCATTAATCTAGTCCCATTTGCTAACACTTAGCCCATAATCTCTCTAAACCCTTCCCATTCAGACATCCATCCAGATGCCCTTTTAAATGTTGTAATTGTACTAGCCTCCTCCACTTTCTCTGACAGCTCTGAGCATAAACCTAAGCAAGTATCATTGGAGCATGTGAGGGAGAAAGGATGAAAGTACCATGCTATAATGGGGTTAGTTTTCAGTAGGGTGGGGGGAACTCATTTGGAGCCAATGTTAAGTTTCATTTTTTTTTTTAAAAAAACAACTTCTTTAGCTTGGGAAGTCCTTAGGATGTGGCCACACTGTGTCAAACACTTAGTTATCGTTCTCCATGGTCCAGTCTCAGCAGGAGAAAGTGAGGTCTGCAGATGCTGGAGATCAGAGCTGAAAATGTGTTGCTGGAAAAGCGCAGCAGGTCAGGCAGCATCCAAGGAACAGGAGCTTCGACGTTTCGGACATAAGCCCTTCTTCAGGAAGAAGGGCTTATGCCTGAAACGTCGAATCTTCTGTTTCTTGGATGCTGCCTGACCTGCTGCACTTTTCCAGCAACACATTTTCAGTCTCAGCAGGGTATGAATTATACGAATGGCTAGTCCAATAGATTGAGTCAATGGTCTGCCAAGCTAATGGAAACTCGAGAATGTGTCTTTTGAGCGGAACACTAGGTATTTGGGGGCAATTTGCAAAAGTGTGTGTGAGAATGAGGAGATACATGGGATGGGTTTGGTTGTGTGTGTGTGTGTCTATATAAGGAGGAGATAGATTTGCTGGTGGAGTAAAATGGGCTGGCTCAAAGTGATCTCTCTCATGTAACTAGTACTTAGTGTCGTTATCTTCAGACTACATTGTAGCTCCTCTGCTACAGCAGAGAAAAATATATTGCACTTAGTCAGCGCAGAAACTGGCCTTTGGTTCAACTTGTCCATATTGACCAAGTTTCTCAAACTAAACTGGTCACATGTGGCCCATATCCCTCTGAACTTTTCCTGTTAATGTACCTGTCCAAATGTCTTTTTAAATGTTGTAACTCATTTGCTGATTGTAATGACATCAATAAACTCCATTTGTATAGCACCTCTAATTGTCTGAAGGTGCTACAGAGGACACAGTCAGGCACCAGGCCACTTGAGGCTGAAATGGTCTGCCAAACAAATGAAAACTAGAGAATGTGTCTTTTGAGCGGAGCACGAGGTTTTGGGGGCAATTTGAAGACGTGTGTGTGAACGAGGAGATACGTGGGATGGGTTCGTTAGGGTGGGAGTGAGGTGACAAATACGTGGCAAGTGCTGACATATTTTGCAACCAATCAATTACTTCTGAAACTCAGTCATTGCCACGTGGGACGATGTGCAAATTGTCCATTGCGAAGTGCAAGGATAGGTCTAGCATGGCTGACTTTACTCCCATCCTTGTTTCTAAGGGTTGGGCTCGGACTTGCATTGGATTGATCCATGAGTATGGGCGAAGCATTCTGGGATGAGTCTCGAACCTGAGGTTATTGGCCAAAGAGGTAGGGATGCTACCACTGCATTCCACCAGCACGTCTCTATTAAAGCCGTCATGACCAAAAAACTTAGCCAGAGAGGGAGGTTGTCAGGAGTGTTTTACGAGGAGAGTAGAGTTTGAGAGGCGGAATGGTGTTGGGAGAGAATTCCAGGGGTTCGAACCCAGGGAACTGATGGAGAAATTAAAATCGAGAGTCGCATTAGCGCAACACATACCTTCACTGCTGCCTAGCTACGGTAGTGCTTATCTTTCTCCCGCACCCATGACTCCTGTTCTTATGTCGACCAGGGTCCCTGATTGAGGCTGTTAATCTGGTTCAGTCAGGGAGCTTATATTCTATGAGGTCCACTGGCTGACCTCGTTACAATCTCTACAGAAACAAGGCCGTGAATGGAGATTTCGGCTGTGACTGAGCTTGAGCAGTGGCCAATGTCATAGCGGTGGAAGTGGGCAGTTTTAATGATGGGACAAGTATGGGATCGGAAATTCATCCAAATACTCAACAACTTCAGCGTATCAGCTTGATGGGAGGCTGAGCAAGAGAAGAAACACTCAAGTGCTGGCGTATTGTAAGACCAATTAATTACTTCTGAAGCTCAGTCTTTCCTGCCACATGGCAAGATGTGCATATCACCCGTTGCAAAGTGCAATTCTGTGGATGGTAAGCAAGGGGAGTGGCCAGTCTTTAGCTCAGTGAGCGTTGTTAAGGGATGAGTTTTACTTTGGACTTTTGGAGCACGCCCTTCATTTCCTTCGACTGTGTCATGGGATCTTTGACCTCCCACTGCCGCCCACTCCCCCTCAATCTTTGTTAATACCTCACCTGAAAGCTAAAGGTTCTGCACTCCCACACCTCTTAGCGTTGCGTTAGATGTCACAGTAGACTGGGAGGGTGTGAATCATTAACATGTTGACTGGCAGACCAGGCTGAGTCAAACGGAGGAAACCAATGCTGGTCTAAAATTGGAACAATATTTAGCAGAGCTCCAAGTTGGGATTTTTATTATTGAACAAGCAGCCTTCTAACAAAGCTCAAACCCTTGAAAATACATGCATTTTCCCTGAAATCATTAAAAGTCACTGGTGTAATTGTCTCCTGATCCTGCCTTATTGCTGCTTTCTAGGTTCTTATCCTCTACAGAAGCACTTTTTCTCTGTTGAACTATTATTTCTTTCTGTCCTCTCTTTGTCGTCTTTGAATATTGGTGCATTCATTGCATCTGCACTTTACCTTTTTTAAGAGCATGGTTTTCTGTTTTTGTTTTATTTTTGATTTCTCCCCCTTGCTACTTTCCTATGGAACTTGCGCTATAAGCGATTCCTTCTCTATGACCATTCACTGGTTTCTGAGTGAACACACACACTGTGGATTCAAATTCTGCTCCAAAGACCCAGTATGAGATTGGACAAGTGCACCAAGTGGTGATTTTTCAAAGGAGCAGGGTTGCCTGCCCATCAGTGTTGCTGCCATCGCTGATCTCTCTGCTAACATCATTCAAAATCGATCACTCCATCATTACCTCATTGCTGTTTTGAGGGAGCATGCTGTGGGCAAATTTCTTGCCTTGATTCATAAATGTAGAACTGTGATTACTCTTTCCATTGGCTCTGGGAGGTCATGTGGCTGCAATCGACGCCAGTTAAATGGACGGCCTTGTGGGTTGGTAATATTTTGGGCAGCTGTTGCCAACCTTCAGGCACTATGCCATGTATACGCCTGCTATTTCACCCCCAGCCACAATGTCAGGGGCAGTAGGATCAGAACAACATGCAGGACAGAAAGAAGACCCAACTCATTCATGCTCATCAGTATTCCTCAACTGAAGTCCCATTTGCCTGCGTTTGACCCATATCCCCCTCAACCTTTCCTATCCATGTACCTGTCCAAACGTTTTTTAAATGTTATAATTGTACCTGCCTCTCCCACTTCCTTTGGCAGCTCGTTCCATAAGTGCTGCATAAAAGTTGCTCCTCAGGTCCCTTTCCCCTCTCTCGCTCGTCCTTGGCCACGATCAACTTTTTGAAGAATGTACCAGGAGAAAGTGACGACTGCCGATGCTGGAGATCAGAACGGAGAGTGTGGTGCTGGAAAACACGTCAAGAATGAGGGGCTTATGCCCGAAACGTCGGATTCTGCTGCTCCTCGGATGCTGCCTGACCGGTTGTGCTTTTCCAGCACCACACACTCGGCTCTGAATAATGTCTGTCGGTGCCTATTCAAAGAGGAAATATTGCCATCAACGTTGCCAATAGCTCCAACTGCGCTCAACTGACTTGGCGTTCTGTGTGTATTTGTACGTTTTCGCAAGTGGATTCGCAGACAGTGTGGGAGGGTAACCACTCCTCCCAAGGCAGCAAGCAACTACAGAGAGTTGTGACCACAGCCCTGTCCATCACACAACCCAGCCTTCCATCCATTGACTCCATCTGTTCTTCCCAATACCTCAGAAAAGCAACCAATGTTTTGAAAGACCCCTCCACCTTGGGTATAGTCCCTTCCACCCTCTGCCATTGGGCATAAGTTACAAAAGTTTGAATACATGTACAAATAGCTTCTTCCCTGCTGTTATCACATTTTTTGAAGGGACCTCTCAAATTCTGGTCTCGCTCACTCTCACTCTCTCACCACACTCTGTGGCTGTGTTCAGCAGCTATTCTGCTACCCTGATGCACTTTGTATGGTAGCGAAGCAACTCTTTTCACTGTGTGTGTGATGAATATAAGTCAGTCTCAAACTCTGGGACAGTATTTGTGCTGATAGTTGAACTCAAGTCACTTGACCCTGACGGTCTGTTGATTACGTTTTTAAAAAGCCAATCAATTCTGGCAGCTGTAGGGTAAGTCTCTGCAATACAATCAATACAGTATGGGTTCAATGACCTGGTGTCTGATGGATTGACTGAACACCACAGTGATGCATGACCACCTTTGGCCCTCCTGTGCCAAGTGGCACGTGACACAGATGAAACCTGTGTTTCACTCCGTGACAGTGTGCTATTTCCTGGGATAAGTTACTAGACTGTCATCAGAGTCTATAGTAGGGCATTCCACATGAGCGCTCAAGATTCCAAGGTATAACATTGAGGTTGTGAGATGCATGGTTGGACTTGGACCCTACACTTCAATCTCTGGTGCACTTCCACACTAACAAACAGTATTGTGCTTGTTTGGTTTGGTACATGTGCCTTTATTGGTCAGTGCATTGAGTATAGGAATTGGGAGGTCATGTTGCGGCTGTACTGGTCATTGGCTAGGCCACTTTTGGAATATTGTGGGCATTTCTGGTCTCCCTCCTATAGGAAGGATAGAGTTCTAGAGTTGTACAGCATGGAAATAGACCCTTCAGTCCAACCCATCCATGCCGGCCAGGTATCCCAACCCAATCTAGTCCCACCTGACAGCACCCGGTCCATATCCCTCCAAACCCTTCCTATTCATATACCCATCCAAATACCTCTTAAAAGTTACAATTGTACCAGTTTCCACCACTTCCTCTGGCAGCTCATTCCATAACCATACCACCCTCTGTGAAAATGTTGCCCCTTGGGTCTCTTTTATATCTTTCCCCTCACACCCTAAACCTATGCCCTCTAGTTATGGACTTCCCTACCCAAGGGAAAAGACTTTGCCTATTTACCCTATCCATGCCCCTCATAATTTTGTAAACCTCTATAAGGTCACCCCTCAGCCTCCGACACTTCAGGGAAAATAGCCCCAGCCTGTTCAGCCTCTCCCTATAGCTCAAATCCTCTAACCCTGGCAATATCCTTGTAAATCTTTTCTGAACCCTTTCACGTTTCACAACATCTTTCCGATAGGAAGGAGACCAGAATTGCACGCAATATTCCAACAGTGGCCTAACCAATGCCCTGTACACCTCCCAACCCCTGTACTCAATACTTTGACCAATAAAGGAAAGCATACCAAACACCTTTTTCACTATCGTATCTACGTGCAACTCCGCTTTCAAGAAGCTATGAACCTGCACTCCAACATTCCTTTGTTCAGCAACACTCCCTAGGACCTTACCATTAAGTGTATACATCCTGCTAAGATTTGCTATCCCAAAATGCAGCACCTCGCATTTATCTAAATTAAACTCCATCTGCCACTTCTCAGCCCATTGGCCCATCTGGTCAAGATCTTGTTGTAATCTGAGGTAACCCTCTTCGCTGTCCACTACACCTCCAATTTTGGTGTCATCTGCAAACTTACTAACTGTACCTCTTAAGCTTGCATCCAAATCATTTATGTAAATGACAAAAAGTAGTGGACCCAGCACCAATCCTTGTGGCACTCCACTGGTCACAGGCCTCCAGTCTGAAAAACAACCCTCCACCACCACCGTCTGTCTTCTACCTTTGAGCCAGTTCTGTATCCAAATGGCTAGTTCTCCCTTTATTCTGTGAGATCTAACTTTGCTAATCAGTCTCCCATGGGGAATCTTGTTGAATGCCTTACTGAAGTCCATATAGATCACGTCTACTGCTCTGCCCTCATCAATCCTCTGTTATTTCCTCAAAAAACTCAACCAAGTTTGTGACACATGATTTCCAATGTACAAAGCCATGTTGACTATCCCGCATCAGTCCTTGCCTTTCCAAATATATGTACATCCTGCACTTCAGGATTCCCTCCAACAACTTGCCCTCCACCGACGTCAGGCTCACTGGTCTATAGTTCCCTGGCTTGTCCTTACCACCCTTCGTAAACAGTGGCACCACATTAGCCAACCTCCAGTCTTCCGGCATGTTACCTGTGACTATCGATGATACAAATATCTCAGCAAGATGCCCAGCAATCCATTCTCTAGCTTCCCACAGAGTTCTAGGGTACACCTGATCAGGTCCTGGGGATTTATCCACCTTTACATGTTTCAATACATCCAGCACTTTCTCCTCTGTAATTTGGACATTTTGCAAGATGTCACCATCTGTTTCCCTACAGTGTATATCTTCCATATCCTTTTCCACAGTAAATACTGATGCAAAATACTCATTTAGTATCTCTCCCATTTTATGCGGCTTCACACAAAGACCGCCTTGCCGATCTTTGAGGGGACCTATTCTCTCCCTAGTTACCCTTTTGTCCTTAATGTATTTGTTAAAACCCTTTGGACTCTCCTTAATTCTATTTGCCAAAGCTATCTCATCTCCCTGTTGTGAAACCTGAAAGGGTTCAGAAAAGATTTGAAGGATGTTGTCAGGGTTGGCGGGTTTGGGCTATAGGGCGATGCTGAATAGGCTGGGGCTGTTTTCCCTGGAGTGTCGGAGGCTGAGGGGTGACCTTATAGAGGATTATAAAATCATGAGGGGCATGGATAGGGTAAATAGACAAGGTCTCTATTCTTTGGGAGAAAGTGAGGATTGCAGACGCTGGAGATCAGAATCAAAAAGTGTGGTGCTGGGAATGCACAGCCGGTCAGGCAGCATCTGAGGGGTCTGAGGGTTTTTGTTTTTTGGGAATCCAAAATTAGATGGCAGAGGTTTAAAGTGAGAGAGGAAAGGGACCTGAGGGGCAACCTTTTTACACAAGGGTGGTTCGGGCATGGAATGAACTACCTGATAGATAAATCAGGAAGGTTTGGAGGGAAATGAGCTAGGAGCAGGCAGGTGAGACTAGTTTAGTTTGGGATTGCATTCAGCACCGATTAGTTGGACCAAAGGGTCTGTTTCTGTGCTGTGATTCTGCAGCAAACGTTTTATTAACCGTTGCCAAAGGGATCAAGAATGTGCCAATGAACGAGATATTCTGATTACGTAGATCTCTTGATCAATGTAAAACCAAAACACTAAGTAATCGAAACATATTGCAAGGGAGTGTATACATTACTGTTATACTTTATTTGAGTGGCGCTGGAAAAGCACAGCCAGTCAGGTGGCATCCGAGGAGCAGGAGAGTCGACGTTTTGGGCATAAGCTATTCATCAAGAAGAGCTTGTGCTCTAAACATTGACTCCCCTGTTCCTTAGATGCTGCCTGAATGGCTGTGCTTTTCCAGCACCACACTTTTTGACTCTGATCTGCAGTCCTCCCTTTCTCCTGTTATACTTTATTTACTACATAAATCACTTAAATAATAATGCAACTTCACCTGAAACAAAATTTACCAGCAGAGAGCCTTCTCACTCACGCCCTCAACTGACCACTCGGACATGAGGGCATTTTGAGGAGAAATTGAATCAACTATAGTTATTTCATGTGGCAGTTCAATTGAAAGACAGGTGTATTCACATTGAGGTAAATTTAAAAAGTAAAATAATTGGACATAGAATCCAAGACTTGTTATGTCGTCATTACTCCTCTTCATCTTACTGTTTTTAATCTCTTAAATTCCCAAACTGTAAAGCTTTATAAACCAAGGTCTTTGCAGCCTTGGTGTTGAGGGAGCATCACCATGTTGGGCATGGTGTCTACCTAATGAAATGTTTCAACTGAGATACCATCAGCCATCTTGAATGACAGAAACATAAAAAAAAGGAATAGGCCATTCAGCCCATCGAGTCTGCTTGAGCCATTCAGTAAGATCATGACTGAGCATTCTACTCCATACCCTATTCCTACTTTCGCCCCATACTCTTTGATCCCTTTAGCCTTGAGATCCAACTCTTTCTCGAAAGATCCCATAGCTACTGCAATTCCTTAATGCAGCATGGTGGCTAAGTGGTTAGCACTGCTGCCTCACAGCGTCAGGGACCTGGGTTCAATTCCAGCCTAGGATGGCTGTCTTTGTGGGTTTCTTCTGGGTGCTCTGGTTTCCTCCCACACACCAAAGATATTCAGGGTAGGTGGATTGGCCATGCTGAATTGCCCGTAGTGCCCAGGTCTGTATAGATTAGATGGATCAGCCATGGATTATGTAGGGTTACGGATAGGGTAGGGAGGTGGGTCTGGATGGGATGCTCTTCGGAGAGTTGGTGTGGACTTGTTGGGCCGAATGGCCTGTAATGTTTTTAAACAATTTGGGAATCCGTTACCTGGAAGACCTTGGGACCCGCTGGGTTTTGGATAAAGATATTTTTGGTTTTTGAGTCCACTGTTCCATTCGGAAAGAAAATTTGCTGAACCTGGACAAGCCTGAAAGCAAATGTATTTTCCAAATTTTCCAAACTTGGCATATCAACATGTCCATTTGGGTCTGCTTCCCAAATGGAAATACCATTTTAAAAATACCTGAGTTTTGTTAAAGTTAACTTTGGAGCACTTGGATAGAGATGTACAGCATGGAAACAAACCCTTCAGTCCAACTTGTCCATGCCGACCAGATGTCCCTACCCACTTTGTTACGACGCTGTGAAAGACGCTACATAAATGCAATGTCAACCTTTTCCTTTTTGCTTGAAAGTAAAGCCCTCCTAATTAGAGAACGAAAATTGTGAACTACGTAAAATTATTAAATGCTGCTCATGTGAAGTCCAAGATCACCTGATGGTCGCAAGGCCAGAGGTACCAGAATTCCGATAAGTGTTTTCTCATGCTCATCCAAATTGATTCCAGCAACACTCCTACTCTCCGGGCAAGATGGAGATACACTTGCCTGATGTAAATATAGTCAATGTACCAGAGTGACAGCAATATCAGCTGATCTCCCAGTGACATTTAAATCTGAGATCGCTGTTTGTTTTTTCTACAATAACAGTACAACCTACTTTGTTACCTGCTGCTTTTTTAAAAAAAACTGGCTTGATGAAATGTAGGGCCAAAGAAAGGGCATGCATTTGTCTTATTTTTAAAAATTCTTTCTGTCCCTGATTGCTCTTGACTCTTAAATGGCCCAGTTCAGTTGATCGACATTCACAGAATTTCATAGAATCCCTTCAGAGCAGAAAGAGGCCATTTGGCCCATCAAATCTGCACTAATTTCTCACCACCCCCTCCTCCAACAGCAACCCACCCTGATCCACTGTCCACCAGAGCCCCATAACCCCCACATTTCCCACAACCAGCTCGCCTATCCTACACATCCCTGGACACTATGGCCACTCCACCTAACCCGCACATCTTAGGACTGTGGGAGCACCCAGAGTAAGTCCACACAGACAGTCGCCTGAGGCTGGAATCGAACCTGGTTTCCTGGCGCCGTGAGGTAGTAGTGCTAACCACTGAGCCACTGTGCCGTACCTAAACCTAACCCATCGGTTTAATGGGTTCACCCTACCCATCTAATTTTTTTCATTCATTCTCCCAACAATAAGGAGGGACCATGTCTCCAGGTGATGGGAGGTGCTGCTTCGTGAGTTACGTGTGTAGCCATTTGTGAGGAGATTAAGAGGCCACTCTCATGGCATCAGGTCAAATGAATGAAGAGCAGTGGAATTAGTGAAAGCAGATCCCCATTTATATGTAAAAAATGGTTTATTTAACTCAGTAATGTGACTGAACAGTCGGTGGTTAGTGCAGGAACGCTGCTCTCTAGTGTAGTACAATGAGGCTCCTGTTAGATTTGGGTTTGACACTGAACATGTCGAATCTTCTCTCTGCTCTGCCACAGCAGGGGGGTATTCCTTCCAGCTGTAGTATTTCACAGATTGGGTGAGTAAGCGACTTTGCATCATCGACTGGTCAATTTTCATATCCCTTTGTGTATATATAACAATTTTAATTGTCTCAATCCTTTTCACAACCTCTGGATGTCCCAAGGTGCTTTACAAGTAGTGAGAGACTTCTGCTTTGTTTTATCCCATTGTAACCGAGAGCAACTTGTGCCAGCGACCTGGTTTTGGTCATTATGGGGTGGTATCTTGTGGTAAAGAAAGCATTTGGCCCGCTTGCCTTAATTGCTCAACCTACTGAGTACAGGAGATGGGATATCATGTTGAGATTGTACATGGCATTGGTGAGGCCACTCTGGGGTTCTGTGTACACTCCATAGGGTCATAGAGAGATACTGCACAGAAACGGACCCTTCGCTCCAACTCGTCCATGCTGACCGAATATTCTAACCTAATCTAGTCCCATTTGCCAGCACTTGGCCCCTATGCCTCTAAACCTTTCCTATTCATGTACCCATCCAGATGCCTTTTAAATGCTGCAATTGTACCAGCCTCAACCACTTCCTCTGGCAGCTCATTCCATGCATCCGCAGAGTAAACAAGCTGCCCTTTAGGTCCCTTTTATATCTTTCCCCTCTCACCCTAAACATATGCCCTCTAGTTCTGGACTCCCCACCCCAGGGAAAAGACATTTGTCTGTTTACTCTATCCATGTCCCTCATGATTCTATAAGGTCACCCCTCAGCCTCCGATGCTCCATGGAAAACAGCCCCAGCCTATTCAGCCTCTCCCTGTAGCTCAAACTCTCCAACCCTGGCAACATCCTTGTAAATATTTTCTGAACCCTTTTCAGGTTTCACAACATAGGAGGGAGGCTGGAATTGCACACACTATTCCAAAAGTGGCCTAACCAATGTCCTGTACAGTTCTGGTTACCTTTCTGTGGGAAGGATATTATTAAATTGGAAAAGGTTCAGAAAAGATTTATCAGAATTTTGCAGGGACTGGAGGGTTTGAGTTACGAAGAAATGCTGGGACAACTTGGTGGGAGGCACGGTGGGCGGCACAGTGGTTAGCACTGCTGCCTCGCAGCGCCTGAGACCCGGGTTCAATTCCCACCTCTGGCGACTGACTGTGTTTGACGTTTGTACGTTCCCCCTGTGTCTGCGTGGGTTTCCTCCGGGTGCTCCGGTTTCCTCCCACAGTCCAAAGATGTGCAGGTTAGGTGAATTGACCATGCTAAATTGCTCGTAGTGTTAGGTTAGAGATAAATGTAGGGGTATGGGTGGGTTGTGCTTCGGCAGATCGGTATGGACTTGTTGGGCCGAAGGGCCTGTTTCCACACTGTAAATAATCTAATGTAAAAACTTTTCCTGGAGTGTAGGAAGTTGAAGGGTGACCTCCGTGAGGTTCTTAAAATCGTGAGGGGCAAAGATAAAGTGAACAGCAAAGCTCTCTTCCCTCGGGTAACAGAGTTCAAAACTAGGGGGCGTATTGTTAAGGTGAGAGGAGAAAGATTTAAAAGAGATGTGAGGGGCAGCCTTTTCCACACCCAGGATGGTACATGTGGAATGAACTGCCAGAGGATGGTGGTAAATGCAGGTAACTGTTACAACATTTTAAACACATTTGGATAGGTACATGAATAGGAAAGGGTTACAGGGATATGGGCCAAACACAGGCAAATGAGACCAGTTTAATTTGGAAAATTTGGACGTTGTGGGCTAGTTGGGCTGAAGGGTCTGTTTCCATGCTGTATGACTTTGTCTCTATAACTGTTATGTCCAGCCCTTCATTTAACCATTCAGTTTGATTAATGGCAGCCTCCGGCAATGCTGCACTTCCTCCATGTTACACTCGAGTGTCAGATTTGACTTTGCCTGCTGCAGGAGGTGATGGCCTAGTGGTATTATCGCTGGGCTGTTAACCTAGTGACTCCAGTAACGTTCTGAGAATGTGGGTTTGAATCCCACCAGGGTAGATGGTGGAATTAAGAATCTAATGATGACCATGGATCTGTTGCTCATTGTTGGAAAAACCCATCTGGTTCACTAATGTATTTTAGGGAAGGAAACTGCCATCCTTACCTACATGTGACTTCAGACCCACAGCAGTGTGGTTGACTCTTAACTGTCCTTTGGGTAATTCGGGATGGACAATAAATGCTGCCTAACCAGCAATGGCCTCATCCCGTGGATGAATTAAAGAAAAGAATGAGGCTTGAATCCACAGCCACTTAATTCTAAGGGGAGATTGATATTAACTGGCACTCTGTCTGAGTAAAGGTCATTGATATGCCTTGCTACCTTCGTGGGCAGTGCAGAGTTGGAATAAGCTTGGTGGTCTGAATCTACAGAAATGATGGGGTGCAACAGATAGCATTTGGCCACTAAAAATTAGCAACACTGAAGCTATGACATCATATTTGGATTGCCCATGTGTTGTATAGAAGCTGTGAGTTGGCAGTGTCAGATATTGTTCTGCTACTTCAGCAATCATGTCAATTACACTTTGAACTTGTATTTGTATCAAAACTGATAAATACATCATTGCAAATGTTTTGTTTGTGACACAGGACTTGTCAGTAATAATGGTTATCAACATATTGATGCAATTACTCATTTGATTTCTTTCACATATACAGTAATCATTGATTAAAGTCAACCTACATAGCAACATTTATTCTTGGTTATGAGTAGTTATAATTGTCAGGAATAAATGGCAGCTACGTATCAATTTAACATTTGTTCTTATCAGTTGTATCTTTGCATCTTTCCAAAGTATCACCAGGAGCTTTCCAATTGACTGACAGGGTCTTGAGATACATCTTTGTTTTGGTTCAGCGTTTGCAATTGTAGTCTCATTTCTAATTGGAGCAGTCCCCAAGGAAAATCTGAAACAGAAAGACTTTCTTATTGGCAGTAGCTGTTGAGATTTGTGAAGTTCTTTAAATGGGTTAGCTTGCATCAGTGAGTGTTTGTGTATTTTGATGCTTTCAAGCTAACATGCTCAGCTACTCCCCACAAAAGGCTTCTATTGCTGTATCCACCTAGCCAGCAGAAACCTACACTTGACCCTTCAAACATTAGGCCTACTACAGCGATGCGCAGCCTGATTTCTTCCCTGCTCCTTCCCCGCCCCTCTCTCCAACTAGGGGTGAAGTAGACTGTTTTCCCACTGAGAAGGGAGTATGGCTTAACAGTGACCTAACTCCATCAACCCACCTTCACTCCATGTGCCTTCCTCACTCTCCAAAAAAGCTACCACTCTCTTCATTTTAAAAGACTTGATTTGATATTGGTTGTTGTTTGCAAACAAAAGAAGTATACCACAAGAGTGTTCTGAATTCCAGGCTCAGGAAAGATGCATCGAAAAGTGCAAGAGCAGCTTTTATAACAAAATAGAATTAGCTTTATTGTCACACAAACTCCAAATGAGTCCAGTGAAAAGTTTACAGTCATCACAAACGGCATTACCTTACTTACAACTTGCCTAAGTACAGATTCTTCAGTACAAGTTTTAGGGGGAAAAAAAATAGAAAAGTAAAGAAATAAAACGTTCAGCATTTCAAATCATAGGAATAAATTGGAGAAATAGAGAAGTAAAAATTTGAAAATAACTATGTGACAGCGATTTTGGAGTTGACAATGATAGTTCCAAGGATGAGCAACTTCATTTTGTGAGGATAGATTGAAGTTTAAATTGTCCTCTTTGGAAAGAAGGTCAAGAGCAGATCTACTAGAGTTTTTCAAAATCGTGAATGGGCTGGACAGTGTATATAGGGAGAAGCTTTTCCCGTTTGTGACAGGAACAAGAACACCAGGCCATTGATTTTAAAGTGATTTGGAAAAGGAACAAATTTGATGTGGGCAAAAACAGCATGTTTTCACTTGGCAAGTAGGTAGGGGTCTGGAATTCCAATGCCTGGAAATATCATGGAGACAGATTCAGTTGGGGCATTGGATGATTATATGGATAGAAACAAAGTGTATGGGGACAAAAGTACAAGATTGACACTGACCCTGGGTAATAAGGCTCAATTAGAAAGCCAGTTTTGACACAATGGGCCAAATGGCTGCCTTCAGCTGAAACACTTCTGAAGTTCTGTCAAGAATTTTCAATCTTCCCTCTTGAGCGAAATGGTGTTGGAGTTCTGTGCCCTGTCTCATCTCAGCTAGAGGAATTTTCCACTCCCCTTTTAATATCTTGCAAACCCAACATCCCTCAACCTAAATTCCAAAGAATAAATCCTGAGTTCACGTGATCTTATTGAGCAGCTCGGTGGTTAGAACTGCTGCCTCACAGTGCTGGGGACCTGGGTTCGATTCCAGCCTCGGGTAACTTTGTAAAGTCCACACAGAGTTTCTCCCTGTCTTTTGTGGCTTCCTCCCACAGTCCAAAGATTATGCGGTTTGGCCGTGCTAAATTGCTGCATAGTATGCAGGCTAAGTGGGTTAACCATGGGAAATGTAAAGTTATAGGGAGAGAATAGGGGTGTGTGTCTGGGTGGGAGGTTCTTTAACAGCTCAGTATGGTCTCAATGGGCTGAACTGCTTCCACACTGCAGGGATTCTATGATTCTTTCCTTTGTAATCTGACCCTTGGAACCCAGGTAGGATTAGAGTACGTGGGTTCAAGTATCAAAGATGTATTAATGTCACTTTAGCAAATACACAACCCTCTTAAGGAGTGACATCTGCTAAGAGCTACTCCAGTTAAGATCCAACTGTGACCTTGCATCATTCAAGCATGACATCTACCACCCACCTGCTAGATACTCACAAAAAGGTGCAGATGTGCAAAACAAAAAAAAGCAAGGATAGAGGGAGGAAAGCCATTTTCACTCCCTGTTTAGGGTCTGGAATACACTGCACTGCCTGGTGGAGGCAGGTTCATCTCATCCATTAAAGGGGGTACAGGATGAGGGGTGTTGGCTCAGTGGTTAGCACAGCTGCCTCTGAGTGTCAGGGACTTGGGTTCGATTCCAACCTCTGGTGTCTGTCAGTGTAAAGTTTGCACTTTTGTCATGTGTCTGCGTGGACTTCCTTCCCACTGTTCAAAGGTGTGCAGGTTTCAGTGAATTGGCCATGGGAAATATAGGGTTACAGGGATGGAGGGGGGAGGGAGTTGTCTGGGTGGGGAATGCTCTTGAGAGGGTCAGCGTGGCCTCGATGGGCCAACTAGTCTGCTTCCGCACTGCAGGGTTTCTGTGATTATTTGGATGGAAATAATGTGCAAGGATATGTACAAGTAGGAGACTGGCGCTAGTTGGCAAAGCGTGCTTTAACCATTGGGCATGATGGACTGAATGGCACGTTTCTGTGCCGTGAAGGTTCTGTGAGGCAAAGACCAACGTTCCAGCAGCTCTTTCGATGATTGATTGATTGATTGCTCCCTGCCTTCTCAATCCTTTAATAATCCAGTGCGTCCGGACCGTCCAAACTCTCTGCACCACCTTTGACCATTCAGAAAGAATTCTGTTCCGGAGAACTCCTGGGAAGACCCTGGTGCCAATCATTGTCTACTCCTTGTTTACTCTCCCAATACCGGCCCCACCTCCTCCCCGTCTCGACCACTGAGTAACGCTCAGGGAAATCCGTTCCGTAGAATTGAAAATTTAATGGGTACAGATAATTACTGGCATCTTGCTCACCTTGGTCATTGCTTGGCTGCCAATAAAACAGGGACACCACAGTGGTAATTTCTAAACTGGATTTTTAAAAGCAGCTTCTCTCTCTGCCAGACAACCAGTAATCGGCCTCCTGACTGTTGTTTTGCTGCAATGAGAAGGATGAGATAGGAGCCACAGACTCTTTACTGCCAATAATAACGTAGTTCTCAACTAAATATGAAAAAATAATAGCCTTGCAAGGTAGCAGATACACGGGAACACCACCACCCATATGTTCTGTTCATCCATCCCAACCTGGAAATGTATCTCCATTCCTTTGAGTGTCACTGGGTCAATATTGTGGACCTCTTCCCTAATGGTGTAGGTCCAACCACACCCCATAGACATCAGCGGTTCCAGGTAGTACCTAGCACCACCTTCCCAGTACAGTTCGGGGTGGGGTATAAATGCTAGGCCAGCCATTAACCCTCCCCACAGCCCAAGAACAAAGGGCATCTCTGCCCAGGCAATAAATGCCAGCAACACCCACATCTTACAAATGACTAAAGAAAATAAAAAGAGATTTCACTGTGAATAATTATAATTAATTGCAAAATCCAGTTCTATTTAATTTACAGAAAAGTGAGAAGCTATTGCACCGTGCGGTTTGTATCCAGGTCCACGGATTATCAGTTGTCAGATTGAGTTAATTAACTGGAGGCTTTGGATATCTGAGAAACAGTAGCCTAACAATGTATGCCCCTTGAACCAAAATCAAATTGCTGGGAAAACTCAGCAGGTCTGGCGGCATTTGTGGAGAGAAAGCAGAGTTAACGTTTCGGGTCCAGTGACCCTTCAGAAGGTTCTGAGAAAGGGTCTCTGGACTTGAAACATATTAACTCTGCTTTCTCTCAGATGCCAGACCTGCTGAGTTTCTCTAGTAATTTCTGGTTTTGTTTTAGGTTGTCGGCATCTGTAGTTCTTTGTTTTATTCAAAGTGTGTTTCCTTTGCCTTTCTGGTGGCTTATTTGTCCCTTTTGAGGGGCCAGACGGTTTCACCCATCTGTATGGCAACCCATCTGATTACTTCGGTACTACATCAAAGAGTGACCCTGGATAATGAAGTCGGACGGTACCTGGGCTGCAAGACATAAGGTTTCCCCAAATCTAATCTGAATTCTCATCAGATCATAGTGCAGTGATCAAACAGAAGAATGCTAATGCATTATAAGCTGTTCAGAGAAGATTTACTAGACTTAATACCTGGAATGGGTGGATTACTATATGAGGAGAAAGTGAGGACTGCAGATGCTGGAGATCAGAGCTGAAAAATGCGCTTTTCCAGCAACGCAGCAGGTCAGGCAGCATCCAAGGAGCAGGAGGATCGACGTTTCAGGCCCGAAACATTGATTCTCCTGCTCCTTGGATGCTGCCTGACCTGCTGCGCTTTTCCAGCTACACGTTTTTCAGATTGCTGTATGAGGAAAGATTAGATCTCTCTTCGCTGGAGTTTAGAAGAATCCAATGTTATTTAATTGAAACATACAAGATCCTGAGGGGACTTGACCTGGTGAATGTCCAAAGGACTTAGGACTGAGTTGAGGAGGAAATTCTTCACCCAAAGGCAAATCTATGGGATTCAGATTGCAAGTTTGCTCACTGAGCTAGAAGGTCTGTTTTCAGATGTTTTGTTACCATGCTTGGTAACATCATCAGTGAGCCTCTGGTGAAGTACTGGTGTTATGTCCCGCTTTCTATTTATGTCTTGATCTGTTACGGTGGGGAATATAACTTCCGATTCTTTTTCTCCGTGGTTAGAAAATGGTGTCCAAATCAATGTGTTTATTGATGGCATTCCAGTTTGAATGTCCAGCCTCCAGGAATCCCCGTGCATATCTCTGTTTGGGCCCATCTTAGGATGGATGTGTTGTCCCAGTCGAAGTAGTGCCCTCCTTTTGTTTCTGTGTAAGGATGTGAGTGATAGTGGGTCATGTCTTTTGGTAACTGGTGTATCCTTACACAGAGACAAAGAAGGGCACCACTTTGTCTGGGACAACACATCCAACTTAGGACAGGCTAAACAGAGACGTGCACAGGGATTCCTCGAGTCTTGGCATTCAAATTGGAGCTCCATTAACAAGCACATCGATCTGGATCCCGTTTACCAACCTCTCAGAAAAAGAACAGGAAATGATATAGCCCACCATAACAAACCAAGACACACACACAGAAAATGGGCAGAACGCCAGTGCTTCACCAGAGGCTCACTCATGACATTATCTAGTGTGGTGACAAAACGTCATAGAGTCATAGATGTAAGCATGGAACCAAACACTACTTCGGTCCAACCCAACCCAATCTAGTCCCACCTGCCAGCACCCGGCCCATATCCCTCCAAACCCTTCCTATTCATGTATACCCATCCAAATGCGTCTTAAATGTTGTAATTGTACCAGCCTCCACCACTTCCTCTGGCAGCTCATTCCATACTCGTACCACCCTCTCTGTGAAAGCATTGCTCCTTAGATCTCTTTTATATCATTCCCATCTCATCCTAAACCTATGCCCTCCAGTTCTGGACTCCCTGACCCCAGGGAAAAGACTTTGCCTATTTACCCTATCCATGCCCCTCATGTCTTCCAGCTCAGCAAGCAAACTTGCAACCTGAACCTCAACCTGAGCTACAAATCTTCTCAAAAATCCCAATCTAAGGAATTCCCTGCCCAATGAAGGAGTTGAGGCTACCCCTTTTGAATGTTTTGAAGACGAAGAGAGGCTTTAGAACAGTAAAGGCATTAAAGGTTATGGTGAGCTGGCAGGTAAGTGGAGCTAAGTCTACGAAAAAATCTTATTGAATGGAGGAGCAGGCCCAAGGGGATAGGTGGCTTACTCCTGCTTCTATTTTTTCATATTATTAGATTACTTAGTGTGGAAACAGGCCCTTCAGCCCAACAAGTCCACACCACCCGCCAAAGCGCAACCCACCCAGACCCATTCCCCTACGTTTACCCCTTCACCTAACACTACAGGCAATTTAGCATGGCCAATTCACCCAACCTGCACATCTTTGGACTGTGGGAGGAAACCGGAGCACCCAGAGGAAATCCACACAGACACTAGGAGAATGTGCAAACTCCACACAATGTCACCTCAGGTGGGAATTGAACCCTGGTCTCTGGCGCTGTGAGGCAGCAGTGCTAACCACTGTGCCATATTTGTTATGATGTTTCCTTGTACAGGTGAACCTAGAATGAGGGCGTCATTGGGTCGTCCATTTTAGACAGAGATGAAACATTTTTCTCTTGGAGGTTCGAGAGTCCCTTCCTGAAAAAGAAGTGGATGTTAAATCTTTAACGATGTTTCAAGGTGCAGGTAGGTAGATTCGTGATGTCCCGAGGGGATGAAAGATTAGCAGAGATATGCAGGAATGTAGAGTTGAGGTTAAAGTCAGGTCAGCCGTGACAGTATTGAATTGTGGAAGAGGCCAAATGGGCCTACTTTTTGTTCGTGGTTAGTGTTTTTTTTAATATAAGAATCAGCAGAGTAGGGACCTGACCAGTCTTAGCTGTGTTTGAGCGGTCTGTGCACATTGTGTTAACTTAAAGGCCGTGTGAGCAGGACTGGGACAATTCAGTGGCCATGGAATTGCACCCTCGAGAGAGAGAGAGAGAGAGAGGCTGAGGGAGGGAGCTAGGATGAGTATTGGGGATGAAAGTGGGGTGTAGTATGGCCTGTTTAGGAAATCTGCTGAATCATTCAGCCGTTGGTATGTGGTTTAGAGTGACCTTGTATTAATTTCAGATAAACACTGTTTTTGTTCTGCTTTTTCTTGTGTTGGCAGTTAGGAATGTGCAGTATATTTTTAGAACACTGCATTTCTGCTTTCTGCCCTTGCCTGAACAATCTTCAGGAATGCACTTGCTTCTTCAGGTCAGAGACTAACGCCAGGATTGGCACTGGGCAACCAGATGAGACGAGAACCCAACATGTTTTCACTAGGTTACAGTAGCTCAGTGGTTAGCACTGCTGCCTCACAGAGCCAGGGACCTGAGTTTGATTCTAGCCTCGGGTGGCTTGGTACATGGATGGGATAGATGTGGAGGGATATGGATCAAATGCAAATGGGGCTAGTTTAATTGTGAAAACTGGGCGGTATGGGGAAGTTGGGCTGAATGACCTGTTTCCATGTTGTAAACCTCTGACTGTGCAAACTCCACACAGATAGACATTCTCCACATGTCTGTGTGAGTTTCCTCCAGGTGTTCTCGTAATGTCATAGAGATGTACAGCACAGAAACAGACCCTTTGGTCCAACTCGTCCATGCCGACCAGATATCCCAGTCCAATCTAGTCCCACCTGCCAGCACCCGGCCCATATCCCTCCAAACCCTTCCTATTCATATACCCATCCAAATGCCTCTTAAATGTTGCAATTGTACCAGCCTCCACCACTCCCTCTGGCAACTCATTCCATACCTGTACCACCCTCTGTGTGAAAAAGCTGCCCCATAGGTCTCCTTTATATCTTTCCCCTCTCACCCTAAACCTATGCCCTCTAGTTCTCGATTCCCTGACCCCAGGGAAAAGATTTTGCCTATTGACCCTTTCCATGCCCCTCATAATTTTGTAAACCTCTCTAAGGTCACTCCTCAGCCTCCGACACTCCAGGGAAAACAGCCCCAGCCTGTTCAGCCTCTCCTTATAGCTCAAATCCTCCAACTCTGGCAACATCCTTGTAAATCTTTTCTGAACCCTTTCAAGTTACATAACATCTTTCCGATAGGAAGGAGACCAGAATTGCACGCAATATTCCAACAGTGGCCTAACCAACAGCTGCAACATGACCTCCCAACTCCTGTACTCAATGCTCTGTCCAATATAAGAAAGCATACCAAACACCGCCTACACTACCAGAGACTCCACTTTCAAGGAGCTATGAGCCTGCACTCCAAGGTCTCCTTGTTCAGCAACACTCCCTAGGACCTTACCATTTAAGTGTATAAGTCCTGCTAAGATTTTGTCTCCTCTCTGTCCAAAGGTGTGTAGGTTAGGTGGATTGGCATGAGAAATTGCCCCATAGTGTACAGAAATGTGTAGGTTAAGGGGATGGGTCTATTCACTCTGGTTTTTATAATACCTCAGGATATCATAAACCCTTTTAGCCACCAGTGAAGTCCTTTTGAAATGTAGCCCCTGTTGTAATGTTGGAGACTGGGCAACAGTCAACTTGCACACGGCAAATCCCACAAGTGGCCAATTGATGATGAGCAGATGATGCAAATTTTTCTGGTGATACAAAAGATAGATATTGACTGCATATTGGGAATTCACTCTTCTTCAGAGTAATGTCATGGGATCTATCATGACCTCCTAATAAAAGCCACCTCCTACCCTTTATTCACATCATCGGATAGCTAGCATCTCTGACAGTGCGGCACTCCCTCAATGTTGCGCTGGTAACCTCTGGAGTGAGATCTTGAACGCAGAACCTCGTGGCCTGAGGTATGAATGCCACACACTGCCAGGAGTGGTTTTTAAAAACAGTAAAATGTATCACCTTCAAACTGGCATTGAACTTTATCTGCACTCTGTGTTCCAATTATCCCCAAATGTAATTCTGGTTCACTTAAATACAAACCTAAATTTTCATTTAGGTTCTTGAACTAAGACTGCTGCTATAAGCTACCAGATGGCAGAGAGGGAGGAATGTTCCATCAGCAATTGTTCAGTTATAGTTTTATCCCTGGATAGCAAGCTGAAAGTTTTGACCTTGTGTTCAGTCTTGTCTTTGTATATGTAGTGTTGTGAAGATTAGTATGTATGGTGTACCCTCAGTGTGCTTCAAAAGGCTGCAAAGCTAGTTCAATAATTTTTTTTAAAAGCCCAAGAAGTGTTGGGGAAACTCAGCAAGTCTGACAGCATCCGTGAGGAGAGAGGGAGTTAACATTTCCAAGTCTGGTATGATCCTTTTTCAGAATTTTTGAAAGGGGCTGGAAATTGGTGGCTAAAGGGCGGGGTGGAGGAGGAGGAGGAGGAGGAGGAGCAGCAAGTGGAACATTTTGAGGTTTGCCAGAGCAAAAGACAAAGGCAACACTAATGATGGTAAAGGAGACATAGCGATTGTAAAATTGGTGTAAATGAAGGTGTGCAAGGAGAATTGGAGGAATTCATCAGGTCTGCTTCCAATTTCTATCCATCTCTCACCTTCACCTGGTCTAACTCTGATTCTTCCTCACCTTGAATTCACCATTTCCATTTCTGGGCATTAGCTACCCACCAATACCAATCAGAAATGCATTGATTTCCACAGTTACCTTGACAACCTTCCCTCGCACCCTGCTTCCTACAAGGATTCCATTCCATTTTCCCAGTTTCTCCAACTCCGTTGCATCTTCCATCTTCCACCAGACTGCCTCCAATATGACCTTTTTCTCAACCAAGAATTGCCCCGTCCTCGTCAGGATTGACAGGATCCTCAACTGTGCCTGACTCCCCCCTCTCACTTTTGCCCCTACCTCTTCCTCCTGTCTCCAAGAACATCAATGGGGTTCCACGTTTGCTCCACCTCACCAGTCTCCATGTTCAAAGGATCATCCTCTGCTGTTTCTACCGCCTCCAACAGATGTCAATACCAAATGCACCTTCCCCTCTCCTCCTCCATGGTCAACGTTCTACAGAGACTGTTCCCTTCAAGAGCACCCTATTAGACTCCTCCATCACACCAAACACTTCCTCATGGCATTTCCCATGTCACCACAGAAGATGCAATGCTTGTGGGTCTATATATACATCATATGGACTGACGTGGTTCAAGAAGGCAGCTTAACACCACTACCTTTAGGGACAGCTAGCGATTGGCACTAAATGCTAGTTTAGCCCGTGACGCCCACGTCCAACAAGTCAATTACAAGGATAGGCTTTGGTGACCAACTGGTGTCGACTTTCGCTTATTCAAAACGCCATTGGTGCAGAAAGGTAGTAGATGTTTATTGAGGGTATACCCCTTCAGCAGAGGGATAGAATCCCTACAGTGTGGAAATAAGCCATTCAGCCCAACAAGTCCCCACCGAGCCTCGAAGCAGTAATCCACTTAGACCCATTCTCCCCACCCTATTGATCTCCATTTACCCCAGACTAATGCACCTAACCTTCACATCTCTGAACACTATGGGGCAACTTACATGGCCAATTCACCTAACCACCATATCTCTGGACTGTAGGAGGAAACCAGAGCACTGAGGAAACCCACGCAGAGACAGGGAGAATGTGCAAACTCCACGTAGACAGTCACGCAAAGCTGGAATCGAACCTGGGTCCCTGGCACAGTGAGGCAGCAGTGGTAACCACTGAGGCTCATCAGGAAGATAGGAACACATCCCTTCAGTTATATTAGCAATGGGCAACCATTATTCATTACTGTGTGCAGTCAGCACTGGCTAATGCTTATATGTAAAGTTTGTTTTGAATTTTCCATTGCCACTTCCTCTTCATTGTTGAATTTGCCCTGTTTATATTGTTGAACCAGTTTGCTGATGTGTAACTGCATAGAGGTTACATGTGTGCATTTTCTTAAAAGACAGCAGCATGCTGTGAAGTACAGAAGGAAAATCTGGTAATACTAGGAAATGAACTTCCTTGTCTAACTGGAGATCCACTTTGAAGTATTTCAGACGGGTTGCTCCAACATGTGTCATTTACCATTTCTGCCCCAGCCTTTACCTGAGCCTGCATGAACAGGCTTCAAGCCCGGCCTACCACGGTCATTATAGCGAACCTGCAGCAGGAATTGTGGGCAGAGGAAGCGCTCCAATGATACCCTCACTGGGCAAAAGGTGGCATCCCCACAGATACCTGTGAATCACTGGCCCATGGCTCCCTAAAGTGGAAGGGGACCATCCAGGAAGTTGTCGAGATGTTGGGGAGAGGATGTGGAAGCCAGGCAAAAACAACGTCAGGAGCACGCTGTCACACCATCTCCCCACCCACCCCTTCCCATGACCACCTGCTGCCTCAAGTGAGACGGCATCTGCAGTAACTCCATCGGTCTGCGCAACCACCTACGGACTCCCCCGAGACTGGAAGAGATTTATACTCTTAGTGAGGGACCACCAATGAATGAATGTGATGTTTTATGTTCTGTTAGCATGAGCCTCTTGTCCCAGAGGTGCATGGCCTCTCTGTGTGAGAGAAATGGATTCAGGTGGCACGGTGGCTAGCTCTACTGCCTCAGCGCCAGGGATCCGGCTTTGACTCCAGCCTTGGGTGACTGTCTGTGAAGTTTGCATATTCTCCAAGTGTCTGCGTGGGTTTCCTCTGGGTGCTCCGGTTTCCTCCCTAAATGCAAAGATGTGCCGGTCAGGGTGAATTGGCCATGCTAAATTGCCCGTAGTGTTAGGTGCATTAGTCCGAGGGGAATGGGTCTGGGTGGGTTACTCTTCAGAGGGTCAGTGTGGACATGTTTCCATACTGTAGGGATTCTAATCTAATCTGTGCTTCTCATCACCGTTTTTGGAGACCACCCTGGAACTGTCCGACATGCAACTCCTGGATGGGGCCAGGCCTCCTCCCCGAGCAGGGACAGGAAACAGTTCTGTACCTGTGCTACTGTTCAGAAAGCATTCAGCTTGCATTCGAGACACAAGAACAGGAAGCGGATGTTGACCCCAGCCCCATCCATTACAAAGTCACGGCTGACCTGTAACCCAACTCCATATTCCTTCAGAGCTTTTGGTAAACCTATCCAATAAACTTTAATTTTTAAAGTAAAGAATTGATCGGGTATCACTTGCCATTTGCAGAGCCTGTACCAAATGCTTTTAGATGAGCTACAGTGTGGAAACAGGCCCTTCGACCCAACAAGTCCACACCGACCCTCCGAAGAGCAACCCATCCAGACCCATTCCCCTACATCTACCCCTTCACCTAACACTATGGGCAATTTAGCATGGCCAATTCACCTAACCTGCACATCTTTGGACTGTGGGATGAAACTGCAGCACCCGGAGGAAACCCACACAGACACCGGGAGAATGTGCAAACTCCACACAGACAGCCACCCGAGGCAGGAGTTGAACCCAGGTCCCTGGTGCTATGAGGCAGCAGGGCTAACCACTGTGCCACCGTGCTGCCCTTGTCGTTCCTCTCCTTTTAACCAGTTGCCACCATGCAATAAATCATATCTTGTTGTCTACAAGAAACACTTCGAGTCATAGAGATGTACAGCATGGAAACACACCCATCGGTCCAACCTGTCCATGCCGACCAGATATCCCAACCCAGTCTAGTCCCACCTGCCAGCACCTGGACCATATCCCTCCAAACCCTTCCTGTTCATTTGCCCATCCAAATGTCTTTTAAATGCTGTCATTGTACCAGCTTCCACCACTTCTTCTGGGAGCTCATTCCATACACGTACCACCCTCTTTGTGAAAACGTTGCCCCTTAGGTCTCTTTTATATCTTTCCCCTCTCACCCTAAACCTATGCCCTCTAGTTCAAGTCCCCCCGACCCCAGAGAAAAGACTTTGCCTATTTATCCTATCCATGCCCCTCATAATTTTGTAAACCTCTGTAAGGTCACCCCTCAGCCTTCGACGCTCCAGGGAAAACAGCCCCAGCATGTTCAGCCTCTCCCTGTAGCTCAGATCCTCCAACCCTGGCAACATCCTTGTAAATCTTTTCTGAATCCTTTCAAGTTTCACAACATCTTTCCGATAGGAAGGAGACCAGAATTGCACGCAATATTCCAATAGTGGCCTGACCAATGTTGCGGCTGTACAGGACATGACCTCCCAACTCCTGTACTCAATACTCTGACCAATAAAGGAAAGCATACCAAACGCCGCCTTGACTATGCTATCTACCTGTGACTCCACTTTCAAGGAGCTATGAATCTGCACTCCAAGGTCTCTTTGTTCAGCAACACTCCTGAGGACCTTACCATTAAGTGTATAAGTCCTGCAAAGATTTGCTTTCGCAAAATGCAGCACCTCGCATTTATCTGAATTAAACTCCATCTGCCACTTCTCAGCCCATTTGCCATCTGATCTAGATCCTGTTGTAATCTGCGGTAACCCTCTTCGCTATCCACTACACCTCCAATTTTGGTGTCATCTACAAACCTACGAACTGTACCTCTTATGTTTGCATCTAATTCATTTATGTAGATGACAACAAAAAGTAGAGGATCCAGCACCGATCCTTGTGGCACTCCACTGGTCACAGGCCTCCAGTCTGAAATGCAACCCTCCACCACTCACCCTCTGTCTTCTACCTTTGGCTAGTTCTCCCTGTATTCCATGAGATCTAACCTTGCTAATCAGTCTCCCATGGGGAACTTTGTCGAATGCCTTACTGAAGTCCACATATATGACTTCTGCCCTCATCAATCTTCTTTGTTACTTCTTCAAAAAACTCAATCAAGTTTGTGAGACAAGATTTCCTACTCTCAAGGTCATGTTGACTATCCCGAATCAGTCCTTGCCTTTCCAAATACATGTACATCCTGTCCCTCAGGATTCCCACCACTGAGGTCAGGCTCACCAGTCTATAGTTCCCTGACTTGTCTTTACCGCCCTTCTTAAACAGTGGCACCACATTTGCCAACCTCCAGTCTTCCAGCACCTCACCTGTGACTATTGATGATATAAATATCTCAGCAAGAGGCCCAGCAATCACTTCTCTAGCTTCTCACAGAGTTCTCAGGTACACCTGATCAGGTCCTGGGGATTTATCCACCTTTAACCGTTTCAAGACATTGAGCACTTCCTCCTCTGTAATCTGGGCATTTTACAAGATGTTACCATCTATTTCCCTACAGTCTATATCTTCCATATCCTTTTCCACAGTAAATACTGATGCAAGATATTCATTTAGTATCTCCCCCATTTTCTGTGGCTCCACACAAAGGCCTCCTTGCTGATCGTTAAGGGGCCCTATTCTCTCCCTAGTTACCCTTTTGTCCTTTAATATTTTTGTAAAAACTCTTTGGATTCTCCTTAATTCTATTTGCCAAAGCTATCTCATGTCACCTTTTTGCCCTCCTGATTTCCCTCTTAAGTATACTCCTACTTCCTGTATACTTTTCCAAGGATTCCCTCCATCTATCCTGTCTATCCTTACATATGCTTCCTTCTTTTTCTTAACCAAACCTTCAATTTCTTTAGCCATCCAGCATTCCCTGTACCTACCAGCCTTCCCTTTCACCCTGACAGGCATATACTTTCTCTGGATTTTTGTTATCTCATTTCTGAAGGATTCCCATTTTCCAGCTGTCTCTTCACCTACAAACATCTGCCTCCAATCAGCTTTTGAAAGTTTTTGCCTAATACTGTCAAAATTGGTCTTTCTCCAATTTAGAACTTTAGCTTTTAGATCTGGTCTATCCTTTTCCATCACTATTTTAAAACAAATAGAATTATGGTCGCTGGTCCCAAAGTGCTCCCCCACTGACACCTCAGTCACCTGCCCTGCCTTATTTCCCAAGAGTAGGTCAAATTTTGCACCTTCTCTAGTAGGTACATCCACATATTGAATCAGAAATTGTCTTGTATGCACTTAAGAAATTCCGCTCCAACTAAACCTTTTAACACTGTGGCAGTCCCAAGCGATGTTTGTAAAGTTAATATCCTCTACCATGACTACCCTATTATTCTTAGATAGCTGAGATCTCCTTACAAGTTTGTTTTGCAATTTCCCTCTGACTATTAGGGGTCTATAATACAATCCCAATAAGGTGATCATCCCTTTCTTATTTCTCAGTTCCACCCAAATAACTTCCCTGGATGTATTTCTGGGAATATCCTCCCTCAGCACAGCTGTAACGCTTTCCCTTATTAAAAATGCCACTCCCCCATCTCTCTCGCCTCCCTTTCTATCCTTCCTGTAGCATTTGTATCCTGGAACATTAAGTTGCCGGTCCTGCCCATCCCTGAGCCATGTTTCTGTAATTGCTATGATATCCCAGTCCCATGTTCCTAACCATGCCCTGCGTTCATGACTTCCCTGTTAGGCCCCTTGCATTGAAACTTTTCTAGTTGGAAATGGTTTTCCTCTGCCATACTAGATTGAGCAGCCCCTGTCGTTTGCACGTGAGGTGTTTCCTAATAGCACTCCCGAAAGGTCGCGCTCTCTTCATTTTTTTTTAGTCTATGTTGCCAAGTTCTTGACTTTTTAAACAGTAAAAGTAATTTTTGGTAACCTACTCTGTTCCCGTAATACCTTAAACTTCAGTAAATTAGCCGTTAACCACCTTTTGAGTCAACCCCAGTTTGAGGAATCTCTGTTTATGGGCTTGTAAGGGGTTAGCACTGCAGAGTACCAGAAGCATCACCCTCCATTCTATCATTCTGGGCAAAACAGGATCTTGAAGGAATGAGACCCTGTCATAGAATTCCTCCAGTGTGGAAGCAGGCCATTCAGCCCCTTGACTCTATGCCCTCCGAAGAGCATCCTAACCCAGACTGAACCCCCTCATACCCTATCCTGATAACCCTGCCTTTGCCGTAGCTAACTTACCTAGCCTGCACATCCATGGATATTATGGGGCAGTTTAGCACAGCCAATCCACCTAAGCTGCACATCTTTGGGCTGTGAGGCAGCGGTGCGAGCCGCCATGCTCTATGTAACCAGTTGTCGCCATGTAATAAATCCTATCTTGTTGTCTACAAGGAACTCTTCTAGTTGGAAATGGTTTTCCTCTGCCATACTAGACCGAGCAGCCACTGTAGTTTGCTCCATTGAAGGGGATAATAGCAGCAACCTTCTGCGCAGAATCACGTAGGACAGGAAAGGCCCTTTGGCCCATCAAATCCATACTGCTGGCGATTTACTTTTTCACAGTGGCGCAATGATTAGCACTGCTGCCTCTCAGCAGCAGGGTCCCAGGTTCGATTCCAGCCTCGGGTGACTGTCTGTGTGGAGTTTGCACATTCTCCCTGTGTCTGCGTCGATCTCCTCCCACACTCCAAAGATGTGCAGGTCAGGTGAATTGGCCATGCTAAATTGCCCATAGTGTTAGGAAAGAAATGGTTCTGGGTGGGTTACTCTTCGGTGGGTCGGTGTGGACTGGTTGGGCCGAAGGGCCTGTTTCCACACTGTAAGGAATCTAATCTAATCTATTACCTACACTGGCTATACTTTATACATGTGAGCACTGATGCATACAGTATAAGGAATTGTCATTCCAGCAGCTCTATGCTGCAGCGAATTGATCATTTCCAAGACATAGTGGCTGGAACTGTTTTGGACACTGCCAGTGTGGTCTAACCAGGGCTTTAGGTAGCTGGACGCCACAGTGGTTACCACTGCTCCCTCAGAACGCCAGGGACCCAGGTTCAATTCCAGCATTGGGTGACTGTCTGTCCATGTGGAGTTTGCACATTCTCCCCGTGTCTGCATAGGTTTCCTCCCACAGTCCAAAGATGTGCAGGTGAGGGTGGATCGGCCATGGGGAAAATACAGGGTTACAGGGATGGGGTGGATCTGGGTGGGATGCTCTTCGGTGTGGACTCGATGGGCTGAATGGCCTGCTTCCATACTGTAGGGATTCTACAAAGCCAGATTTGTACCCTTTATATGTCTAGAAATTTTAGAAAATACCAAGGCCAGCTTTCCATTTCCTTTCTGATTATTCTTTTACCAGCGATCCCCTTCATGATTTTCTCTGCTACCTGGAGCTCTGGGGTCCATGTGTGTCAGTAGCCTCCCATGGCAGTCTGCCAATTGGTGGAATCTCACTAGTAGCCGCGCAGTCACACAGCTTAAAGCAAACAGTGTTTGATACTCTATTCCTGACATGTTTAAATGATTTGATTCTCTAGCCTTGTTGGATCTAGATTTTCATCCATTGGAAAATACCCTGTCCTGTACCCTTTTTACGTTGTGGATGACCTCGCATTTGCCTGCATCGTAATCCAGATGATCCCTTGATTATCTCCTTGTAATATTGCACAGACATCTGCACTGTTTACAAAAAAGTGCTGGGGATCACAGCAGGTCAGGCAACATCCGTGGAAAGAGAGCGAGCTAACATTTCAAGTCTCCATGACTCTCCATCAGAGCTCTGATGGTGTTTGTTTTCAGTATAGATTCCAGAACCTGCAGTAAATTGCTCCTGCACGGTTTACGATCCTGTCTATCTTTGTGTCGTCAGCCAGTTTGGCCATGTGACTTTCTATCCCGTTATCTAAGCTGTTCATAAACGTGGTGAGTTGTTGAGGCTCCTGCACATTGCCTGGTGGAACCTCCCAAGTTAAGATGCTGCTGATTGAAATGCCGTTATCCTGACTCCGTCTCCTACTGCTGTCTTCAATTCAATAACCTTCAACTTTAGATAACAGTCTCCTGATTAAAAGAGAGAAACGTTTGCTGGAGCTCCTCTTGTTGCACTTATCAGGACAAATGCAAGAATGCCAAATTTCAATCGATCACAACAACTTATACTTGAGGAGCAAAGGGGTATTGATTGATCACCAAGTAGACTCTGGTTGAGACATTGCCATGAAGAAAGCAAACAGTCAGCTCATTGACCAATCAACATCCTTCTGCTCCAGTAGAAGTTGTCATGATTGATTTTGAAAATTTGGAATTCTTGCGTTTTGACCCAACCCAATGAGCACAAAACTAAAAGCTCTCCCCCTCTCCTGCTCCCCCTCAACATAAGCAGCATTCTGTGTAGATTTCCAGGGGGCAATTGAGAAACAATATCCGTCAACAGTTCTCTGTCTGCTAGATTTGAGGAAGTGAAAGTTGCAAAGACGTTATCACGTATCAGTGAACAGCACAATTTACAAGGTGGAAGCAACCCATAAACCCAGCTTTGGACTGACATTGACGACAGGTTCATTGTAAATATCCAAAAGGCCTCCTAGTTGAGACCAGGATTCCTCCTTTTAGGAAGTCGTGGAGTCATAGAGATGTACAGCATGGAAACAGACCCTTCGGTCCAACCCGTCCATGCCGACCAGATATCCCAACCCAATCTAGTCCCACCTGCCAGCACCCGGCCCGTATCCCTTCAAACCCTTCCTATTCATATACTCATCCAAATGCCTCTTAAATCTTGCAATTGCATCAGCCTCCACCACTTAGAAGGGGTCTGTGGAGGTCACCTGAGGAGGTGGGCAAATGGGAAGCGGCACCTCTGCCAACGCAGCACTCCCTTGGCAAACCAGTTTGTGATGGGTCTGGAGTCACAAGTAGGCCAGATTGGGTAAGGACAGCAGATTTCCTTCCCTAAAGGGCATTGGTGAGCCCAGATGGGTTTGCCTGTCGATCGACAATCCTTTTCATTCTGGATTTGTAGGCTGGCATGACCCGTTGTAGGCTGACCCGTCAAGTGCAGCGCTGAGGGAGTGCTGCGCTGTCGGAGGTGCCGCCTCCCGTTCGCCCACCTCCTCAGATGACCTCCACAGGCCCCGCGTCGCCATTTTGAAGAAGGGTAAGGGGGTTTGCCCACATTGCTGTTCATGGGACTATGCAGCGCGGAGATTGGCTGCCATATTTCCCATGTTATGACAGCGAGCCGCACTGGGCGAAATTGTGATGCCGTGACAGGTGCTATATCAATGCAGGCTCTTTGTTTTCGCTCAACATCAATTCGGAGAGGGTCAGGACTTCAGTCTCCGATCATGCAAACTGGACAATAGTGACACCGTTTACCTTGCTTCCATTTTTGAAATCTACGGATTTGTGCACTGCTTACTAATGAGGTTTCAGGGCTACTTAAAAAGATTTAATCAGAGTTGGTGTTTGGGAGGGGGGGAGGGGGGCAAGGGCAGCCTTGTGCTTTTGAGAGTCAATGCAAGTCTGAAGTCACTGTGGCGTTTCTATGCAACAGCGTCTCCATAGCAACGTGGTCGCCCATAAATGCTATTTATTTTCTGTTTTTTTTCTTCTTATCTGGGAATGTTTCAGTCCAACAATCCATTCTCAATCCGTTCAGAACAAAGTTCTGGTGCCCACGTCATCAATGTATACGTTTTTCGCTTGTGCTCTGAGTAGTTTAGAATGAGAATTCTCACCTTTGGGCTTTTGATGGATTCTAGAATGTTCCAACATGTTAAAATTCTTCGTGCGTGCAGGAGGTTTGAGAATTTCTTTCTCAGAAACAGAGTGATGTAAATATCTCGGCGTGTGTGTGTTCTTGAGTACTCTGGTGAGGTGTGACCTATCGAGACCCTTCAATCGATGAAAGGTTTTGACAGCAGGACCCTGACACAATGTTTGGTTCCTGTTGTGGGAAAGACCGTAGAGGTCATGAAAATCAAGGAATCCAACACGGAAATCAAAGTATTTTATTCAGCGAGTGATGCAAATGTGAGGGACTCCCTGTCAAAGGGAGTGGTTGAAGTGAAAAATATGGATCCATTTTAAGGGGAAGCTGGATGAACATTTGAGGTATCAGGGGAAAGAAGGTTCTGGAGTTCTTGTTAGAGTCAGAGATCATCATTTAGACTTCGTTCATTCACAGGATTCATTGCCCATCCCTAATTGCCCAGAGGGCAGCTCAGAGTCAACCATGTTGCTGAGAGTCTGTAGGCCCGACCAGGTAAGGATGACAATTTCTTTCCCTGAAGAGAGTTAGTGAACCAGATGGATCTTCCCTGGTCAATGGTATTGGATTTGTGGTCATCGTTAGACTTCGCTTGACATCATTGATCTGAGCATTGAGTACAGGGGTTGGGATGTCATGTTGGAGCTATACAGTGCATTGGCGAGACCACTTTTAGAATACTGCATGCCGTGGGATGGATGTTGCTACACTCGAAAGGAATAGAACAAATTAACAAGGATGTTACCTGGTCTGGAAATTTTGAGCTATGGGGTTAAGCTGGGACCTTTTTCACTTGCGTGTTGTAGGCTGTAGGCTGACCTTTTATAGAGATTTATAAAATCATGAGCAGCATGAATATCCAAAATCTTTTCCCCAGAGGAGTCCAAAGCTAAAGGGCAAAGGTTTAAGGGCGAGAAGGGAAAGATTTAAAAGGGATCTAAGGGACAATCCTTTCACATAGAGGGTGGTGCATATATAGTGTGAGTTGTCAGAGGAAGTTGTGGCAGCTGGTATATTTATAACCTTTTAAAAGGCATCTGGATGGGTACATGAATAGGAAGGGTTTAGAGAGAATGGGCCAAATGCAAGCAAATATGACCAGTTTAATTTAGGAAACCAGGTTAGCATGGGCGAGTTGGACCGAAGAGCCTGTTTCTGTCCTATATGACTCCACATTTATTGAATTCAAATTCCACCATCTGTTATGACAAGGTTCAAATCCAGGTCCCCAGAAATTACCTAGCTCGCCAAACCTTGTGAAAATAACTACCATTACGTACCCTAGTCGGGATCTAGGGCTGGACTCCTCAATTCTCCAGCTGAGGCTGTGTTGTGTTATCAAATTGGGTGGAGTCTAATCATCTTTCAAAGTTAACTCTTTTTTTAATCATAACCTTGTACCACAGGCAGTGAGCTTAGTCAGCCATCCGAAAGAAGGCAATGGTAAACCACTGACCCTGGACCAATTACCTTGAAGTATTATCGCTGAACTATTCAACCACAGATCCAGGTAATGGTCTGAGGGCCTGGGTTCGAGTCGCTCCTGTGACAGATGGTGGAATTTGAATTCAACAGAAAGCTAGAATTAAGGGTCCAACAATGAAACTGTTGCCAATTGTCAGGGAAACTCCATCTGGTTCACTCATGTCCTTTAGGGAAGGAAACTACCAGCCTGACCTGGTTGGGCCTCCATGTGACTCCAGCAATGTGATTGACTCTTAACTGCCATCTGGGCAATTAGAGATGAGCAATAAGTGCTGGCCTAGCCAGCGACGCCCACATCCTGTGAATGAATAAAAATAAATCCAAACCTCAAACAAGTTTGGGAGAGAGGAGAGATTGCCACAGTTTGTTATAACAGTGATTGGCTATGGTTACATACTTGACAAACTCCGAAAACACCAATGGGATATTGATCAGATGTTCTGTTTTCATGTCACGTCGACTGAGGGATAACTATGAGCCAAGGGACCAGGTATAGATCCCCTGCTGCATTGGAATGGCAGCCTTGTGTTTTTTTCTGTTTGTATACAAGCCCCTGGAGGGAGACTTGTGATCCCGAGGCATGAACACTACCGAGACTCCCATGATTGGGTGGGATGGCAGAACAAGCTGGAGGGGCTGAATGGTCAATTCCTTTTCCTGTTTCTGTATGGGTTTGGTGCCCATTTTATGCCAAGTGAAGGAATTGATTATAGGTTCTTGTCCTGCTCAGTGTCCTGTTTGCAGCTTCTGTAACATCTGGAGTTGGCAGCTGCATGGAATTGGAAATAAGTTGAAGGAAGCTCTGGAGAAGAACAGGAGAGACTGAAGTAGGACAATGTTAATAATTTACACAAATGCTAGTGTTGACGAATGTGGTTACAGATTCTCTTCTGTTGAGAACATAAATCCTGATATTGTAACATGGTGACAGCGGTGTGGAAACCATTTACAAGGCTCCCGGTTAATGTGAAGGCAAGCCACCGTAGACGTGATCCCAGACTGAGAATGCTGTGGGGAGCACCCACAACAAGAAACCAGTCAGCAGATTGCTGAAGAAGTCTTGTGACTGCCAGTTTAACATGTGCTGAGGGACAGAGAAAGGCACAGCTAAGCCGATCGTGAAGCCTTAGACTATGAGCAAAGCCTCCGACTAAGGCGTGGCTTAACCAGCATCTCCACTTCAACCGTGACCTCCCGCCCCCCTCCAGAGGTCGAGCAAGGTTGGGGATCAGCCCTGCACACAAGCAGCAGTGGAGCCGACCATATTCTGGCACACCCAGCAGGGTCGAAGCGAGCTGTAGAGAAGCGATTGGAGCTTTTGATTTCTACTTTCATTTACAGAGCGTGCCGATACAGATGGGGGAAATAACCGAGCACATGGGGGACCTACCAGCAGGCAGTGTGGGAAGAGAGTCTCCTCCTCCTTGGATGCTGCCTGACCTGCTGCGCTTTTCCAGCAACATATTTTCAGCTCTGATCTCTAGCATCTGCAGTCCTCACTGTCCTAGTGTGGGAAGAGAGGCCATTCTGGTGGGTATTAGCCCTTCAATGCCAAGCCTGTCCATTCCTGCCACAGGATGGAGTACTTCCAAACACTCTACAGTGTTTTGTGGGACTTAGGTGTCGCTGGCTGGCCGTCCCTATTTGCCCTTGAGAAGGTGGGGGTGAGCTCCCTTCTTGAATAGCTGCAGTCCAATTGCTGTGGGTTGACCCACAATGCTGGTAAAGAGGGAATTCCAGGATTTTGACCCAACGACTGTGAAAGAACGGTGAGATATTTTCCTGTCCAGGGTGGTGAGTGGCTTGGAGGGGGACACGCAGGTGATGATGCTCCCAAGTATCTGCTGCCCTTATCCTCCCAGATGGAAGTGGTCATGGTTTTGGAAGGTACTTTCTGAGGATCTTTGGTGAATTTCTGGAGTGCGTTTTGTGTGAATCAGGGAAATTTTAAAAGGGGCAGTGAGGAAACTGAAAGAAGTGAAAGGGGGCATAGTCATGACTAATGTTCCACACTGGCATCATGGATGCTGAATGTCTCCCATGCCACGGGAGACCGGAGAGAGATTTTTGTTCATCAGCGGTTTTAAGTGATGTGGGCTAAAGGCAAGGCTTTGGGGTTAGGCCACAGATTAGCCAGGATCTCTTTGTAGGGCAGAACAGGTTCGAGGGGCTGAGTGGCCTATTTCTGTTCCTTTTTTGAGAAGCCATTTTACAACCGTATGCCACCATGGCAGGAGATTTCCAGTAATTCGGAATTAGATTAGATTACTTAGTGTGAAAACAGGCCGGTGGGCCCAACAAGTCCACACCGACCCGCCGAAGAGCAACCCACCCAGACCCATTCCCCTACATTTACCCCTTCACCTAACACAACGGGCAATTTAGCACGGCCAATTCACCTAACCTGCACATTTTTGGACTGTGGGAGGAAACCGGAGCATCTGGAGGAAACTCACGCAGACACAGGGAGAATGTGTAAACTCCACACAGTTAGTCGCCTGAGGTGGGAATTGAACCCAGGTCTTTGGCGCTGTGAGGCAGCAGTGCTAACCACTGTGCTGCCCACAGTACTAGGATTAAACAAATCCAGGGCACAACACATCAGTCTACAAGTGTCTCAGAGATGTGAGAGAGAGATTTTTTTGGGGGGGGCCATGTCTCAATAACAAGACAGTTTCTAGTGGTCAGATGTCGCGTTTATGACCGAAAAAGCAAAACTGTGCATACAGAGGAGGCACGTCCATCTTTCAGTCACCATACCCTGCCTGAGTTTCTCCCTCTCCCTCTCCCTCTCCCTCTCGGTGCAAAAGGTCGTCCAAGCAGAGTACGAGGTAGATGCACCCTGCTCTGAATCATCTTTATTCAGTTGAAAAAAATTCTCATCACACTGTTAAATCCATCTTCATTGACCACAGGGAAATATCATGGGCCTTTCTCTTCTCTCTGACATGAGGCTTGGTGCAGGGGAAGAGGCAGCACCAGGGATACAGGTGGTTCCCCTCAAGATAACACACAAGACCTTAATGTGCTCTTTCAGGAGAGTGTGGAAGAGAATGAAGATGCCACTGATGTTGATTTACTGTAGGAGGCGACCCGGAATCTTCCTTTTTGAAGACCATGTAATTGATATGTTGCTCATAGTCTTTTGAGGGGAATTGGAGTTTTGGCAATGGAGCTAAGTTTAACTTGGTTCTCCTGATGATTCCAGAGCTACATATCGATGGTGTAAACAGAATTGATACAGAGCTCCTCCATATGTGAAGGGGATCTGCACACGACTAAAAGGTTGTTTTGAGGAAATGGAGACTGCACAGAGAGAAACGCCCAGAGCCACGCTTGGTAGACAAGGATTGGAAGGACAGGAATGCAGAAATCAAAAGCCAGGCATGACTGAGTTTCTGTTCAATGGGAAACCTTCAGGAAGTTGATTATTGGGGGGGTTCAGTGATAGTGGCATTGTTGCATGTCAAGGGGTTGTTGGAGATGGTTACTGTTGCTCACTGATGATCAGACAGTGCCTGAAGGTCCATGTCTTGCTGAGTGTACGTACAGACTGCTTTTCAGGACCTGATGAGTCATGAATTGTGCAAACAATGAACAGCCCGTTCTTTTCAAATCCGAAGGAAGGCCATTGATGGAACGGCTGAAGATAATTGGGCTGAGGACACTACCCTGGGAAACTGTGTCCCTACCTCCTGAGTAAGGAGGACTTGGTTGAGGACCCACCAGCTCTAGAGATGTGTAACACCACAGCTCTGAACAGGGTCATTTAGACAATATCTACTATGAGACACTCCTGCAGAGATGTCCTGGTGCTGAGATAACCAAACTCCCACAACCAACTTCCTTTGTGCCAGGTAAGGCTATAATGAATGGAGAGGTTTCCCCTGGGGTTTCCATTTCCAGGGCTCTGTGGTGTTCTAGTGGATTAAATGCTGGCTTCTTTTGAAGGTAGTCATGCCTCCTCCCCTTCTGAATTTAGCTCTTGCATTGCCCTTGTTTGGACCATCACAGAGGCCAAAACTGGGATTTGAAGCAGAGCGGTCTCAGTGACGGAGTGTCGGGGAGCATGTTATCACGTGAAATGTTGCTGGAGAAGACTAGCAATGATCCGTTTGGTCACTTGGCAGATGGTCTGATGGAGTGACATTTGGCTGGATCGAAGGAGGATATACCTGGGCAATTTTCTACGCTGTGGTGTAAATTTTCTCCTGTTGCCATCTCTTGGGCTTCCTTTTGTATGAATATGTTCCTTCACTGTCACAGGGTGGAACTCCCTTCTAAGGCATTTGGGTCAACCCTCAGCAGGTGGACTGAAATGGTTCAAGAGGATAGCTCACCACCATCTCCAGGTCAACTCGGGACGGGCAACAAATGCCAGCCATGCCAGCGACACTCACATCCCACGAATGAATAAAATAAGATGCTATGCTTTGCATAACTTCCTTCATACAAGCGCAGTTTAGTGACTTGCGTCAATCCCTGCTTGCCACATTCCCATTCCCATTGAAACTTGGGACGTTGCTGTTTACTTTAGTTTTGCTTTATCCTCGTCGCTCAGTGACTTGGGATAGGTTTGGTCTTTTGTGTCAAAACGATGCACCCAGGTCCTTGCTCTTTTGAATGTATCTCATTGCAATACAAGTTCCTTCTCGGCACACAGGTCTGACCTGTAATGAGTGACTCATTGAGAATTTGCTGAATAAACAGTTTGAAAATCATACTCCTCCAAGAATGCTTTTTAAAAAATAAACAACCTTCCATCTCTGTGTGTGTTCCATGAAACAATAAGGAAGTTGAGACTTCGGTCAGTTCCACCCTTGCCAATTTGGAATATTGCCCAACACCGAACAGGTAAGATATTGTTCCAATTGATGCATCCAACCTCCTGCTAGGTTGGGGGGGGATTCTTGGACTTTGTTCCCTTCGCTGTGATGTTTGAAGTTTCTTTCTTGTGCTGTTGGGCAGTTTTTATTTATTTCTGAAATTACTTTCTCGCCCATTCTCCTTTTATTGAACATTTCTTTCATCGCTCTGTGTGAATTTCTCTGCACTTAAGGGTGGAGAATGGAGCCAGCCCTGTGCCCAGGTACTCTGTATCGAAGTCGCACACTGGGACCGGGGGTTTGTGGGACTTGGTGAAGGGTTGCAGATCTGAAATGCCGGCTCTGTTTCTCTCTCCACGGATGCTGCCAGACCAGCTGAGCAGTTCGGTTTATTTTCGTTCTGGCTCGGGGTGGTGTTAACGTTGGATGAGTCTGGGCTTGACTCTGAAGTCCCACGCATTCCAATAGCCTGCCATCACTGCCTGAGAGAGTGCACTTGTGTAACCCCAGAGGTAACTGGCATCTGTAAACTGTATTGAGCAGATAGGAGACTGTGTGACAAGCAAAAGGATGTGGCTTTGAGCTTATTAAACATGGGTGACACTCTGTTTTGTAAGGGGTGTTGAACTTTACAAGTTGTATCTTTCTGACAAATTAACTGGAGCCATAAGTAGACAGGATAATCGCCTTGTTTAAGAGGGTGTTTAATATATTTGCCTTTATTGGTTAGTGCATTGAGTATTGGAGTTGGGTGGTCATGTTGCAGCTGTACAGGACATTGGTTCAGTCACTTTGGAATATTGTGTTCAATTCTGGTCTCCCTCCCAGGGGAAGGATGTTTCGAAACTTGAAAAGGTTCAGAAAAAATTACAATGGGACTGGAGGGTTTGACCTTATAGGGAGAGGCTGAATAGGCCGGGGCTGTTTTCCCTGGAGCATCAGAGGCTGAGGGGTGACCTTTTGTAGAGGTTTATAAAATCATGAGAGGCATGAATAGAGTAAATAGACAAGGGCTTTTCCCTGAGGTTGGAGATCCAAAACTAGAGGGCATAGGTTGAGGGTGAGAGAGGAAAGACTTAAAAGGAACGTAAGGGGCAACTTTTTCACACAGAGGGTGGTACGTGTGTGGAACGAGCTGCCAGAGGAAGTTGGGAGGCTGGTACAATTACAACGTTTAAAAGGCAGCTGGATGAGTATATGAATAGGAAGGGTATGGGGGGGGGGGGGGGGGGGGGGGGAGGTGGCAGGTGGGATATGGGCCAAATGCTGGCAAATGGGACTAGATTAATCTAGGATACAGTTGATTCTGCTTATAAAGCCAATTCGGGTTGAAGGAACACTTGTTAACACAATTGAAGAATTTAGACTGTTATTTGTAGAACGCAAACTTTCCTGGCCCTATGTTGGCTATAACGCGATTCCGGCCCCAAATGGCACAGCTATTGTGTGATTTTCCTATAACGCAAGGTCGCACGAGGATGGAACTATCGTGTTAAAACAGAACCGACTGTCTCTGATCGGCACAGTCAAGTTCGACCGAAGAGTCTGTTTCCCCCAGGCTGTACATCTCTATGACTCTAAATTTTCAAGATTGTGGCAGCAGGGTGGGCAGCATTTGGCTTCCTGAACCTAGGGCTCATCCAATCCTGAGCACCAGACCAGCCACGTCTTTTCTTCTCTCTTCAGCTTTTTCATCTGCATCTTTTTACCATATTCTTGGCATCAGTGGAGGAAGGTGGCATCGGCAATGTGGGCCCGGTGCAGGACCTGGGGTACCAGCGGTGGTGGTGGTGAGGTCCTCGACTAGGCCTCTGGAGATGGTGGAGGTTTCAGGCCTCAGCTGATGTTGTGTTGGAGGGGAAGGGGGTGGGTGGGGAAGGGAGAGCCAGGATGATCATGGCTGAGTAGGCGAGTGACTGACTAGACAGGAACCTGACTTTTGTTTTAGTTTCTTTCACTTCTGCTTTTTTATTGTTATTTCTGTTTTTTTTCTTATTTGGAATTCTAAGATGGTGGCAGAGAGTGATGACTCTATGCACTTTTCTGTGCTTGGGGACACATGACGATAAAATCTAATCTTATATTTGTTGGGCAGACTGGCGCAGTGGTAATGACTGGCTTTGTGGCCCAGGTTATTCCCCATCGGGCACAGGTTCAAACCCCACCACTGTTGCTGGTAGAATTTAAATCCAGAATTAAAAATTCATCTCATGGTGACCGTGAAACTAACGTCAATGGGTATAAGGAGGAGGAAAAGAACCACCAATAAAGATGGCACCAGATTAGTAATCCAGAAGGGAAGGCAGTATTGTTATCACTGGACTATAATCCAGAGACCCACTGCGGTCGCAGGTTCAAATCTCATGGTGGACATTGAATCCAGTCTGGAATTACGAGTCTAAAGATGACCATGAAACTTTTGTGATTTGACGGTAAAAACCATCTGGATCACTAATGTACTTTAGGGAGGGAAACTGTCATCTTTCCCTGGTCTGGCCTACGTGTAACTCCAGACCCACAGCAATGTGGTTGACTCTGACTCTTAATAGCCCTCTGGGCAGTTAAGGATGGGTATTAAATTCTGGCCTGAGCAGTGATGTCCACATCCCTTGAATGAATTTTTTTAAAAAAAAAAAATCTCACGCTAATGTCCTGGAGATCTATGTTTGAATTCCACCATGGCAGATGAAGAAATTTGACTTTTTTAAAAAATAAATTCCAGGGTTATTAAAATGTTAAACTAATGGAGACCTGTAACCTATATTAACTGCTTAAAAATACATTTGGTTCTCTAATAGAGAAGGAACTCAGCTGTCCTCACCTGGTGTGGCTTATACATGACCCCAAACCCACAGCAGCATGATTCACTCTTAACTCATAAATGCCCCTGACACGCGCCAACAGTGGAGTCTGAGGGAACAAACGCTGGCCTTGCCAAAATCCCATGGAAGAAAGAAGAAAAACACAGTTGGCAATCGGGACACCAATTTGGTCTGACTCCCAAATCCCTCATGGTGACGTGAAACTAACGTCAATGGGTAAAAGGAGGAGGAAAAGAACCACCACCAAAAATAGCACCAGATTAGTAATCCAGAAGGGAAGGCGGTATTGTTATCACTGGACTATTAATCCAGAGACCCAATGAGGATGAGGTGCATGAAAGTCTGTATGTGGTTCTTATCCAGCAACATTCGCTTGAACTTTTGCCTTCTACTTGATGACCTCTCCTGAACTCCAGTTGGTTTCAGCTGCATAGCTTCCTCTCTTTAGTCTGGGTGAAAGGAGCTCTTACGTTTTTATAGTATGTCTTTCCAACTGCCTTCCAAATTGTTTATAAAGCAGAACAGAGTTGAACCTAAGAACTAATAAGAGGGAGGAAATTAAGATAATTAAGTTTGTTATGTTGAGGTCACACAGGATGTTGGTGAGGCCGCCTCTAGAGTACTGTGTCCAGTTCATGAATTAGAAATGTTTGGAGGGATATGGATCAAGCGCAGGAAGGTGGGACCAGTTTAATTTGGGATTATGGTGGTATGGACTGGTTGGACCAAAGGGTCTATTCCTGTGCTGTACCACTTTGACTCTAATATCAGATGAGAGTTGGAAGGATTCAAAACTCGATTTTAAAAAACCGAAGGCATGATGGCATACATTTTTTATCAGAATCCCTACAGCATGGAAACAGGCTATTTGGCCTAACATGTCCATGCTGAGCCTCTGAGGAGCAACCCACCCAGAACCATTTCCCTCTGACTAATGCACCTAACACTATGGGCAATTTAGCACGGCCAGTCCACCCTAACCTGCACATCTTTGGACTGTAGGTGGGAAGCTGTGCACTCGGAAGAAACCCAGGTTGACACAGGGAATGTGCAAACTCCACACAGTCAACTGAGGCAGGAATTGAACCTGGGTCCCTTGTGCTGTGAAGCAGCAGTGCTAACCACTGAGCCACCATCCTGAGGCTCTGAAAGAGAGCGCTATGGAGATGCTAGATATGAATTTCAAACACTTGCTACATTCTGCAGTGGTCCCAGCAGTTTGGCAATTAGCAAATAAAACAACGCTGTTCAAGCGTGGAGGGAGAGAGGAAACCGAAAACTGCAGGCCAGTTAGCCTGACACTAATCATCAGGAAAGTGCTAGTGTTTTAAGGAAGTTTTGATAATGCACTCAAAGTAAAGCATGATTAAAGCATGCAAAAATCCTTTTATGAAAAGGAAATCCTGTTTGACAAGTTGGTTATAGAGTGTTTTTTTTAAGGATTTGCCCAGTAGATAAAGGGGAACCAGTCCATGTAATGCAACTGAATTTCCAAAAGACATTTGCTAAAATGGTAGACAAAAATAGAGTACATTTAATAAGATATTGTGGTGTTGACATCGGCCTATTGGCATGGATCAGATTACTCAAGGGGCAGGAGGCAGTGATGGTGCATATTCAGGTTGGCAGGCAGTGACGAATGACATAGGATTGTTGCTGGGGGTCTGTTATTTAGATGTCGATTTTCCTGCTCCTCGGATGCTGCCTGACTTGCTGTGCTTTTCCAGCACCACTCTAATCTCGAGTCTGTTATTTAGATGCTATCTAAAGAACATAAGGACTAGGAGCAGGAGTAGGCCATCTGGCCCTTCAAGCGTGTTGTGCCGGTCAATAAGATCATGGCTGATCCTTTCATGACCTCCGCTCCACTTACCCGTCCTATCACCATAACCCTTAATTCCTTTTACTGTTCAAAAAATTCTCTCTTTGGCTTAAAAGCATTCAACAAGGTAGCCCCAACTGCTTCACTGGGCAGGGAATTCCACAGATTCACAACCCTTTGGGTGAAGAGTTCCTCCTGAACTCAATCCTAAACCTGCTGCTCCTCATTGTGAGGCTATGCCTCCTCATTCTAGCCTCACCCGCCAGTGGAAACAACTTCCCCACTTCTATCTTATGTACTCCCTTCATAATTTTATATGTTTCTATAAGATTTCTCCCTCCCCCCCCACCCCCCCAATTCTGCGAAACATTGACTAAGTGTTCAGACAGTACAAGTTGGCTAAGAATTTAAACTGAAGAGGCTGTAAAGGCTGATTGAATGGGGGATCAAGGTGGGTGAGGGAGTATAATGTGGGAATGTGAGTTTGTTCACTTTGGCCATTATAATAGGAAGTTGGGACTTTTAAAAAATGACTTTTGGACTTGTAAATGTTCAGAGAGACTCCTGATCCTTGACCTATTGTGTCCATTTCAAAGTTAGTATGTGTACACAAGAAGCAATTAGGAAAGCAAATGGCTTGTTTGGCCTTTTGGATTGGGATCTAAGAATAAGGAAGTCTTGCAATAAATGTACACTGCTTTAGTGAAACCACAGCTGGAATACTGTGTGTTATGTATGTTCAAGGAAGGAAATCATTGCTTTAGAGTGAGTCAGCGAAGATTCCAAGGTCGGTCTCGGATAGAACACTAATCAATGTGATGAAGGGTTGTCGTTTGAAATGTGGATATCAAAATAAAGGCAAAGGGGTATGGGTTAGTTCTATGAAGGTTTTTTTGTTTCTTAAATAAAAATGTCAGCAGGTCGCTTTGGAACAGTAATCTAAAGTATGTGATTGCAGATCTCTGTGGTGTTAACTGAAAGATGTTTATACTGTGGAGCTTATGCCTGTCGGAGTAAACGAACAAAGTCATTTTATTGCATGCAATTCTGGTCTCCTTCCTATAGGAAGGATGTTGTGAAACTTGAAAGGGTTTAGAAAAGATTCACAAGGAGGTTGCCAGGGTTGAATAGGTTGAGGCTATTTTCTCTGGAGCGTCGGAGGCTGAGAGGTGACCTTAGAGAGGCTTATAAAATTCTGAGGGACATGGATAGGGTATATAGGCAAGGTCTTTCTTTTCCCCAGGGTGGAGGAGTCCAGAATTAGAGAGCATAGGCTTGGTGGGGAGGGGAAAGATATTAAAGAGACTTAAGGGGCAACTTTTTCACGCTGAGGGTGGTGAGTGTATGGAAGTGGTGGAGGGTGGTTCAATTACAACATTTTAAAAGGCATCTGGGTGGGTATATGAATAGGAAGGGTTTGGAGGGATATGGGCCAGGTGCTGGCAGGTGGGACTAGATTGGATTGCAATGTCTGGTCGGCATGGACAGGTTGGACCGAAGGGTCTGTTTTCGTGCTGTACATCTCTGACTCTACTTTCATTTGTTTTCTGAATCGAACGATCAGGGATTGAGTTCAAAAGCCAGTTTAAGCTCCTCTCTCTTAGCAGGAGCTCCAAACAGACCCCACCACCAGGGATATATTTCCCTCCCCTCCCCTATCAGCATTCCGGAAAAACCACTCCCTCCGCAATTCCCCCGTCAGGTCCACACCGCACCCCCCCCCCCCCCCCACCCACCAACCCACCCACCAACCAACCCACCCACCAACCCAACCTCCACTCCCGGCACCTTCCCCTGCAACCGCAAGAAATGCAAAACTTGCGCCCACACCTCCCCCCTTACTTCCCTCCAAGGCCCCAAGGGATCCTTTCATATCCGTTGAAAGTTCACCTGCACCTCCACACGCATCATTTACTGCATCCGCTGCACCCGATGTGATCTCCTCTACTTTGGAGAGACAGGCTGCCTACTTGCGGAACGTTTCAGGGAACACCTCTGGGACACCCAACCGCCCCGTAGCTGAACACTTTCACTCCCCCTCCCACTCCACCAAGGACATGCAGCTCCTTGGCCTCCTCCATCGCCAGATCATGGCAACACGACACCTGGAGGAAGAGTACCTCATCTTCTGCCTAGGAACCCTCCAACCACAAGGGATGAATGCAGATTTCTCCAGCTTCCTCATTTCCCCTCCCCCCACCTTATCTCAGCCCCAACCCTCGGACTCAGCACCACCTTCCTAACCTGCAATCTTCTTCCCGACCTCTCCACCCCCACCCCCTCTCTGGCCTATCACCCTCGCCTTAACCTCCGTCCACCTATTGCATTTCCAATGCCCCTCCCCCAAGTCCCTCCTCCCTGCCTTTTATCTTAGCCTGCTTGGCACACCCTTCTCATTCCTGAGTTGAGTCTGTGTCCTACTGTCGGATGTGTGTGTGTGTGTGTGTTGCAAAGAATCTTCACTTGGTATCATCTCCAAACTGCCTCCTTCCGTTTCCACATCATTCTCAATCTCTACTTCTAGTGTCGAGTGTGTGGTGCTGGAAAAGCACAGCAGGTCAGGCAGCATCCAAGGAGCAGGAAAATCGATGTTTCGGGCAAGAGCCCTTCATCAGACATGCCATCCTTGACCATGTGGGAGAGGATTTGGTGGGCTTTGAAGAAGGCGGCCATCTGGGATTCAATTCTATGGTGGAATTGGTTCTCCTGGGAGCAGATGAGGCAGAGGAATTGGGAATAAGGGATGGCATTTTTACAGGAGGCAGGGTGGGAAGAGATGTAATCCAGGTAGCTGTGGGAGTTGGTGGGTATGTAGATGATGTCTGGGGATAGTCCATTCTGGAGATGGAGAGGTCCAGGAAAGGGAGGGAGGTGTCTGAGATGGTCCAGGTGAATTTGAGGTTGGGGTGGAAGGTGTTGGTGAATTTGTTTCTATCTCAGTTTATCAGCCACTGGACTCCTCACTCCTGTCTCTGTAACATTTAGCTCTGTCTGTTCCAATGCTCCCTCTCTCTGGCCTTTCAACCGACGTCTTCTGTTAACAATGAATACATTGAAAGCTTGTATCTGAACTCAGACACAATCTTGTTCACTACCACCAGTAAACCATCCTCACCCCCATTGCCTACTTTGGCTTTTGACAGTTCCTGGATTGGGAAAATTCCTCTCCCTGTTTTACGTAGCGTGTGGTGCAGAGCAGAGTCAATGGTCCAATCCCGAAAATGCATGTGCTGGTTCATCGAGATGCTGCCTCCTCAACTTACTTCACTTTAGAAGCACGATTATCTTTGAGCTGTTCTCAATCAATGAAAGGTTGGTAGATCATTGTGTGCACTCATTGGAGTTTAGAGAAATGAGAGGCAAAACACAAGTTTCTTAAGAGGCTTGACAAGGTAGATACAGAGAGGTGGTTTCCCCATGTAGCAGAATCTAGGATCAGAAGGCATCACAGAATAAGGGGATAGCACATTTAAGATAGCGATGAGGATGAATTTCTTCTGAGGTTAGTGAATCAGTGGATTTCTTCAATACAAAGGGCTGTTGAGGCTGACTTATTAAGTGTATTCAAGGCTGAGACAGGCAGATTTTTACTCAGGAAGGGAATCAAGCATTTGGGGCGGGAAGGCAAGATAATGAAGTTAGGAATTATCGAGCAGCCATGTTTCCATTGAATGATGGAGCGGACTTGATGGGTTGAATGGCTACTTCTGCTCCTACATCTTATCATAGAATTCCGAAAGTGTGGAAGCAGGCCATTTAGCCCATTTTGAGTTCACACCGACCCTCCGAAGAGCATCCCAACCCAGGCCCAGCCCTCTACCCTATCCCTGTAACCCTGCATTTCTCTTGGCTAACCCATCTAGCCTACATATCCCTGGGCACTATGGGGCAATGTAGCATGGCCAATCCACCTTAACCTGCACATCTTTGGACTGAGAGGGGAAACCGGAGCACCCAGAGGAAACCCACGTAGATGTGGGGAGAATGTGCAAACTCCAAACAGACAGTCACCCAAGGCTGGAATCAAACCTGGGTACCTGGTGCTGTGAGGCAGCCGTGCTAACCCACTGAGCTATTGTGGTCTAAGATGGGCTGTGTCTGAAGGGACAGTATGTACAAAACTTTGGATAAATTCGGGGTGGGAGGGAAGAATGTACCCAATGCCGCCCTTATCCTGACGGCCATCTTTGTGTGTGGTTACATCAAGCTGTGCATGGATCCCTGGTACGCAAACACCAAATGGCACTACGTACTGAGGTTCCACCTGTTCCTGGTGTGGGGAAGGATGGGCCTGGCCTCGCTGCTGTGGAACACTCCAAGTAGTTGGACCGTTCTGTATCACCTGTCCTTTGTGGAGAAATTTGCAAACAGCTTTGACCACAAGTCCATCAGGAAGTAGTCAGCACGTAGTGTCCTTGAGACCCTGTGGGAAAGGGAGAGGGTGGATCCTGTTGGGTTGTTCTCTGAGCAGACTGTCAAAGCCATTTGGCAGAATGCCTCATCGCCAGAACTTTCCAACAAGCACCAAGACATGGTTTGGCTGGTGGTGAGAAGAGCTCTGCCTGTGAGATCCTTCATGCACGCCCAGTCTCTCTGCAGCCCCACACGCTTCCCTTCGAAGCAGCTGCCGGTGGTAGAGACAGTCACACATTTGCTTCCGGAATGTGTCGTTGCAAAGGAAGTCTGGAGAGAGATGCAGTGGTGTGTGTTGGGATTCATCCTGAGCAGCTCCATGACATGGGACTCTGCACTCCATGGTCTGTTCCCCGGGACGCACACCGAGACTAACTTTGATTGCACTTGGAGGACCATCGACTTGGGGGAAAGATGCTCTTTGATCTGCCTGAAACCTGTTGACGTTCTGGTGCAAGGAGCTGACCCTGACCAAGTGTGGCAGACTGGCACATTCCAAGGTCCATGACTACGGGCTGAGGGACGCACTGAGGCTTGGGGCAGCTGTCGCTGAGGGGAAAGACCACTGTCTGAGATCTTTCTGCTGAAGGTGAACGAGAGTCCGTTCAGTTATCAGACCCTCCTGGTGTCTCAAAACATGTCAATACGTACATACGTAACTATACATCCATGCAATGACCTGCATGAGTAGAATGCCTATGTTTGGCTGCAGGGAATATCAAATTCCAATGTTTTGCTTTGTAAATCTGCAAAAAGTGGTCAGAACTGTTTCAGTACCGTGCATATGTACATAACAAATGATTTTTAAAAAATGACTAAAATATAGTTTTGTAATAAAATAAAAATATGCAAAAAAGGGAAATGATGGGCCTAGTGGGGTTGTTAAGCGAGAGATCATGCTAATGTTCTGGGGACTTGGGTTTGAATCCCACCACAGCAAAAGGTATAGTTTGAATCCATTAAATCTTGAGTTAAGAGTCCAGTGATTTTAAAGAAAATTACTGGTTGGCTCCTATCCTTTAGAGAATTTGCCATCCTTACCTGGTCTGGCCGACACATCACTCCAGGCCCGTAGCAATATGGTTGACTCTCAAGTGACCTCTGAGCAATTAGGGGTGGGTAATAAATGCTGGCCCAGCAGCGACCGCCATGTCCCAGAAATGAATGAAAATCAAAGACTAATCAGAAGGACCAGTTGCAATGTGTAGGTGGTAAAGGGAAGGGACCACTCTGTTTCTCAGTCCAGAGTTTGTGTCTATATTGAAGTTATTCCTCACACAACAGGCGTGCCTTAGGTTTAAAGTAAGGGACAGGAGATTTCGAGGGGATTGAGGAAGAAATCAGCCTGGGGACTGGCAGTTATCTGTAACTCCATGTCTGAAAGGTACATCCCAGCATTTGGGAAGTATTTAGATATGTACACAAACTCTCTGGCAGATATTCAGGGTGGTCTTGCGTCTCTGTGCATCGTCTGTCTCTCCATTTGTCTTTCCGTTGTCTCTAATATAACATTGATATCACAGACTGCCAGAGAAACTCAGCTGGCAGCATTTGTAAAGGTGAAACAAAGTTAATGTTTCGAGATCAGAATATATGTGTGTGTGTGTCTGTCTCTCTCACACTCTCTCACACACTCTCTCTCACTGCACTTTCCTCCCTCTCACTGCTCCACCTTCCGCCTCTCTCCCACACAAAGGGATACTGATGATCCCGATGTGGGCTGTGGTCAGTTACAGAGAAACTCCGATAGTGCACAGGACTATCGGAGTAAAAGTCCACCTCGTGGCAGAAATAGTGCATCTCCCTTGTGTGATTCCGATCTCGATATCGGTCAGATTTATTGGATGTTCTGCTGCACCTGACCTTACAAGAGGTCATATGCCAGGGCTTTAAGGAATATCCAACAGCCATCCCAGTAATGTATCCTCCTTTCTTCATTGGTAACCATGGGCAGCTTTGGCAATGGTCTTTGAGAAGTCGTTAATGAGTTGTCCCTTGAATGGCTGCAGTCCACATGCTGAAGGTACATCCACTGTTGGCTTGCACCTACCAAGATACACACAGAGCAGTGATGAAGGAACGCTCATAATTCCAAGTTAGAGTTGGTTGGATGTCTGTCCATCTGCTGCCCTTGTCCTTTTGAGATAGTAGGGTCACGTTGCTAAAGGAGCCTCAGTGACTAGTACAGTGCCTCTTGTACATGGTATGTCTTGCAGCCACAACGCACTGGGGTTGTAAGAGGGAAGGTTAAAGGTGGTGAATGCTAATCAAATGGGTATGTCTGTTTTGGACGGTGTTGGAGCTGTGCTTATCCAGGCAAGTGGAGAGTATTCCACTACCCTCCTGACTTGTACCTTTTAGGTAACAGACAAGCTTTGAAGCAGCACTTGCTGCAGAATCTCCGGTCTCAAACTTGTTTGTAACTGCTGTATTTCTGAGTGGGCTTGGTTCACAGCTTGTACCTGCCGTGGTCCATTTTTAATTTTCGATTTATGAATGGGAGCTCGGCGGAATTAATTCATGGGCTCGTTCCTTTCCCCTGATAATTCTCTCTCTCTCTCTTTTATTTTCCCCCCACTTTATAAACTGATAGCACCCTTTTGGACACTTAGGGAGCAAGCAAAATGCTGGCCCCATCAACAATGCCCACCCACCTATGAATGAATTTTAAAATAAAATCTCTGATCCCCACTTCGGAGATCTGATGATGTTAACAAAAAGCGAGAGTCGGAGAAGCGGGAAGGGGAAGGAATAATGCCAGAAATTGGGAAGGTTTTGGAGCCACAATGGGAATAACTAGGGCAACACTCCGTAGTGAACAGACTAGCTAACCTTCTCCCTTTGATTAATTTTTAGGGCTCCTGTTCTGACCAAGTTCCGCGCATGATGAGCAGCAGCAGAGCGAGTAAAGCACTGAAGGTAAGAGCAGACGAGCTCCCAGTTGAGGAAGGGTTTGCGTTCATGTAGCTTTTCACAATAAGTACCCACCAGTTCTTAGTTAGGCCTACATGTGACTACAGGCCACGTTTTCCAATGCCATGCTCTACTCCCCATCCCTGATCCATTGAATTAAGCTTTAATTTCTCTAAACACTTTTTGACAATAAATACTATGTGGCACATGATCCCCAAATAGAAGGAGTGAAAAGTTATGTATAATGGGAATTGGGTTGACCCCATGGGAATATTTTACGTGGAGGACAAACCAGGAGTGATTTGGTTCTGTTGGAATTTTCCACAATTTGAATGAAGGGAAAGGGGTTGGGTTCGATTTAGAATTTATTAGCATGGCTTCAGGGGTATCCCTTAGAGAGAGTGGCAGAGCAGTGTTGACCAATGGAATGGAATAGAACAGTAATATATTGTTATTTGTATTTTAACAAAAATTACAGTGAAAGGCGTTTAAGTTGTCAAACTCCGGTGCCTGCAGGATGGGTGAAGAGTCTGAAGCTTTCTCAACAGGGGTTGGGGAACATGCGCTGAGAATTGTCCCCCCTCAGTTAGATGCGTGAGATGACATTTTAACTGGGATGCTTCAGTTAAATAAAAGTAAGATGCTTGAAATCCTAAAAAAAATGCCAGGGATCCACGGTTGGTCAGGCAGTACCAGGTGAAGAGAGAAAAGGAGTCAATATTTCAATATGACTCTTCAGAGGTTGGGGCTGTCGGATTGAACAAATAGAGTAGTGGAGTTTAGACAAATGGGAGGGAGGGAGGGATGATCTTATTGAAGTGTTGGTTACTGAGGGGCCCTGACAGACTCGATGCTGATGTAATGTTTCCCCAGTTGGTGGACACTACAGCTTGTGGAGACAGTTTAAGAACAAAAGATCTTGCCTTTAAGACTGAAAGGAGGGGAATGTGGCTTTCTTGCCCCAGAAATAGTGTAGGCTGGGTCATTGAATTAGGGCTGACTGTGAGAGGTTTTTGCTTGACGTTCGTATGGGTTAGGGGACTAGCATCAAAAAGTGTGGTGCTGGAAAAGCACAGCAGGTCTGGCAGCAACCGAGGAGCAGGAGAATCGAGGTTTCGGGCATGAGCTCTTCACCAGGAATGAGGAAGCTTCACAGTTGGGAGCTTCACATTCCCGATGAAGAGCTCATGCTCGAGACATAGACTCTCCTGCTCCTCAGATGCTGCCAGACCTGCTGTGCTTTTCCAGCACCGCACTTTTTGACTCTGACTTCCTAGCATCTGCAATCCTCCCTTTTCTCCTGGGTTAGGGGCTTGGCAGGAAACTGTGTGGGGGGCCAAGACCACATCAGTTACCACCTTTTATTAAGTGGCAGAATGGACTCAAAGGGCCGAGTGGCCAATGTTAGACATATTTCATAGTGCATTCATAGAGATGTACAGCATGGAAACAGACCCTTAGATCCAGCTCGTCCATGCCGACCAGATATCCCCACCCAATCTAATCCCACCTTCCAGCACCCAGCCCATATCCCTCTAAACCCTTCCTATTCATATAGGAAGATGCAAGATACCTTTTAAAATGTTGCAATTGTAGTAGCCTTCACCATTTCCTCTTGTCTATTTACCCTATCCATGCTTCTCATGATTTTATAAACCTCTATAAAGTCACCCCTCAGCCTCCGACACTCCAGGGAAAACAGCCCCAGCCTATTCAGCCTCCCCCTATAGCTCAAACCCTCCAACCCTGGCAACATCTTTGTAAATCTTTTCTGAACCCTTTCAAGTTTCACAACATCCTTCCGATAGGAAGGAGATCAGAATTGCACGCAATATTCCAAAAGTGGCCTAACCAATGTCCTGTACAGCCACAACATGACCTCCCAACTCCTGTACTCAATACACTGACCAATAAAGAAAAGCATACCAAACGCCGCCTTCACTATCCTATCTACCTGCGACTCCACTTTCAAAGTAGAAGGGGGAGGGCCACAAAAAAAGCACTACAAATGGAGATAAATGCAAACAGGAATTGGATAGATTAGACATTCCCTACTATAATAGTATTTCAGAGGCTGCTATATCTACGGCAGGAGGCCAATGCCTTTTACTGTTGGTATAGTTATACACTCTGCATCTTTCTGTACCCAGAGGGAAAAGCCAATTTTCCAAAAATTAGGAATAATTGGAAATTACAAAATGTTATGGCACAAAAGTTGGCCATTTGGCCCACTGTGTACCAGTATGAACATATTGGATGTATTAGAGCTTCATTTTGACTAGTCTTACACAAGCCATAAAATTCTAACCGGACTAAACCAGACAAATGCCGGAATGAAGTTCCTGATGATAGGGGAGTTCAGATCCAGGGGGCCAGACTCTAAGGGTATGGAGTAGCCATTTGAGGACTGAGATGAGGAACCTTATCAGAGGGGTGAGCCTGTGGAATTCTCTGCTACAGAAAGTGGTTGAAGGCAAAACATTTAAAGTTTTTAGGGATGAGTCAGATATAATGTTCAGGGCCATTCGGATCAAAGGGTCTCGGGGAGGAGGGGGGGTGGAGTGGGAACACAGCACGGTGGCTCAGTGATTAGGACTGCTGCCTCGCAACGCCATGGACCTGGGTTCAATTCCAGCTTTGGGCGACTGTCTGTGTGAAGTTTGAACGTTCTCCCTGTGTCTGCGTGGGTTTCCTCCGGGTGCTCCGGTTTCCTCCCACAGTCCAAAGATGTGCAGGTCAGGTGGATTGGCTGTCACCAATTGCCCATAATGTTCAGGGATGTGTAGTTTAGGTGCATTGGTCAGAGGTTTAAAAAAAAAAGTAGGGGAATGGGTCTGGGTGGGTTACTCTTTCGATGGCCAGTGTGGACGTGTTGGGCTGAAGGGCCTGTTTCCACACTGTAGGGAATCTATGATATTTATGAGGGGACTGAGTTGGATGATCAGCCATGTTCACATGGAACGGTGGAGCAGGGCCCAATGGTCTACTCCTGCTCCTAATTTCTAAGTTTCTATTCACAGATTTTACTGTCTTTTTGTACTGGGTAGCAGTTTGACACAGCTGAGTGGCTTGGAGGAGTATCCCAGAGGGCACTTTAGAGTGGGTTTGGAGCCATGTGTTGGCCAGACCAGGTAAAGAGGAAGATTCCCTTAACCCAAAGAGTGCCAAGGAACCAGGATGTGTGTTTCTGACAACCCTGTAGTTTCATGATTATTACTTAAGCGACCTTTCTAATTTCATCTTTAAAAATTGAATTAAAATTGCCTGTAGTATGATTTGAACTTTGGTTTTAGGCAGGGCTCCTGTAACAGAGTGGTAGTGTCAGGGGAGCCTGGGATCAAGTCCCACCTGCTCCAGAGGAGTAATTACATCTCTGAATTGGTCAATTAGAAAATATCTTGAAGTTATCTCTCTGGGGAATGAGTCCAGCCTCTAGATAGCTGCTCCAATAAAGTAAAAAATGAGGTCTGCAGATGCTGGAGATCACAGCTGAAAATGTGTTGCTGGTTAAAGCACAGCAGGTTAGGCAGCATCTCAGGAATAGGGAATTCGACGTTTCGAGCACAAGCCCTTCATCAGGAACGAGAGAGAGTAGCCAAGCAGGCTAAGATAAAAGGTAGGGAGGAGGGACTTGGGGGAGGGGCGATGGAGGTGGGATAGGTGGAAGGAGGTCAAGGTGAGGGTGATAGGCCGGAGTGGGGTGGGGGCGGAGAGGTCAGTAAGGAGATTGCAGGTTAGGAGGGCGGTGCTGAGTTGAGGGAACCGACTGAGACAAGGTGGGGGGAGGGGAAATGAGGAAACTGGAGAAATCTGCCAAATTTTGTTTGTTGGAATGTAGTTCGGAGTCCGTGTGGGATCAGTCGGTTCCTTAGGCAGGTGCTGAGGAAGGAGATGTGGCTGTGGTAACGAGTCTGTTTGAGAACGTGGCTGAAGAGTTTCTGTGCAGGGGAGATGACCTGGGGGGTGCAGTGAGAGAGAGACTCACTGAAATCCTTGTAGAGGGAGGAAGAGAGCTTCTTCAAGGAAGGCATCCTTGCAAGAGGATTCGCAGTAGGTTAAAATCTTCGAGTAAAAAGTGAGGTCTGCAGATGCTGGAGATAAAGTAGCCACTATGTTGTACCATTCCTCTCCATTGCATAGACACTTGAATTGGAGACTTCCAAAGGTTAGTAAATCTTTGAGTGAAGAGATTTCTCCTCATCAGTACCAAATGGCTGACCCCTTTCTTAAGATGTGTGTTTTTTTCCTACATTTTCCATTTGAAGCATGCTTACTTTATTTGTCAGTCTATGTTCCACAAACTGACATCGATCAAGTTTAACTGTTTGTCTTGTCCCTGGGGATGTACACCTCACTTGTGTAAGTATAAAGGTAAAATGTTTTCCAACTTTTGCCCCTTTTTTGATGTTGGTCTGCAAAACGCAAATTTTGTGTGTTTACTCCGGAGAGCACTGGAGATACCTCTTCTTTGCAGGTGACAGGGTGGCTCAGTGGTTAGCACTGCTGCCTCACAGCACCAGGGTCCCAGGTTCAATTCCAACCTGGGGGCAATTGTCTGTGTGGAGTTTGCACATTCTCCCTGTGTCTGTGTGTGTTTCCTCCTGGGTGCTCCGGTTTCCTCTCACAATCCAAAGATGTGCATGTTAAGGCGTACTGGCCATGGGAAATTGCCCCATACTGTTCAGGGATGTATAGGTTAGCCATGGTTACAAAACCAATGCATGCTTGCAGGAATCAGGTGAGAGGGGCTGAGTCTGGGTGGGATGCTATTCAGAGGGTTGGTGCAGAACTGATGGGCTGAATGGCCTCTATCTGCATTGTAGAGATGTATGATTTGAACCTTAGCACGTACTCAGACTGACTTAGTAGGTCCAATGTGAAGGTTAGATGATTTAGCCATGGTAAGTGTGGGGTTACAATGATGCTTTTTGGAGGGATAGTACAGACTCAAAGGGCCAAATGGTCTCTTTATGCATTATAGGAATTCTATGATTTGAACATATTTTGCACATACTCAGACTGAGTCCTGTGTCCTGGGGGGATGTGCAGGTTAGGTGGATTAGCCATGGGGAATAGAGGGATGTGGGCCAAATGTTGGCAAATGGGACTAGATTAATTTCGGATATTGGTCGGCAGAATTGAGTTGGACTGAAGGGTCTGGTTCCATGCTGTACATCTCTGTTGTAGAATGGGATGTTCTTTTGGAGGGTCAGGGCAGACTCTATGGGCAGAGCAGCCTCTCTTCACCAGGTGGGGATTCTCTGATTTCAGCCTTGGTGCTCTCCACCCTTCAGCCTCTCTGCCTCTATTCCTGATGAAGGGCTTTTGCCCGAAATGTCGATTTTCCTGCTCCTCGGATGCTGCCTGAACTGCTGTGCTTTTCCAGCACCACTCTAATCCAGAATCTGATTCCCAGCATCTGCAGTCATTGTTTTTACCGTGTGTTCAACAGACTGAGTCCAGTGTCCAGGGATGGGTAACTGACCGTGATAAACACAGGGTCGGAGGGATACTCCTGCAGAGGGATGACGCAGACTTGGTGGGCCGGGCGGCCTCTTTCCGGCCCAGCAGAGATCCTATGGGTTTTTTTTTAACACGGCTGTGATTTTCTCTTTGCAGATTAAGAGGGAGTCAGGTGAGAACACCCCGGTGCTAATGGACCAGGAGCTGGTCTCGATGTCCGTGAGGGAGCTGAACCACCACCTGCGCGGCCTCTCCAAGGACGAGATCTTGAACCTGAAGCAGCGGCGGCGGACCCTGAAGAACCGCGGCTACGCGGCCAGCTGCCGGGTGAAGCGGGTGACGCAGAAGGAGGAGCTAGAGCGCCAGAAGGCCGAGCTGGAGCAGGAGGTGGAGAAGCTGGCCGCTGAGAACGCTGGCATGAAGACTGAGCTCGACGCCCTGCGCTCCAAGTACGAGGCGCTGCAGAGTTTTGCCAGGACAGTGGCCTGTGGGCCCATTACCCCCACCAAGGTCAACACCACCAGCGTCATCACCATTGTGAAATCGTCCAACTTCTCCTCACGCTAGCCTTCAGGCTGGTGCCATCTTGCTTTTGTTTATGCAGAAGGGCCACTGTCCTTGGGGTTGGGTGGGTGGGATTGTAGGGGGAGGGCAATTTCCACGGCCTACAAGGTTTAAGGGCCTTTTTGCTTCCAGAAAAACTTCCGAGTCGCGGTTTACATGGCACAATGTTTTTGTTCTCTCTCTCTCGCTCTCTCTCTCTCTCTCTTTTCTCTTCTCTTCTCTCTCTCTCTTTCCTCTCTTCCACTCTTTTTCCCCTGACTATCCTGAACAGATGTTGCTGCCATCACAGGGAGGTCAACGGCAGCTCATTTGATCTGGGGTCTGGGGTGGTGGAGGGGTCATGGGGAAGAGCCCAACGCTGTGAACGTGAGGAGTGTCTTTACTGGAATGGAATTCCAAGGTTAGCCAATAACTTTCAGCGCAGGCTCGCTAGGCCTCTGCCTACTACCCCGGCCCTGCCCCAAGGCAAAAGCTAGTGGCTGGTCAGAAACTAACCGACTGGGGCTTCATTCTTTTTTTTGAGGTGCACGAAGCCATAAGTCGTTCATAAGTCTTACTGGTCCCTCATTCCAGAGCCACGTGTGATAAAGGAGAATGCCAGAATCATATGGCTACTAGTGAAGAATGTCCCTTCACTGGAACTTGGTACAGGAGATTGCCATTCAGCCCTTCGATCTGTGCTGTCTTTCAGTCTTTGAAACTACCTTCCTCCAAAGGGTAGTAGCCTATTGCTAGACTGTTAATCCAGGGGAGCTGGGTTCAAATCCCACCACAACAGATGGTGGAATTTGAATTCAATAAAAATCTGGAATTAAGAGTCTAATCATTGTCTATCTTTGTAAAAACCCTCACCGGGTTCACCAAAGTCCTTTTAGGGAAGGAATTCTGCCATTGTTACCTGGTCTGGCCTACATGTGACTCCAGACCCACAGCAATGTGATTGACACTGAACTGCCGTCTGGGTAATTACAGATGGGAAATAAAACTGGCCAACCTGTGAACGAAATAAATTTCAAAACACATCTTTGAATATTTTTAAGGAAGAGATAAATTCTTGATTTTCAAGGGGATGTAAGATTATCGGAGGGTTTGTGGGGTGGAGTTGAGGTTAAAATCAGATTGGCCAGGATTTTATTGAATGGTAGAGCATGCTTGAAGGGCTGAATGGCCTACTCGTGTCCATAAATTAATGTTTGAGCTCACTCCACACATGCGCGCGCACACATACATCAGCCTTTCCAATATCCGCACTAATGTCTTTGGTTAACAAAACTCTGTTGATCTCGGATTTTAAAATTGACAACTGACCTAGTCTCAACAGAAGCAAAGGACCTGATAATGTGAACCTTCCTGCTTTATAAAAAAAATGTATATGCTGTAGCTAGCTGATCTCCAGTGTGTTTTTGGGAACCCAACCCTCCCCACCAGCACCTCTCCCTCCCTGGTTAAAGCCACGATAGTGATTTTCAGAACTGGGCCTTTTTTCCATTTGGCACATGTGATTTCCAAACCACGAATCCCTGATGACAATGGCTCTTTTGAGGGGCAGGCAAGTCTAAAATGTAACTTAATGAGCTAAAACCTCACCTGTGCTTGTAACTGTGTGTGTGTGTGTGTGTGTGTGTGTGTGTGTGTCTATGTTTGAAGTTCTCGTTTTGAAGTAGCAGGCCCAATTTTGATTTGATGGGCAGGCTGTTGCCATGGAGCTGTGTGTATAAACTGAGGACAGGTAGGCCCCACTGGGATATTTGTTGTCCTAATTGTTTCTTTGTGCAAATGCCTCTTCTTTGTCTTAATTAGAGGACTTAATTTATGATATTTTATGTAAAACAGAGAGAGAAACAGATAAATCTGGCTGCTTCTGGTGACCGGAAGTGATGTCATTGCTTCTTCAGAAAATAAGAGCAAACCCCTTCCATTTTGTCTTCACCTTCAGTTGCTGGGAATAGAATGAAGTGGAAAATTAAACTGACCATATCTCCTTAGCAGTTTGTAGTGGATACCAAGAAACAGTGATTGGCAAGATATCAACATGCCAAGAAAATCAATCCATTGAAATTTGATGCTATTTGGTTATGTGAGCCACTAGCAGAGGCAATGTCAGCTGCTGAGAGGCTAGTGTGAGCTCTCGTTCCCCCTTACAACAAGGAAAATACGAGCCATTTTGTCCGAAACCAAAACAGAAATTGCTGGAAAAGCTCAGCCGGTCTGGCAGCAGCAGTGGAGAGAGAGAAAGCAGAGTTAACATTTCGGGTCCAGTGACCCTTCTTCAGTTAACACTGACTTCTCTCCATGGCTGTTGCCAGTCCTGAGGTTTTCCAGTGATTTGCGTTTTTATTCCTGATTTCCAGAATCCACAATCCTTTCAGTTTGTTGTTACGTGAGAGTTCACTTTTTGTAAATCTCAACCTGGGCCACTTTTGGGCCTTGAGTGCTCCCAGTTTGGTTGTATCGGGTATGGGGAGGCATTGGCAGTAGCTGGAGGGGGTCAAATTTACAATCATGAGATGACTTCAAAGGGAAAGGGGGATGTTTGTGTCATGTTGGTGAGAAAAGATAACTGTAATTATAATTGCACACGTACAAATTATGCAAAGGAAGGTGGATGCTAAAATAAGCCATGCGGTGAATTTGGACGACAAAATTGTGACAAGAAAGTAGTGCGGGATTGAGGATGTTAGTAGTTTGCACTGATCCAAGACTCTGTAGTATTGCTAACTTTGGTATCCCTTTGTTATACACGTGCACATAAGCCTTGCAGGGCAATTCGACTGTATAAATTAGATACTGGAACAGGCTGCCTGACCTGCTGTGCTTTTCCAACACCACACTGTCAACTCTGATCTCCAGCATCTGCCATCCTTGCTTTCTCCCGTATAAGTTAGATATTCAGGGATAATATCCAGTTCCTGCATGTAAACACCAGACTGAAAATGAAAGGATTGGAAGAATTCGGGCCAACCGGGCGATGTGTCTCCCCACTGGAAGAGGGGAAGGCTGTGACAGGCTCAGTGAGGAAGCAGACCATCTGGCCTGGTGTTGAACTGGATAGCTTGTGGTTCACAGCCCAGCTGCTGCAGTTATCATTGACATGGCAGGAGGGGTTACAGTCCATCATCAAAACTCACAGCTGGTGCCTCAATGGCAAGAATTAGTCCCTTATTTTCTGAAACAGCAAGCCGTTGACTTTTATCCCATAGTCCCCATAACTTGAATATCCACCCTCTCCAAGGGGCTCTGCATCCTCAAAAGCAGGTGTGCCTCAGTGACCTCCTTGTGTGTAGGGAATAATTTTTGGCACCCCTGCCCCTCATCTCATTTACCCCAACACCAACTCACATGCCCCCCTCAACTCCTGTGCTCCACCCCCAAGGCTAACACCCAACCCTTACTCCCTCACCCCCCCCCCCACGTCATCAGCCCTCCAATTCCCATGCTCCCCAAAGCCAATACCCATTTCCCCCAAACACTCACCGCACCAATGCTAATGCTCACACCCCTCCCCAATGTCAACACCCAGCCCCTAATGCCAACACACATCCTCCAACACTCCACTAATGTCAACACCCCCAACCACACACAGACCCCAACCCAGCCCTGACCTGACCAGCCTCGAGGATTGACCCCTGTTGTCGTTGGTCAGTGCTGACTATGCTTTAGCTGCTGTTCACTCTCTGTCAGCATCACAGTGAGACTTGAGGCCATTAGCCTACCGGCTCAGAGCAAGGCGAACAATTTGGTGTTGGGTCTTGGATGGACCACCGCAGAACTCCAACCAGCTCCTGGCTAGAAAAATGTTAAGCCTTCTGTGTTCGAGGGGGTTTCCCTGCCACTGCCCCCCACCAACTTGAGTTGAAAATCAAATCTTTTGTGAGGTGTTGTGTTTGTGGAGCTACTCCATTTACAAAGGAGCAGCAGCAGGCCATTCGGCCCTTTGAGCCTGGTCTGTCAGTCACTCTGATTGTGACTGATCTCTGGCCTAACCTCCCCTGTCCTGTGCAATTCCCTGTGAGGTCTCCATCTTACTGTAGCCCAGCTTCTATAAGCCCTGAGGGGTAGAGAATTCAAAAGATTCATGCTCCTGTGAGTGAACATTAAATATTTGCCTCTCTAAGAAGCTTCTGAAAGTGCAAGAGCACTTTTGCTTTTGGATGGAGGGTGGCTCATATGTGGAGTGAACTGCCAGAGGAAGAGGTAGATGCAGGTACAGTTAAACATTCATAAGATGTTTGGGCAGGTCCATGATAGGAAAGGTTTAGCGGGATATGGGTCAAGTGCAGGCGAATGGGGCTAGTGCAGTTTGGCAATATGGGTTGGTATGGACAAGTTGGACCGAAGGGTCTGTTTCTGTGTTGCATTACTCTGTAGGTCCAGTGGCAAAGCTGCAGAAGGAAAGTAATAGTGTCTCGTATCTGTATGGCTGAGGTACGACTTAAATATGGGGGCAGGCACTTGGATGGACAGACTGGGTGGTGGGGGAGATTCTGTAGACCTTCCAGGAGCTGCATGGAGGAAATACCTCTCAAAGGGGCATGTTTATTCTAAGGGGGAAGTTGCACTGGAGGAATGTTGTAGCTGGCATGTGTAAGTCGACATGTGGTATTGTGTAGGTTTGGTTTGGTGATGAGTTTGTTCAAGTCTTTGAGAGATTTGGAGGTGGAGGTTTGCAGAAAGGAGAGAGAGAGAGAGAGAGAGATGGGTGTTCCAGCAATCAAACCAGCCCTGTGAACTAGTGAAGGAGATCTGCACGATCTGATTCCTGTTGACCCATTATGGTGTGGTGGGGTGGGGATCAAAAAGGAAGTGTGTTTTTTCTCTCTTCCCCCTCCCCCCCCCCCGGCCCCTCCTCCCCTCTTGATCGTTTACCCTGAAGTGAACAACATCAAGCGGGATTAACAGGGCCTCCAGATATTTCTGAGACTTGCCTGTATAAAGTGATGAGAGTTCAAAAGATGAGTCATTGGCCAGGAAGTACTAGGGATATGACAAGCACCTCCTAACATTCCAAATATTTTGTAGTGAAGATTGCCTTAGTTATTTCTCTCTTTGTTTTGTTTCATTTACGTAGCACCTTTTGTAACTTCTGGGCATTCCTAAAGCCCTTTTGCAGTCAGTGAGGTTGCTATTGTGAAGTGTGGCATAGCAAGCTCGCAGTGGTCAGATAATCCTATCCCCCTGTTTTTTTCCTTCTTGCGTGGGATGTTGGTTGAGGGGTAAATATTGGTCTGGAGGCACCAGAGGAAAATCCACTTCTTCAGAATGGATCCAGAGGATCTTTTTATTCAGCCCCCTGAGAAAGTGGACAGGGTGGTGCTTGAACATCACCTCCCAGTGGCAGGACCTCTGACTGTGCAGCACTCCCTCAGTATGGCACGGTGGTGATGTTTCACAAGTGTTCACAGAGCACGGGTTCCCCACGAATCTGGCAAAGGTCAACTCTAAAAGATGAAAGGGATTTTGTCAAGGTTTTGAGTGTTAAGTGATTAAAACAGCCCCTGCCTTTTAAACAAAACACAACAGGGGGCCAAGTCTGATTTTGTTTTTAATGTTGGTTAACGCTTGCTGGTGAGTTGAGGATAGGTATAATGGGCCCCAAACAGGATGAGCTGGGCAAAATATTGTCTTTGGATTGGAATCGTACGTCTGGGTGTTATGCCTGGCTTGAAGGTTTGTGTGTTTAATGGATTGGTATGCTGTGAATGTGGCCAGATGTCTTTATGTACTTGCTGTTTAGTGGGAGAGAGCGTTATGATGGGAGGTGAAATGTAAGTGGCGTGGGAAGTTGACAGAATGGGTGCTTATTACACGAGGGTCCGAGTTAAATTATGGCGTCATGGTCTTGTCACTTGGGAGACCAAGGTCAGAATGAAAATAGAAGGGTTATTAGATGAATACGGAAGTAATGAGAGATGGTTGTATGAGGATGAGTTGAGTGTCTGGGAGTTCCACAGCTTTGAACTCCTGGGAAAGGGGAGGGTGGCACAATGGACTGAGCCTTGTTCTTTTTAATAATACAGGGATTTAGTGATTAACAGTTGGGTTTATGCAGTGCCTCTCTGTCTATAATGAGCTGCAGTATTTGACCTGTGTGGTCTGCCGAATCTCAATACACTTTCACTGGGAGTATAAATTGTCAACAGAAAATGAGTGCATGTTTAGAGCTGCTTTGAGGAGCTGGGAGACCTTCAAGTCTGAGAGTCATACAGCACAGAAACAGACCCTGCAGTCGAACACGCCTACGCTGACCAGACAGCCCAATCTGACCTAACTCCCCCACACCACCAACTCTCTCTCCCCCCCACCCCTCCCCCCATCCCCCCCATCCTGCCTCAGCTCATGAGGAATGGTCATTGCGAACAAGAAGGGTTAATCTGGGACCTAGCTGATACCCTCACCTTTGAACTGTATTTCCCGCTACTGTAGCTAAAACCATTGAAACCACCAGCAAAGCCACTCCTCATAAATCCCTACAGTGTGAAGATAGGCTATTTGGCCCAACAAGTCCACACTGAACCTCCCAAGAGTGTCCCACCCAAATCCATTCCCCTACTACTCTACATTTACCTCTGATTAATGCACCTAACCTATACATCCTTGAACACTGTGGGCAATTTAGCATGGCTAATCCATTCTCACCTGCGCATCTTTGGACTGTGGGAGGACTCTCTCTCAAACACAGGGAGAATGTGGAAACTCCACACAGACAGTCTCCTGAGGCTGGAAGCGAACCCAGGTCCCTGGCGCTATGAGGTAGCAGTGCGAACCACTGGTCACCATACCCACCAGTGCACACGCATGTCAGTGAAGAATCCCAGTATTAAATGGTAGGGTAGGCAACTGAACTGTGCCAGTGCTGCCATTTTGGCATCATCTACCACAGCTGTGTCCATATGGAACATTACACAGAAGCAAAATATTGCAGATGCTGGAAATCAGAAATAAAAACAGGTCTGGCAGCACCGACGTTTCAAAACATCATCCTGAAGAAAGACTCGCAACATTAATCCTGCTTCTCTCTGTACAGGGTGTTGCCAGGCCTACTGAGTTTCTCCAGCAATTCTTTGTTTCCAGTGCGCATGAGGTTTAACGGCAATACTGCTAAACATGTTTGATGGGACCCAGAGCAGAGCTGGAAGGTAAAAGGGGGCAGCCTGATCTGAGCCTGGGGGTGTGAGGGGGGATGGGGGAAGGGAGACTGAGAGTGGTTTATGGAATTACAGAAGACAGATATAAGTAAGTGGAATTTTGGAAGTTTGGAGAATGTGAAGCTGGGAGAAGAGAACTTGTTGAGCAATTTGGAAACGTCGGCTGAGACTTGGAAGTTGTTGACCTGATGGACTGAGTATTTGGCATGGAAAAAGTCTAGTTCCAAAGTTTTATCCTCAGATTAAATTGGAGTAAAGCTTAGTGAGCCCTGGATTTAATTGGAAGAAGGATAATGTGTAGAAACAGGGAGGAGTGACTGAAAAAGAACTTTGTAAATGGATGTACAGTGACATGGAGTTCATGTGCATAATCTTTGTGGTATACAGAACATATTGCGACAGCAATTAGCAAAGCTTTCTGGATATTGGCTTCGTACACAAGAGTACAAATGCTAGGGATGTTATACTGAACCCTAGTTTTGAGTCACTAGATCTTTGTAATGTTTCCCAAGAAGGTAAAATGTTTTTTTTCTAAGGTGTGGGATGTGAATGTCATTAATAAGGGCAATATTTATTACCTTACACTAAAGTCCTTGAGAACTTTGTGGTGGTGAACTCCTCAGTCCATGTGGTGTACAACCGCAGTGCTGCTGGGGAAGGGGTTACACAACTCTGACCCAAGGTCTCTAAATGAACGGATGTGATCTATATCTAAGTCAGGGTGCTGTGTGTTCTTGAGGGGGAGCCTGGAAGAGGAAATGCTGCCATGTGTTTGTGGCTGTTGTGTCTTAAGCTGGTGAGAGTTGCAGGTGATGGAGATGCTGTTATCGAATACATTGGCCTGTTCCCTCCATACTGGCCCTTTTTGTTTTACATTGGATTCCTTATCCTCATGCAGGTTACAAGCCCAAAGGGATTGGTGCCATAATTTGGCCGCAGATTTCACCATCGTTACTTTTCACTCGAGTGATGAGGCAGGTCAGCAGCTTGAACACTGTGTGTGTTTGTAGGGGCTGGGTAATGTACAAGGAGAAAAAGCACCAAGAGGTGTGTGTTTTTGATCTGCTGTAATTTCTTTTCTCTCAGCTCCCATTCTGTGGAGTATATCCCATTGTGGATTGATTAGCCTTGGGTGTGGTTGACATTAATGGCCACGCACACGCGCACACAAAATATAATGTCAGGCAAGGGCGAGGCCTTAGTGTAAAAGTCAAGGTTTCACCTGGTATGGAGGGGATCCAGTGGGTATTGAGGCTGAGGGGATTGAAGGGTCTGTAAATCAATCTGTGTTAGTCTTCCTACATTAAGACGAAGAGCATACAGCCACCACAGCCATTCTGTGGCTCTCTTGCTCACTTTCTCTGGGGTAACAGTTAATAACATAACACCTTTCTTTTCACCTTTCGGCCAACTTCAACCAAAAGGTCCTTAACGTTTGGGTTCTATGGGAATGTCTCTCTAATGGATGTCCTTCCACATTGGCTGACTGTGTAACAAACTCTGCTCCCACAGTTTGTCTCTCAAGCCGTTTCCTAAGCAACAGCCTGAGGCCTACAATCTGCTCTGAGACCTTCCTCGCACGGGTGCCCTTTCAGGTAAACCTGCCCACGGGCTATGGCCTGGGAGAACGTTAATCTACCTGATGGTTACCCCCGAAAGCCCCATCATTGCAGTGAACTTCATTGCAATCTTGCTGCTCTGCCAAGTGCAGGTCCTGCCAACACTCGAGACCCGAGTTATTTTAAGATCTGTCCCACTTCCCGTAAATTGTGGTAAGGTGTGTGGTCTCCAATAACGTCCCTGCGCTTATTTTGTCCGGTTGTGGTGCTCACTTCACAAAGGACACCTCAATCTGCCAATCAAGGTGTCCAGTAATGTGCCTGTTCAGTGTATGATAAAGATTTGGGATACTTGATGCAGTCAAATCCAGATTTTTTTTTCCCTGGACATTTTGCTCCATTTTAATTGGCGTTCTACCTGAAGAAGCGGAATGTGGGGAGAGGGTGGGGTTACATGAATCGATGGGATGGTTCACAGTACCCACCTAATCAGGACTGTGGCCTGTTTGCAAATTTAATTGGGAAGATTTTTTTCTGCCTTTTCAATTGACAAATACTGGGGGTGTGGGGAAGCATTAGACGATGGGTGAGAAGACTTGCCTTTGTTGCTGTGTAACTGGCAGATGCAGTGAGCAGATTGTTCTGGGATTGGCATGGAGTCTCATTGTTTGCAAGGAGCAGCTGGGTCTCTTCCCCACACCCCCTTACTCTGTTTCCTACATTCTCCTCCCCTTCTCCCTTTCCTCCATCCCTCTCTCCCTCCCACCCACCCCCCTTTAACCGTCCACCACCCCATTCTGCTTGCACTCCCCCTCACCCAACTCTCTCTCTCTCCCTGCCCCCACTGTTTCCTACGCTTCCCTCACTCTCTCCTCAATCTTCCCTCTCTCCTACACTTCCCCCTTCTCCACACCTCCCTCCCCCACCCCCATACCTGCACCTCTCTCTCTTGTCTTTCTCACATACACCACTTCCTCTTCCTTTCCCTTCCTCTCTTCCCGCCCCTGCCCCTACACCTCCCCTTCTCTCTCCTACACCTTCCTTTCATGCTCTCAATCTCACCTGCACCACCTCCCTCTCCCCTCTCTCGTCCACCTCCCTCCAGCACTTCCCCTCCTCACCTCCCTCTATGTCCTCTCCTTCACCGCACCCCTCAACTCCAAAACCTACCACCAGCAAAAGCTGAAACTGGGGATTGATTCAAAGCCAATGGCATCAACCAGGTGTAAGTGGGCAGGCGAAAAACGAGACCTTTTCAACACAAGAGGGGAAAACCTTACATTGTTTTGGTGTCGCGTGAGCAACTGCGAAGCAATAATCTCGAAGCATTCTTTATATACACACATTATTTTTTTTAAAAGGCACATGATATTTAGACAAAGTCATGAATAGAAAAGTGTAATTTAGGCATGAGGCTGACTAACACCGTTGTGCCTTCCTGGATCTGGGGAAGTACAATGGGAGTAGGCTTATACAGTGTGTGTAGGTCCCAGAGTAGAACTCCCATGGTCATTAGAACAAACTGTGGACTCTGATATTGGGAGAGCTGCTGAGAGTACTGATTTTATTATTTATTGTATAAATTATTTCAGTTTTTTCTTTCCTATATGATGTGTTTGTAGATATTAAAAGATGTATGTTTTTATATATTATATGACCATCTCTTAAAAATTTCCACGTATTTATTGCCCTGTAAGATTAATGTATCTCAATGCATTTATTTTGTATACTGTATCAATAAAAGCATTTTTTCCACATACTTTGTTCTGTTTCTGTTGATTGGTGTCTGCATCATGAGTTTTTTTTTAAATGTATTCTTTCATGGGACGTGGGCATCACATTTGTTTATGGTCCCTTGAACTGAAAGTTTCTTAAGCCATTACAAGGGTTAAGGGAGGCTTTTATTCACGTTTTAAAAGCACGTGCTGGGAAAATACATCAGATTTGGCTGCATCTGCACTGGGGTGGCACGGTGGCTCAATGGTTAGCACTGCTGTCTCACAGTGCCAGGGACCGGGATTCGATTCCACCCTCTGGCATGGTCTGTGTGGGTTTCCTCCGGGTGCTCTGATTTCCTCCCACACTCCAAAGATGTGCAGGTTAGGGTGAATCGGCCATACTAAATTGCCCGTAGTGTTCATGGATGTGTAGGTTCGGTGCATTAGTCAGGAGTAAATGTAGAGTAATTGGGTAGGGGAAATGCGTCTGGGTGCGTTACTCTTCAAAGGATCACTGTGGACTTATTGGGCTGAAGAGCCTGTTTCCACACTCTAGAGAGTTTAGGATCTGTGGAGAGAGCAAAGCAAAGATCACAGCGAAGACTTTGCACATTCTGTAGTAATTGAGGTGGTGGGCATTTCAGAACCCCACCCATCCCCACCATCCACAAAGGAAACCCACTCTCCAGACAAGCCACGCTCCTATTGGCTACTTCAGATTCGAATGGTGAGCTCCCCGGTTGACCGAATCACAAGGCTGGACTTTGTGAGGGGCTGCCCCAGAGTGAGAGAGTGAGAGTCATGGAGTCAGATGTACAGCATGGAAACAGACCCTTCGGTCCAACCTGTCCATGCTGACCAGCTATCCCAATGCAATCTAGTCCCACCTGCCAGCACCCAGCCCATATCCCTCCAAACCCTTCCTATTCATATATCCATCCAAATGCCTCTTAAATGTTGCAATTGTACCAGCCTCCACATTTTCTGTCTCGTGGTGAGGAGGGACTGATGATCACAGACAGGGGCAAGGAGGTTGGAGGGGAGAGCAGAAGGGTGATTATGAAGGTCAATCGTTGCCCCCAGTCCCCCCATCCCTTCCCAAATTGGTGGAAGGAAGGACCTGTTACCCCTCACTCATTCCTATCTGACACACTCGCTCTGTCTCAAACTCATTCTCTCACGCACTGTCTCTCTCCCTCTCTCCCCTCCCCTTCTTGTCTCTCTCACACATCAAATTGATAAAGCAGCCATTTTCTGTGAGCACAGAGCTATCCACCCATTCTGCTCCTGCTCAGCATCCACGTTGACCATTAACTGTGGCTTCACCTTAAACATGTAGCCCCTCCAAGGATTCTAAGGAATTTCTTTAATTACACAAGCTTCATTGTCCTTGCCCTTACTCCACACACTCCCTTTAAACTTCATTCCTGTGTGTGTTCACTGTCACATTTTTACTATTTTTCTTGAGGCTAGTACATTTTCAAAAATGCCTCGATCTTTCGTTGCAGAAAACTTGGGTAACTTATGCATTTTCCAGAGAGTTGCATTTTAATTGGTTTGGAAATATCAGATCTCATCAAGAGAAGGTTGGAAAGAAGGGAGGCTGCTCTTTAACAATTCGCTCCATGATTGAACGTCCACGGTTAGGAGGGGAACATTCCAAAGTCTCCCAAGCTTTAGGGTGAAGCCACTTCTTTACATCTCACTCCTAAATGGCTGGCTCCATTATTCGGACACAGAGGAGAAATTGGATGGGTTAGTAGATTTTTAAGAATAGTCTGAAAGGAGGTGGGTCAAAATCCTGAGTGGGTCTGGACAATGTAGGTAGACAAACGGTTCCCGTTGGTGGATGGATCGGGAATAAAAAGGCACAGGCACGTGGAAAGGCGAAAGCGTCCATGAGGAGAAAGGTCTTTACGCAGCCAGTGGGTATGAGTGGGAGTTATCTATTTTCACACATTCCAGAATTGCTAATATCTCCTCATTGTGAAACTCAATCCTGTCTAGTCTAGTAGCCTGTATCTCAGTATTCTCCTCGACAACATTGTTTTTTTTCTAGTGTGAATACCGATGCAAAATATTCATTTAGTGCTTCCCCTATCTCCTCTGACTTCAAACACAACTTCCTACTACTATCCTCGATTGGCCCTAATCTTACTCTAATCATTCCTTTTATTCCTGATATACCTATAGAAAGCGTTAGGGTTTTCCTTGATCTGATCCACCAACGACTTCTCATGTTCCCTTCTGGCTCTTCTTAGTTCTCTCTTTAGGTCTTTCCTGGCTAACTTGTAACTCTCAAGTGCCTTAACTAAGCCTTCACATCTCACCCTAACATAAGCCGCCTTCTTCCTCTTGCCAAGAGATTCAATTTCTTCAGTAAACCACTGTTCCCTCGCTTGACAACTTCCTCCCTGCCTGACACATACACATTTATCAAGGACCCACAATATCGGTTCCTTGAATAAGCTCCAATTGTACCTATCCCCTGCAGTTTCCTTCCCCATCCTTTGCATCCTAAATCTTGCCTAATCACATCATAATTGCCATTCCCCCTATAACTCTTGCCATGCGGTAAATACCTATCCCTTTCCATCGCTCAAGTAAACACAATTGAACTGTGGTCACTATCAACAAAATGTTCACCTATCTCCAAATCTAACACATGGCTGGGTTCATTGCCCAGTATCAAATCTAAAGTGGCCTTGCCCCTTTGTTGGCCTGTCTACATACTGTGTCAGGAAACTCTCCCACACACTTTATACAAAAACCGATCCATCTAAAGTACTTGAATGTATCCCAGTCAATGATTGGAAAGTTGAAGTCTCCCGTAACAAGTGAGAGTGACAGGGCAGTCATTATGGAGGGCTGTACATCCCGGGAATTATTCAGAGGCCCATAGAAAACTTCCAACAGGTTGACCTCTCCTTCCCTGTTTCTAACCTCAGCTAATACTACCTCAGTAGACAAGTCCTCAAACATCCTTTCTGTCACTGTAATACTGTCCTTGACTAACTATGCCACACCACCCCCTCCTTTATCATCTTCCCTGTTCTTGCTGAAATATTTAAATCCTGGAACCTGGAACAACCATTCCTGTCCCTGCTCTATCCATGTCTCCGAAATGGACACAAAATCGAAATCCCAGGTACCAACCCATGCTGAAGATTCACCCGAATGTTCCTGGTATTGAAGTAGACACACTTCAAACCACCTTCCTGCTTGCTGGTGCCCTCGTGCAGCCCTGAAACTTTATTTCTGACCTCACTACTCTCAACCTCCTGTGTATTCATATTAAAATTTAGGATCCCATCCCCCAGCTGAATTAGTTTAAACCCACCCAAAGGGTATTAGGAAATCTCCCCCCCCCCCCCCCCCTCCAACCGCCCTGCCCCGGGGATATTGGTATACCTCTGGTTCGGGTGAAGATTATCCTGTTTGCAGAGATTCTGTTTGTAGAAGACCACCCTGTTTGCTTCAAACTGTCCTTTATATCTGTGGAGGGAAAGCAGTGTTAAATGTTTCTGGTTCAGTGACCCTCCTTCAGAACCTTCTCATGTTGTGGCTACAAGGATCCTCCAACTGACCAGAAAACTGCCCCAATCTTCCCATCCAGGAAAGATACGTCAGAGTGGAACAGCCCAAAAATTAATCACAAAATTATTGGTCAGTGCATTGAGTTTAGGAATTGGGACGTCATGTTGTCGCTGCACAGGACATTGGTGAGGCCACTTTTGAATTCTGATCTCCCTCCTCTGGGAAGATGTTGTGAAACTTGAACGTGTTCAGATAAGATTTACAAGGACGTTACCAGGGTTGGTGGGTTTGAGCTACAGGGAGAGGCTGAAAAGGCTGGGGCTGTTTTCTCTGGAATGATGGAGGCTAAGCGGTGACCTTAGAGGTTTATAAAATCATGAGGGGCATGGATAGGTTAAATAGAGAGAGTCCAAAACTGGAGGACATAGGAATAAGGTGAGAGAGGAAAGATATAAAAGGGATCTAAGGGGTAATGTTTTCATGCAGAGAGTGGTGTGTATTTAGAATGAGCTGCCAGAGGAAGTGGTGGAGGCTGGTACAATTACAGCATTTAAACACATCTGGATGGGGACATGAATAGGAAGGGTTTAGAGGGATAAGGGCCAAGTGCTGGCAAATGGGACTAGATTTATTAAGGATGTTTGGTATGCATGAACGAGTTGGACTGAAGGGTTTGTTTCTGTGCTGTATGCCTCTATGACTTTATAACCACAAACACACTTACATTTAAACAGCACCTTTTAAATAAAGTATCCCAGGGTCCACAGGAACATGACATCTGACCCACCTTAGCTCATCTTGTGCATATTTCACTCGCTGGTGTCTATCATGTGATAGATAATATGTTTGCCACGATCCAAAACTTTCAAGAGTGTATAAAGCTACTAATTGCCTTATCCAAAATTCCTAAAATCCCAACCCTGGTAAAAACACAACCAAAATAAATTTGACCAAGGGTGGAATGACAACTTTCCAATTAACGACCCCTGCATAGTAAAACAGTGGAATCATGAGGCACGGTGGCTCAGTGGTTAGCCCTGTTGCCTCACAGTACCTGGGTCCCAGGTTCGATTCCAGCCTTTGGTGACGGTCTGTGTGGAGTTTGCACATTCTCCCATTGTCTGCGTGGGTTTCCTCCCACAGTCCAAAGATGTGCAGGTCAGGTGAATTGGCCATGGTAAATTGCGTTAGTCAGAGGGAAATGGGTCTGGGTGGCTTATTCTTCGGAGGGTCAGTGTGGACTGGTTGGGCCGAAGGGCCTGTTTCCACACTGCAGGGAATCAAATCAAATCTCATGACAATGCTTGTGAGCACTAGCAGTCAATTCTGTTATTCTCTCTCTCTCTTTCTCTGATAACACTGGGCTGATAGACTGTCCTTCTCACTTCCTGTTGCTTCTCCTGCTCTGGCTGAGAGCCCTGGCTGATCCAACAACTCCCACTTTTCCAATACCTCTAACTCCCTCGCTAATGACCTAACCTCAGTAATATTCAGTGACTCAGCCTTCACTGCCTCCCTGGGGTAGAATATTCTAGAGACTCACAACCCTCAAACATGTCTCCTCATCTCCATCCCAAATTTTAAAGGGTGTGTTCCCAAGCATTTTAACCTCCCTCAGTGGGTTAACACCTTGCACAGACGTGCACTTCCTCCAGCATAAAAGATAAAGTGGGGAGGAAGAGATGCTCCGGATGTGCAATGGTAGTGTCCTCTACCTCAGAGATAGGAGATCTGGGTTCAAGTCCCACCTGTTCCAGAGGTGAATTCTAATCTTCTAATCAACCTGTTTGGAGATGTTAAGATGTGTGTGTTTTTAAAACATGATTTACTCATTTACAGGATATAGGCATTGCTGGTGAGGCAGCATTTGTTGCCAATCTCTGATTCAGGAGTTGTAGGCCATTCAGCCCGTCCTGCCATTCTAGATCATGTCTAATCATCTCAAAGCAGCTTTACTGCACTCTCTCTATTCAAAGAAGCGCTCTGAAAGCTAAATAAACCTGTTGGACTATAACCTGGCATTAAATGATTTTGCACTTTGTCCACCCCAGTCCAACACTGGCTCCTCCACATCATCCCTATTCCTTGATATAACTTGGTCTCTAGAAACACATCAAGTTCTGTCTTGAACCTGTTCAATTGTGGAGTCTCAGAGGATGGGGAAATACAGATGTGCAGCACAGAAACAGACCCTTCGGTCTAATTCGTCCTTACCGACCAGATATCCTAAATTAGCTATTCCAATTTGCCAACATTTGGTCCACATCCCTCTAAACCCTTCTTATTCATGTACCCATCCAGCTTGTGGTTCCAAATAAACGTGTTGGACTATAACCAGTGTCATGGGATTTTCTGACTTTGTCCACCCCAGTGCAACACCGCACCTCCACATCATTTCAAATCTTGTAATTGTACCAACCTTCACCACTTCCACTAGCAGCTCATTCCATACATGTACCACCTTCTGCATGAAAACATTAGTCCTTAGGTCCCTTTTAAACCTTCCCTCTCGCGCCTTAAACTTCACCCTCGAGTTTTCAACTCCCCAGGAATGAGAATTCACTTCCCAGAGTGAAGAAATTCCTTCTCATCTTGGTCTTACATATGACTAAGAGATTTGAAGAGCCAGCTAAAATTATTTTCTCAGATTCAGGGAGTCCAGAAAAGGAGGTATAAAATTAATGAGAGACTGATGAACGGAGACATCACAAAGGATTGTAGGAATCTAACCTTAGAATCCCTACAGTGTGAAAACAGGCAATTTGGCCCAATAAGTCTACACTAATCCTCTGAAGAGTAACCCACTCAGACACATTTCCCTACTATCCCACATTTACCCCTGACCTAACCTACATATCCCTGTACACATTAGGCAATTTAGCATGGCCAATCCATGTAACCTGCACATCTTTGGACTGTGGGAGGAATTCCACGTGGACACTGAGAGAACATGCAAACTCCACACAGTCACCCGAGATGGGAATCAAACTCAGGTCCCTGGTGCTGTGAGGCAGCCGTGCTAACCACTGAGCCACTGTCACCCTCCCAGAGGGAGAGGTGCACAATGTGTCAAATCACTGACTTTTTTTGGGTTGGGTGAAGGCAGTAAGACAGACAAACAGTTCTGAGACATGGTTGGAATAAATAGTAACAGGCTCAATGGGCTAAATGGCCTTATCCTGGTCCCGTGGTTGAATCTTGAGGTTTTGGAACTGGGAAAAGGTTCATTCCGGCCGATTATAAACACCAGGCCGTGACTAACCTCTCCCCTGCTCAGGCATCTCCAGAATGGAATTCAGTCTGCTCCAAAATTCCAGCTTCCAGACTGTTCGACAAAGCCAATCCCAAAGACAAGAGGCCTCACAGCGGCTGCCAAGACGGAGAGGGCTCAGAAATGCATGAGTCATCACAAAAACAGGGAGAAACAGAAAGAGAAACACCAGCGATCCCAGAGAGAAAAAAAAATGGAACAGCCAAAACTGGCAAATGCTACATACAGGACTGACTGTTTAATACATTCAAAACAGAGGGCCTAGACATGCATTTCCCAGTATTTGCTGGTTTTATTACGAAAAGCAATCTGTACCTCCTAGGCCGGGAGGGAGGTGTTTACCATTTTTTAAAAAGTGAGAGAGCGCAAATGTGAATAATGTTAATGAAAGAAAGAGAGAAAAAACAGCAGGGGTGGGAAGTGCAGAGAGAGAGAGAGAGAGAGAGAGAGAGAGAGAAAGAAAGAAAGAGAGAGAGGGGAAAGAGACAGAGAGGGAGGAGAGAGAGGAGAAGGGGGGGAGAGAGAGAGGCAGAGGGAGACAGATGGGGAGAGAGAGGAGGGAATGGGAGGGAGGGTGGGGAAAAGAGAGGGAGAGGAAGGGGTAGTAGAGGGAGGAGGGAGAATGGAGGGGGAGAGGAGGGGGAGAATGAAGGTGGCAAGAGAGAGGGGGGGAAGGAAGAGACGGGGAAGGGAGAGAGAGATTGGAGTGGGAGGGGGTTAGGGAGAAAGAGTAGAGTGGGGGGTGAGAGAGGAGTGGGGAGAGAGAGAGAGAGAGAGAGAGAGAGAGAGAGACAGAGACAGAGAGAGATTAGACTAGATTCCCTACAGAGTGGAAACAGGCCCTTCGGCCCAACAAGTGCACACCGACCCTCCGAGGGGTAACCCACCCAGACCCATTTCCCTCTGAATGATGCACCCAACACTATGGCAATTTAGCATGGCCAATTCACCTGGCCAGCACATCTTTGTGATGTGGGAGGAAACCCACCCAGACATGGGAAGAATGTGCAAACTCCACACAGACAGTCGCCTGAGGCTGGAATTGAACCCGGGTCCTTGGCGCTGTGAGGTCGCAGTGCTAACCACTGTGCCACTGTGCCGCCCCATGAGAGAGAGTGTAGAGGGGGGAGAGAGAGTAGGAGTGGGCAGGAGAGACAGAGAGAAAATGGATGGGGAACAGGTGGAGGGAGCGAGGGAATGGAGAAAGAGGAAGAATGGTGGGAGAGAGAGAGAGAAAAATGGTGAAAATGGTGATCCAAGGAGCAAATAAGGCTGTAGATTGTTTCAGAAAGGGCCTCAGACCCTGCTTTGACGTTTCTACGTGGTAATGATTAGCAAGCTGCAGAAGAACCTGTCTCCCTCTCCAAGCTGTGAATAAATGACAAAGACCCAATGTTCTTGTTGAGCTTCAAGGCTGGAGCATGGGGAAGAGGGTCAGTTACAGAGATTGCTTCGGGATTGGCTTCACTGACTCTCAACCTGAGAGCCAAGAGGAGAAAAATACTAAATCAGCCAGTGTTTCACAAAGCCTGCTGGGAATGTGGGTCACCGGTGTGCGGATAACCTCTTGGTCCATCCCGTGTTATTTTGTCAACTAATTACCCAGAAACCCTGCACATGTGGCATGATGGGATACACTGGAAGGAAACTAGCACAAATTGGGCGGACTCTGGGCCACCCCCCAAAACACTCCCCCAAATAAATTTTCCGTTCACAAAAGCAGACAACCTGGCGTGACAATCTATAGAAGATCTTTATTAACTTTCATTGAGGAGAAACATCACAAGAACCAAAATAGAAGCAGCTTCCTTGAATTCATGTACACAAATGATGGCTAAAGATACAAAACTAGGTCTTTCTGTCATCTGCAATCTTTATATCATACATTATTTCAATATATATGTATATTATGTACAATATTATACCACAACCCCATAAATATGCATTCTCCCACCCAGCCCGGTCTTTCCCTCTCAACAGAACTGAGGCCCTGGCTCCAGGCACCTTAAAAAGAAAAAGGACAATTGCCTAAAGACTCCTGAGCAAAACCGAAGGCAGGAGCCTCGCAAACTGACTGGCTTATTTATTAAAAAAACAAGGAAATTTCTTCACACTGTTATTCAAAAGTATACCAAGAGGGGACATCAGCAGCTAATAGTTGACAGAGAAAGGGAGAGAATGAAATTCAAACTGACCAACATTAAACGAAAGCTCCCCCTTATTTTTGCTTCAAAGACACACACAGGACATGTAGAGGAACTAGACAAGTTGTACCCTCCCCCACCGCGGATTGCGTTCCTAGGTGAAAAACCCAAAATGGCTTCTTCAACATTCTCCCCCCCACCCCCCCAAGTACAACAGACCCCTTCCTCCACACAGTTTGTAGCGTGATCATGATACGGAGATTGATTAAATAAGAAAGATAGCAATTTCTCCTCAAGTAATTACTTAGAGCCATGACTGAGATGATTCCACAATGAATGTAGTCTTAATCTAAACGGAAGAAAGAAAACAATTCTAAGTTTCAAACGTATTGGGAGGATGGAACTCCACAGGTAATGGTGGGGGAGAATTCAGATGGGAAAACAAGGTCTTAAAAACACATTTCTATCTCTGAAGCTGCCCATATTGGAAAAAAATCTTCACAGTAAACTCAGGAGAAAGCCTAGTTGGGGTTACTCACTAACTGCTGTATGAGAGGCCACCAGAGCTTCCAAATGATTCCTCTTATCAGGGCACTTCAATGGCACAGGAGGCGTTAAAAATCATAGGTAAAATGGTGGCATTAGGCCATTCCAGGATTGAGGCCTAGGCTTTTAACGTGAAGCCTGAGGATTGCTTCAGGAGCTTGCTATGGTGCAGACAGTGAAGGGGGCTCACTGTTCTGAATCCACAGGCCCAGATCCAACAGGTTGGGAACATCACAGAAATCCCACTCACCTGAAATGTCTCCTCTCTCCCGCCATTTAAACAAAGTGCTGAGATGGAAGGCATTGGAATGACTTTTAACAACAAGAACCCGGCTACGGAACGATCGCTGCGGACAGCCAACCTTACAATCAGACTTGCCCAATGCACATGTCAGGAGCAGCCCGTTCCCCGTTGTGGTGACAATCTCCAAAATATGTTTTTCTTTTGCAGCAGTTGATCTTGCCAACTGTAAAGAGAGACCCTTGCTTTTCAAGCCGTGCTCCACCTGGGCAGATAGTGCCCTAGAGCGGGTACAATGCCCATTTGTACAAAACTGTTATTGAGATCGGGACAATGCAACATTTTCTTTTACAAAAAGCCACAAACGATATTCAGACAACAATGAAGGTGGTGGGCACTTTTGGATAGTTGGAATGGCGGAACTATTTTCTTGAAATAAAATACGTTGGAATGAGTTAGGATCATAGAATAGAATCCCTACAGTGTAAAAGCAGGTCTTTCAGCCCACCAAGTCCACACCTACTCCTTCTGGAGAGCATCGGACCCAGGCCCAACCCTTAACCTATCCCTGTGACCGTGGCCAATTTACCTAACAGGCACATCTTTGGATTGTGGAAGGAAACCGAAGCACCCGGATGAAACCTACGCAGACACGGGGATAATGTGCAAAACTCCACACAGTCGCCTGAGAGTGGAACCGAACCAGAGTCCCTAGCACTCTGAGGCAGCACAGTGCTAACCACTGAGCCGCTGCACAGCAATTGGAACAGAAAGGTTAATGGTCTCTTAGCCACCCAATGCGCTGGGTATGAGATGGTGGTACTATTGTGGGGGTGCTGGTGTTGGACTGGGCTCGACAAAGTCAGAAGTCACACGACACCAGGTTACAGTCGGACAGGTTGATTTGAAATATTGTGTGAGGAGGATCAGTAAAAGGGGGAAGTAGGTGAAAAGGTTCACCTCAATTTCAAAAGAACTGCCCTCACAGAATCAGGGCTGATAAGTTACCTACTCACAGCCTTTCCCCAAAGGCAGGATCTAAGGCCATCTACGTTCACTCAAAATATCCAGACTGAGGACAATGGGCACTGCGCCCAATGAGGGGCTTGCACCCTTTTCTTAAGCAAAGGCTGGTGACGGAAGGGGGGCTAGCAGAGAGGGAAGGGGGGGCTGGCGGAGAGGAAAGGGGGGCTGGCGGAGAGGAAAGGGGGGGCTGGCGGAGAGGGAAGGGGGGATGGCGGAAAGGGAAGGGAGGCTGGCGGAGGGGGGGGGGGGGCTGGCGGAGAGGAAGTGCTGCTCTGTGAGCAAAGAAAATGGAACAACTTGTTCACTTCTGATGAAAAAGAGTTTGAAACACAGGAAAGTATTGATGCTGCGAGAGCAGTGGGAAGGCCGTGCGCAGAAACAGAAACTCAGACAGCAAATGTGTAATATTGAGACAACTTGTACCCTTGGAAAAGGATACAACAATTCAAATTCACTGGGTCATGGGAGAGTGCAAGGATGCAGGCAAACTAGGAGCTTCCAATCACTGTAACAGGCTTAGCTAATAATCCTTTGAAGCATCTTCTTGAACAATCACTGAATATGTTGGGTACATGATCCCCCAACCCTGCCATTTGCTAAGGAATCATTTCTAATGTCAGCACAAAGACACAGAGTCACTCTGAACAGGCACAACAGCTTCACCCTGAAGTAGAATGAGAAAACAGAAATGGAATTTGGTTTCTGTGTTGAGTTTTTGTTTTTATCGTAGGAACGCCATCAGTCAGGGCTATCTGCATGTCGGAAGCAGACTGGCACAAGTGGCAGCCAGATGGATACAACCTTCCAACCCAACCTAACGCCCTCAATACTGCGTTTAGTGAGAATGGTCACTGCAGCGCCCAGAACACAGCTCAAAGGGCCATCAATGGTGGGCTTTCCTTTAGCGCCATGCCCACTCCAACTCGCCTGTCAATGGTTCACAAACTGATACTGAAAAGGACCCAATACTTCATATAAAACCCTCTGAAAGTGAACACCAGGATGGGAGGTTGGGGGTGGGTGTGTGTGTGTGTGTGTGTGTGTGTGTGTGTGTGTGTGTGTGTGTGTGTGTGGTCCATGCTGTTTTAGGTGGGAAGGTATTGGTATTAGTTTGATGCCAGAATACAGGCCAAATCTAGAGAAAGCAGCCATTAGCCAGCAGAGTTAGGCTTTGGGCCTAGCTGTAAAACATAATTGCCACGTTGGTGCTTAACTTTTGTGTTGAAGCCATCAAGTGGCATGGGGCAGAGATGGGTACGTCACACACACAGAATTAGCTTTTCTGTATCCCATCCAGCCTAGCCTACAACAACAATTCCACTACAGGTCATAAATCAGTCAAGAAAAAAGAAATACAATCACTAGAAAATCACGTTCGGGGGGTCACCTTAACCTAACCACTGAGCGGGATCCAGGGGGAGAACGCTGGAGTTTAATCCTTACCAGGTAGCGTTCTATGTGGATGGTGTACCCAACCCAGGCAGCCGCCCAATGAGTCGGTTCAGTTGAAATTCTCGGTTCAATCCCCCTCCCCCGCTCCGGGTATGATCTAAAAAGGTGGCCAACATGATCCAACCATGACAGGCAGGTCAAGAGGAGCAACAAAACCACGAAGTGAGACTCCAGTATTAACCCACAAAGTAAAATGGCTCAATTAATAAAAGGTGCACTTTAAAAATGAGAAAACATTAATCAAGAGGCCCAGAGAGCTGACTATACCTCCATGTTGCAACATGGCAGGACAGGCTACTACAGCTGCTCTCCCCTGGGAATGTCTGAAGAACCATCAATTGATAGAGGGTGGACAGCTGTCGAACTGCGGTCCAGACCAGAGTGGGTCCAGACGAGCTACAGAAGTGTAGCTGAAGGGCTACGTGGTGGTGGAAGAGGAGGGGGGGGGGGGCAAAGCAGTTCGGACCTCAGTGGCAGGGAACACAGAACAAAGAAAATTTACAGCCCAGGAACAGGCCCTTCGGCCCTCCAAGTGTGGCCTCCTGTGTGATGCTGCATGTGGATCCAGGAGACTGACTCGCTGTGCCTGTGGCCCAGCCCCAGGTGCCTGGGGTTGGGCTGGTATTGAAAAATCCCAGTTGGAGTCCAACGAGAGGCAATGGCTCCAGCGGTGTGCTGGGTAAGCACAGCAGCCCTCACACTACAGAGAGGGACCATCGATGGTCTCCCTCCTACCTGGAGGGAGAAAAAATAGCAGTGCAGTTTGGAATTTGCTGACAGTGGGGAGCAGGCAGACACTGAACTATCGGCAGGCCTGTTGATCTCTCAAGGATACCCAACACAGATACCTTCCCCCAACCTACGTCTGTGCATACCACAGCCTTCAGAAGGGCATTTGTCCCAATTACAGTAACCTACCCCGCTGCAGATTACCCACTCCCCAACATTAAAGCCCTCAAAACATTACTTTCTTAAAAATAAATCACACGTTTTTAAACCGAACTCAAGTAGGCCGACACCGATCGATATACTTCACTTGGGAGGTGCTGTGGTGACGGAAGTTGGCTGGGACACTGGCTGCAGAACGACGGTCAAAAATTAAACACAGAGACGCAAAAGGCCAAGCTCCCGCCGTTTTAGAAGGGAGGAGATTCCCGGTGGCGTTTTACCGTCGGTGTTAAAATGTTCGCTGATTGCGGAAGGAAACCAGGGAGGGGAGTGGGGGTGCCGGGGAGAGAAAATAACAATGTCGCCGCTTTGTCGGCCCTCTCAAGGTCTGTTGCCAACTTTGTTTTCCCCACAGACCCCAGACCCCGCCCATCGCTACCACCCACCCTCCCTCCTACCCGCCACCCCTCCCCCCCCACCCGGGACGGGCTCAGAACTCGTCGTCTGAGCTCAGCAGGAGGGTCTTCTCTGTGTCGCGGACGCTAGCGATGCTGTGGGTCCGAGAGGCGGCATGCCCGTTGCGCCAGGGGGTGCCGTGCTCCAGTGTCGACTGCTGCGTGTACTGCTGGTAGGCCGGCGAGAAGTTGTGGATGGCGTCCTGGACAATGTCGTGGGGGTTCATGGTCTCCTTCAGGCTGCTCGAGATGCTCTTCATGGGGGCACAGCGACCTGAGGAGGAGGAGGAGGAAAGAAAATGAGGAGGGCGGGACCTCACAGAGACTTATCATCAATTTCTAACAGGACC